>NW_026652283.1:92521510-92633499 GCF_009828535.3 Hylobates moloch
GAGTTAATGGGTGCAGCACACCAACATGGCACATGTATACATATGTAACAAACCTGCACGTTGTGCACATGTACCCTAGAACTTAAAGTATAATAAAAAAATATATAAAAACAAAAATATATGTAGGGCATCAAACAAAAGGTTAATTCACCATTTCCCCTTGAATCTCATTAAGAGGTGCATTCTCAATAAAAGTTTAATTTTGTAGTTTAATAATTGCTTATCAAAACTAACAGGACCATTTATGCAGTTTTAAACAACTGTGTCCATATAGTATAACTATCTAATATAATAAAATTGCAAAATAATATTATATTAACCATTAAATTACATATTAGATCAGTAGTTATATATTACATGAATCATTAACATAATTAAATTTAAAAGACTGATTTCATATTATATATATTTTTATTGCAGAAAACTATGATGGAATGATGAGTTAAAGGTTTTCTAATATAAAGGTAGAATGGAATTCTGTGGGGGATATGCAATGGAAGTATAAGTTCAAGGAGAAAAAGGAATGATATAATTTCCAATTGTTAACAAGACATTTGTTCATATATATATTTTTAAATGTTGATGATGGGTCTCAGATTGCTTTGGTACTTATACTCTTTTGGATATTTAAAAGACCAGTGTGATAGTTTTATTTTAAAAGTCAGTATCTACAATGAACTAAAAATGACATTCCTTACAATAAAACAGACTCATGTTGAAAATTTTAGATGACATTAAAAATGTATGAAGATGTATATAATTTTTCAAAATTCTTTTAGGTGTACATATGCAGAAAAGTTTAAAGGAGAGACAGAAACTGGTGCAGCACCAGGGATCTTAGCAGCAAGAATTCATGGACTATTTGAGGCATTAATATCAGATGATTCAGCTTCAACAAGTTTCAGGCATTGTGCTTTTCCAGTTAACAGTCAAATACCAGGAGAGAATCTGGTTGTCCAAGCATGAGTCATTTGCCCTGTTCTATGGTCATAAAGGCAAGGTCCTGTGACTGGCAATTCACAAGAACCAACTACAGTGGAGAAAGGTGGGTGTCCCTAGAGGAAGTGATGTTGGTGGACTAAAACAATATATCAATACTGTATGGGATTTCTAAGAAGATTCACTTTTTCCCTTCTCTCTCTCCACTTGCCAGGACCTGAGCAATTACATGACTTTGATAAGAGTATTTTTATCTTAATGGCCATAATGTATGACTCTCTTATCACTATGGTAAAAGGAAATGAGGATATTTAATAAAGTCCTTTTGACCCACAAAAGACAATATAGAAGGAAAGAAAGAATATGGCTTAGAAAAATCTGCGGTTCATGCTGAATGTAATGCCTTCATCAATCATAAAGCATGCAGGCATGTTCATGGGCCATTTTAAAATTACCCATGATAAAACCACTATTTAACTCATTCCAGGGAGGTTTTTTTTAAAAAAATTACTGTTATTATTTTTAACTAAAGGAATGTAGTCCAAGCATGCTGTTTTCTTGGATCTAAATAATTACAGAGAAAGAGATGAGAAATGTTTAGAGAAATGGAGAGCTAAGAAGTTCCTTGGGCCAGTTTTCTCAAACATCTGTTGTCTCAACTGTGCTTTTGACAAGCAAATCTGAGAAGGCAATTGGAGATAGAGTTTTCTGGCAAGTGCCTCAGAAGAGGCATTACATTTTAAGTAAAAAATATTTATGTTCAGGGTCCAAATGCTTTTACACACTTACTGAATCTGCCTGCTGGGATGCTTCTTATAAATCAGTAGTTTTCACTGAGGGCTGATTTTGCTCCACGGAGGACTATGTCTGGAGACATCTTTGGTTGTCATAACTGGGAAGGCGTTACCGGAATATTGTGGGTGGAGGCCAGCAATGCTGTTAAACATCCTACAATGCACAGGACAGCCTCCACAACAAAGAAGTGTCCAGCTCAAACTGTCAATAGTGTTCAGGTTGAGAAAATCTTTTGATAGTCTTGGTTTTGAGTGACAAGGGGCAGTAAGATCAAGTGGAATCATCTATTAATTCTATTATATACATATATCACTGGTTTTCCAAGGTAGTATCTGTTGCAGGTTGGGTTCCATGAGAAACTGACTCTGAGACTCTGAGATAGAGTTTAGCTTGCAAGATATTTATTAAGTAGAGCCCTGGGGATCAATGCTTATGAAAGGGAGAGGCAGAAAGCAGAAGTGAGCCAAAGGAAGGTCCAATGACAGCCATGTCTCTCTAACTAGAACGATGCTTCAAAGTTGTTCAGAGTTGGGTCAAGAAGGCCAGGCCTTTATACCCTATCTTGATTAGTCATTGAATGTTGGCTATCCCAGGAAGAGTGTGACCTTGGGTGAGGGGACTCTGAAGCTGAAGCAATATCTGAAGGGGCTGAGGGCTCAGGACTGTCCACTGACAAGCCCCCCAGCAGTTGGGGCAACAAGTTATTCCCTGGAGGGGCTTCTGGGCAGGGCATCACAGTCTCCATCACAAAATATGGGGGTTTCAGGATCAGTAGGAAAGATAGGGAAGTGGAGGAATTGTGCAGGTGAGGGCAGGAACTGCTAACACTACCATCCCCTCTTTCAGGGAAGAATGAAATCAAAAGGCTCTTTTGGAAGCTGGGGCCATTCTTGCTGGGTAGCAAAGAGAACAGCATTTCCAGGTGAGGAGTTCCCACATTCGCCCTTCCTCATGGAACCAGAGCCTTGCTCACAAGCTGTTGCAATGGTCACCTGCTTAAGGCACAGTAGACATTTGAAAGATCAGGAACTGTCCCCTTCTGTGGGAAGGGTGGGGTTACTTGAATAAGGTAGCAGTTGGGTGCACCAAATTGAAAGACATTGAAGTGAATGAATAGGGAAAATGAGGATCCATTAGAAAAAGAGACTGAGTGAGGAAGGGAGGGAGGCTCATCCACAGTGGTCATTCCTCTTGAAAAGGCCAAAAACTCTTTCAGATGGAGCTCCTCCTTTGTTTCTCCCTCGAGTTTCTATTACTCTGAGGTTGTTCAGACCATTTGGTACAGAAACTTACATGTGTGTTGTGATGCTGTGGTTTGGTCTGGATGGGGTTAGCAAAGTTGGATGGCTTAAGGAAGGATGGATAGAATCTGCCCTAGTCATATCCTCATGGCTGTGAGGATCTCAAGGGGAGTCACCAGTAATTATTAGCAACAATGGATGAAACCAGAAGCTGGTTGTGTTAGCAGATGCTGATGTGTGAGGGGCAGTAAGCCTGACTTTCCTAGTTGCCTCCTTAGGGGAACAGGACTACTTTTGAGTCAGTAAAAGTTGGAGAGACAAGTAGGGGGCACTCTGCTATTTCAAGTCACATGTAGAACCAATGACTTACCTTTGTAAAGCTGGGAATGGTTACAGGATATGTTGTACATGGAAACTATCAGTCTTAGGTGTAAGGGGAAAAAATTGAAAATAGTTGGTATATGTTAACTGTTCAGATTAGTGTGTGAAGAGGGATTGAAATCCATGGTTCTAAAACCTGGCTGCACAGGCAAGAGGATAATTCAGGTATTGGAGTGGGACTGTATAAAACTGGAAAGAGCCTTAGAGGTTGACTCCTTTTAGCCCTGCACCCTGACACACACACACACACACACACACACACACACACACACACACACACTTTAAAGCTGAGAAACTGAGGCCAGAGAAGAAAGAGCTGAGCCAAAACTTTACACCCATTGTGGTAAATCAGATGATCATTCCCAACTGTTGGCTGCTGCTCTCCACTGGGTTTATAGCCACAGTGTCCCTCGCAGGTGCCCCTGTCTGTGGATGGATTATATTTCTGCCAAGGACATCAGGGTTGGCCATTTTGACTTGCTTTGGCCAATACACTGTTCTATTTACCATATGTAAATATAAGCTCTAAGTGCATCAGAAGGCCCACCATTGCTCTTTCCCCTCTGCCATGAGATTGGTGTTCATCTCAGAGAAGGGCTGCACGTTTAGCCTAGATCTCAGAATGAAGAAGACATGTGGGTCGGGGGCGGTGGCTCACACCTGTAATCCCAGCACTTTGGGATGTTGAGGCGGGCAGATCAATTGAGGTCGGGAGTTTGAGACCAGCCTGGCCAACATGGTGAAATCTTGTCTCTACTAAAAATACAAAAACTAGCCAGGCATGGCAGCACATGCCTGTAATCTGAGCTACTCTGGAGGCTGAGGCAAGAGAATCACTTGAACCCAGGAAGTAGAGGCTGCAGTGAGCCCAGACTGTGCCACTGCACTCCAGCCTGGACAACAGAGCTAGACTCCGTCTAAAAAAAAAAAAAAAAAGACACATGGAGCAGATCTGTAGTTGACCCATGGCCCACATGTAATATGAACAAGTAACAATCCTTTGCTGCTGTAAGCCACTGATATTTTGAGATTTTCTTTTATTTTTTTAAAAAGTCGCAGCGTAACTTAACCAAAGCTGATTATGCCTAAGAGTGGGCTAGGCAGGCCAAAGACAGGATGGGGCCAAGGCGAAGGCCTAGTTGAAAAGACGACTCAGGAGAGCCTAACTAAAGTTTTGTGAGGGGAGTGTCTTTGCCATTATATAATACAAGAATAAAAAAGACAGCATCTACATCACCATTGCAGACATTGCTAATCAGCTATGGCACTTTTCCTACTGAGTGCTCCTGAGAAGGTTCAGAATCCTTCTCAGTAGCACCACATGTCAATAACTGTTTCAAGCAAGATTGAATCCATTTGCTAAGAGCACGGACTTTGAGGCCAGTGCTCTGATTTCACATTCAGGCTTCACTGTACACTCTTGTGTGAGCTATGTGAGTTGAGTAAGTTACTTAGCCTCTCTGTGCTTCCTTCTTTGTAAAATGGGAATGGTGCTAGTGTGTACTTCCTAGGGTGGTTGTGAGGATTAAGTGAGTTATATATATATAGAGTACTTACAACAATGCCTGGCACATAGCGAGTACTGAATGATGATGATGTTGATGAAATTAGAGAAGAAGAAACTGAGACCTAGTCACTAGTGGAGCCTAGCCTGGCTGTCACTCATATGTACCTCCCCATTCCCAGCCTGCCTTATTAACAAGGGGTGCTGGGCAGAACCAAGACAGTGATGGAGAGGTATTCCCCACGCTATGGGAGATCACAGTTGAGGAAGATTAATATGGTCAGGGACTGATACGTAGGCCTGAATTCTGTGAAATCACTAAACCATGTCAGAAGGAGACGTTAAGAAAGGACCCTGCTGCTTCCTTTGCTTCAATATCTTCCCTTTCTAGGAGCCATCTGTTTAGACTGAAGTCTCCTGATCAATGTAGTAGTTTGTTGTTTAATAATAGAAGAGCATCTCCATTATCCTCATCCCCTAGGATCCCTAGGCTCCTTATAGGTCTCTTGCTTCCTGGGGACTGACACCAGCTCTGTTGCTTGGCTGGCGGGGTGGGGGTGGTGGTGCTCAGGGTCTGCCTATCACTCCCCCTCCCTTGAGCTATGGGTATCCCTATGGATACCAAGGCATCTGTAGCCTGGGGAGATGCCTCTTGGTCACAGGTCTTGAGCTCCCCCTGTGGGAGAAGAAGATTCCCAAGCTGATCTAGAAGGGCCCCTCTACAAATCAATGCAGATGGTGCAGGGAACTGAGCCTGCAGGCGAGTTATTTCTTAAGCTTCCCAGGTTTTAGTTTGGAAACTGTTGTCTGGATCCAGGTGGGAGCCATTTCCTTCCCTCCTCTGGCTATGCCCTGGATCCGCCCTCTTCTGCCTCCCTCCGTTTTTGCTCTTACTTCTCTTTTTTTAAGTGTGCTCTGGAAAAAGACTATAATTGTCTCATCCACACTGCAATGGAAATATATTCATTCAAGGAGTGTTTATTGAATGTATTCCATACCCTGGCTAAATCCTGGGGACACAGATGCTCTAGAATGTAAGGACCATACAGTATAGTTCTCCTTGGACTGATGTAGTTCTTCCTCCTTTCTCACTTGCAGTTCTCAAGAATAACTGGCATGTGCTGGAAATATAACATCCTGAAATAAGGAGGAACTGGCCAGAATACCCTGGGCTCTGATCTTGTGCCTCCTAGAACAAGGTGTCCTTCAATGCCTTAGCCCAGCACGTCATGTTGTTCCCAGGGTATAAAACCCAGGGGGACTGCTTTCCCGGCCCTTCAGCTGTCGGGCAAGTGGGGCACATGAAGATAGGATTCTATCCACTCAGGACAGCTTTTCTGAGCCTTGGGAACTGACTTGCTGTGAATTCTAGGCTTCTACTCTTTCTTGCTGTCTATCTGTGAGTAAAAACGTTGCTTCACTTAACTTGTATGAGTGTTCTGTCTCACTGGACTCAAGCAAGTAGTAGAAATTGCAGCCCAAGATGCAGTGGGCTAAAGTGGTAACCAGTGCACCGTGAGCCAGCTTTGCAGTCCATGGAGGCAGAGATATTCATCTGTTCTGTTCACTGATGACTCCTAAGGGCCTAGATCAGTGCCAGCCATATAGAAGAAGGTCTACAAGTATTTGTTAAATGAAAAGACATAAAAGAACTATGGGATACAGATATACAAAGAGCTAACTGTTGCAAGGGAGCAACAACTATTTGGGCTGGTGGAGCGGGGGTAAAAAAATTTACCAAGACAATTGTGGATAAAGAATGGCAGATTTATTAGAGAAAGTAGGAAAATACTTTGTTGTGATAAGGCAACAGGCAGAATCAGCAGAAGAGGAGTGGACTGCCAGGAAACAAAAGCTTGCTGGGGATTTTATAGAAGAGTGTTTATGCTGTGTGCTGAAGAGGGCTTTGTGCAGTACTGATGATGCCAAGGTTGCAATGGGTAATTTGCAGGTGTCTGGTGGCAAGTCGGGTGCAGGAGGGCTGCATATCCTGGACCATGAAGAAAGGCAGACTTGCCCCCTTTCTGCTTTCTCTTTCCTGCTTTCCCCTGCTCCCATTAGCCTGACTCCTTTTCCCTAATTAGGACTCCGCACTAACTGCCACACTGTGGCAAATACACAGACGTTGTAAGGATTGGGGATTATGGAATTCTGGCTGCCTAGCAGGAGCTTGTTAGGAAGGGCTTCACGAGGAGGAGACGATTAGGTTGAATCTTAACGAATGAATCAGAGTGGAGCTTGGCACAGTGCCATTCACCTGCAGTCCCAGCTATTTGAGAGACTGGGATGGGAGGATAACTTGAGCCCAGGAGTTTGAATCCAGCGTCGGCAACATAGTGAGATCCTGTCTCTTAAAAAAATGAGTCAGAGTGACTTGTGAGAAGTCTGAGGCAAAGGGGAAGAGCATTCCTTATTGGGGACCATATAAGCAAAGGCCCACAAGTGAGCTATTCATAGGCTATGGGGGCTAAGGAAGAGGGAGGCATCAAAATTGACTCCCAAATTTTTGATTTAGGCAATTGAGTTGATATTGGTTCCATTCACTGAGCCAGGGAGCACTGGAGGAGGAGCATGTTAGATTTGAGATGCTTGTGTGACAACTAGATGGAGACCCTATGGGTGATAAGCTGATGGATGAGTATCCAGCTTGGGGGAAGGGGTGGGATGCAGGTAAGGGTATGAGAAGGTGGCCTGAGGAGCATGACTGTGGGATAGAGCCATGGAGCAAGCAGCACTTAAAGGATGGACAAAGAAATAAATTCTGTGAAGGAGGTAAAGAAAGAATGGCTAGAAAGGTAGGTCCCTACAAATTTCAAGGGTATGGAGGGATTTTAGGAGGTGAGAGGGGTCACCTGTGCCAAATGTAGGAGTGTTTGAGGCACAGTGATTGGAACATTCCCACTGGGTTCAACAATTAGAAGGTCTTAAAACCCTTAGCAGGAATTGTTTTAGCAGAAAAGCAGAAGCCATTGGGTTGAAGAGTAACCTGGAGTAGAGAAGGTGGCTCTGAGCCGTGTCGACAACTCCTTTCAAAGGACTGATGAAAAGCTGGCAACAGCTAATCCTTCTCACCATCCTGGACAAATTAGCATTTTGATGAGGGCAAAACTTGCTTTACTTTAAGTTCGTGGAGTGCAGGTCCTGTAATAAAGCATGAAGTGTCAGTGTGTCTGTGGGAGGTGAGTTTTCTACAGGGTGAGGAGGAGGGACTTGATTCCAGTGCAGTGGTTCTCACAGTGTCTAAGTGCTGAACCAGTAGCATCAACATCACCTGGAAACTTGGTGTAAATGCCAAGCCTCAGCCTCATCCTGAGGAATTCTGCATCAGAACTCTGGGGGATACCTAGGAATCTGTTTTTACAGACCCTCCTGATGATTCTGATGCACACCAAAATTTGAGAACTGCTGGTCTGGAACCCTCTTTGAGAATCACTGTTCTAAATATTTTATTGGATTTATACATTATTGGGTAAGAATTGGCAGCTTTGCTATGTTAAGTCACCCTAGCGATGAAGATTGCATAGCTCTCCTTTTAGATACTTCTTTTATGTTCTTCATAGCATTGTAAAATTTTCTCTGCAGGTAACTTGGTCATTCCTTGTTGTTAACTCTGATTCTTGAGTGTTTCTGTTGCTAGTATGAATGGTATTTTATCCTATACAAGATTATCTGATTGATTTTTGCTTATGTAAAGAAATGGGGCTATTTTGAATTCACCATACAGAGAAGTGAACATAAGAGGACAATTCAGTGAAGTTCCACAAACTGAGCACTTCCTGTAACCAGCACCCCAGATCAAGAATCAGAATGTGACAAGCACCTAGAATCCACCCTTGTGCCTTCTCTTAGTCACAATGTCCCCAAGGGTAAATATACCATGACTTCTAACTTATATTTCTTTTGCCTGTTCTTGTTCTTTATATAAATGTAATCATATGGTGTAAAGTAGTTTGCGTCTGACTTATTTTGCTCAATATTGTGTTTTCTCTTTAATTTTTAATGGGCAAAAGTTATGTATATTTCTGGTGTACAACATGATGTTTTGATATATGTACACATTGTGGAATGGCTAAATCATCTCCATTCAGCCTGTGTCCTGCCCTTTTGATTTCCCTGGTGGGAATCAGATAAGAGCCCATTGTATCTCCCTAATTTTAGGATAGTCAGCTTTCTGAAGTCCTCCTTCTTGTCTTGAAGCAAAGTCAAAATTGCAATTTACCTTTACCTCCAGGAGCCAGATATGAGTTTCAAAACCACTCTCTAAGACATACTTCTCAATGATACTGTTTATAAATTGAAGTAGGTGAGGACTTACAAAGGTCATGTATTCCACTGTGGGATATCTACTTTGAAAGGGGTGGTCTGTCCCTCAATTCCATTTCATAGCTTGGGCACTCATTCCCAACTTCCATTTTAACATTCTGCCATATAACATTACTTCAACTAATCCTAAAACTCTGCAATAAAGATATTTTCATCTCCATTTGATGAGGAGACTTCCTGAGCCTGAGGCTAGGAAGCTAGGAGTCCAAATTACTTTCCCAAGGCCACCAAGTTGGTGAGCAACAGTGCTAGGATTCCAGCCCAGGCCTGTCTGACTCCAAATTCTGTGTTGAATCCATAATAATACAAAATAAATGTTGCAGATTGGGTTCTCTGGAAGGAGATGCTGAGACAGAGTGCAGGGTTCATGGTGTTTATTAGGAGTTAAAATATGTAAAGGGAAGAGACAGGAAACAAGATTGGGTTGACAGAGAAGTAAAACTGTAATGCAGGCTGGGCACAGTGGCTCACGCCTGTAAGCCCAGCACTTTGGGAGGCCAAGACAGGCAGATTTCTTGAGCCCAGAAGTTCAACACCAGCTTCGGCAACATGGCGAAACCCCTTCACTAGTAGTCTCAGCTACTCTGGAGGCTGAGGTGGGAGGATCACCTGAGCCCAGGAAGTTGAGCCTGCAGTGAGCTGAGATCACGCCACTGCACTCCAGATGGGAGTGAGACCCCATTTCAACAAAACAAAACAAAAAAATTATGATGCAGGCCTGACAAGGCCTTGCCCTACTTGGCAGGGTGTTCTGGAGCAAGAAGAGCTATCTCCACATGTGCTGAAATGCCCGGGCCTTACTGCCCCCACCTCACTCAGTCTCTGATGTGGGCTGCCCCCAGAAGGGCATGACTTCCACCAAGGTGGCTTTCTGCAGTTGAGCCTGATCCTGAAGGAACTGGCAGCTGGAGGCAACAAATCCTGCATTGGTGGGGGCTCTGGGTGACTCATCTCTATGCCTGAAGCACCATGAAGATTTGAGGCTTCTCCTGGACCTGACTATTCCCTTCCCAGTGAGAGGCAGCACCAGTTCTGAGTAGGGCAGAGGGCAGAGGGCAAAGGGCAGAGGGCAGGATATTGTGGGAGCTATGTCTGTAACAGTCATCAGCTGGGAGAGGGTGACGGGAGAGGTCCATTCTGAGGAGCCTGTGGTGGGCTCTGTGAGGGGGTTGTGGTGTCTGAGAAGTGGGCAGCCTCTGTGGAAGGAAAAGTGGAAGCAAGATGCAGGGGTGGGTGTAGCCAGGGTCAAGAAGAGTCTCTCTTTGAAAGAAGCAGCAGCTTCAGGACCCCAAGCTGAGGGAGGAGCCTCCAGCACTTGGCTGTGGTAACCCTCTATGGGAGTGGCCTCTTTTTTATTAAGCCATCTTTTAGCTGACATGTGAAAAGTGAGCAAATGCTGGCTGGATGAGGAACTGGGAAAGAGCATTTGAGGCATGTGGTACAGCATGGCAAAGTCTCTGAGGCGCAGAAGAACTTAACCAGGTCTTAGAATGAGGCTATACTTATCAGATCAGAGCAAGTGTAGGAGCAAAGGCCAAGAGGTACACAGTAGGCCAAATTACGCAGAGGCTCGTAGGCTGTGGGGAATTTTGCATTTCACTCGAAGAGCAAGGAAAGCCATTGCTCTGCTGATCTGAAGCAGGGGAGAGCCCTAGAAGAAAAGTCCAGGAGTGTACAATCAACATACGGACTTAGGCTTCTTTCAACAAAGGACATGTTTGTTTTTTCTCAGTTCTGAAAAGTGAGTAGGAGTTAGACAGATGGGGGTAGAGCAGGCATGTGAGAATGTTCTAGGCCACGGGTTGGCAAGGCTTTTCTATAATGGGCCAGATAGCAAATATTTTCATTCTGTGGACCATATGATCTCTGTGGCTGTTACAGTACCAAAGCAACTATAGACTATATAGAAGTGAATGGACATGGCTGGATTCCAATAAAACTTTACTTACAGAAACAAATGGCAGGCAGGATTGGCAGAATTGCCCTGTGGGCCATAGTTTGCCAGCTGCTATTTTAGGCCAGGGGACAGCAGGTACAAAGGCCCTGAGATGGGAAGGAATGAGGTATATTTAGGGAACTGATTCATGGACAATGTGGCTGGAGTTATTAAGCAAGGGGGTTAGCAGCTCAGAAGAAGTATGGAGTTAAGGGCAGGTGCTAGATGATTTTACAGTCTTGTAGCCCATGTTAAGGGTTTTGTATTTTACCTTATTGGGAAGTCATTGAGTAATTTAAACACTTTCAATTTAGCTATAAACATATACAGAAAAATGCACATATGATAAGTGCATAGTTTACTGAATTTCCACAAACTGAATATCCACATAAACAGCATCCAGACCAAGAAACGGAACATTATCAGAAGCCAAGAGGGACTCACTTTGTACCCCCTGCCAGTCCACACCCGTCCAGTCGGCACTATTTTGACTTTCCACAGCATATATTTGTTTGCCTGTTTTTCTATTTTATGTATATGGAATTATCTGTTATCTGGCCTCTT
The DNA here is from genome assembly GCF_009828535.3 of Hylobates moloch. Classification (NCBI taxonomy): domain Eukaryota; kingdom Metazoa; phylum Chordata; class Mammalia; order Primates; family Hylobatidae; genus Hylobates; species Hylobates moloch. The sequence goes on from NW_026652283.1 coordinate 92,533,194, forward strand.
TCACTCAAAGTAATGTCTATGAAATTTGTCTGTAGTAGTTGTAGATTGTCCATTCTCACGCTATGAATACACGATTGGGTTGTGAATAAGCATTTGGGATATTTTCAGTTGTGGGCTGTTATGAGTTGTGCTGGTCTGAACATTTATGAACATGTCTTGATAAATATGCATTTCTATTGGATGAATATGCTTAATGGTATAATTGCAGGGTCACAGGATGGTTGTATATGCAGCTTTAGCAGATATTATAGAATCATTTTCCAAAATGATGATACCATTTCACATTCTCACTAACAAGGTATGAGAGTTCCAATCTCTTCTCACACTCACCTACAGTTGATATTCTGCACTGAAAATTTTTTAGCTATTCTGGTTGTTTTGTAGAGATATATCACTGGGGTTTTAATTTTCATTTTCCTAATGAGTGAACAGGGGAGCATCTTTTCAAAATTTTATTGGCCATTGTAGACTTTTCCAAGAGCATAAAATGATCATATTTGCATTCTAAGTAATCCTTTCTGGCTTTTGGTGTGGAATATCTATTTGTGGATGCAGCAGGAATCCAAACAGGGATTTGAGTTAGGAGATTGTGGCAGTGGTCAAGGCCAAATGTGATGATAGCTTGGACTAGGGCAGAGGTAGTTGAGTTGGAAAGATGTAGATGAATTTGAAGGCCATTTTGGAGGTAAAATTGTCAGGACCTGGTGGTGGATTAGATGCAGGGACTGAGAGAGAAGAAGGTATAAAAATTGTGGCTATAAAATTTCTGGTTAACACACCGTTTCTTCCTATTCTGAATTTTAGGTTTGAGATCATTTCATATATTTTCTTTAGGATTTTTTGGTTACTTTCAAAAGACTGGAGAAGAAAATTTTAATTGGAAAAAAGAAACACATCGAATATGGTAATTGAATATGACCTTTTTATTATTCATTTTTATTTGACATTTCTTTCTTATTCTCTCAGGTTTCTGAATTCTTTTTCCAGATGGCTCAGAAATGAAATAATCACAAGAACCTAGATAAATATTATATTGGTTGTGAGAAAATTCTCAGAAGCATAGGGCCCTTTAGAGACTGCTGGTCTGGCCGGTGAGGTAAACAGTTTTGAGGCATTTTTTATGACCTGTTCTTCCATGCAGCTTCTGGGAAGGATGCAAATCCCATGGAAATCAAAAGAGTCACCCAGGATCTTAACTAGACTCATGCTCAGAAAGCCCTCCCCAAAACTGGCAGGGGCTGAGATAGATTCCTCTGAAAGATCTCTTGAGGCCTGAGGAGCAACCAGGGAGAGGAGAGCTACAGCCTAATTCCTGGCCAAAGCTCAAGGAGGCTATGGCCATGAGTGGTCATCAATTTCTTTAACATTTTTTATTCTTTTAAATAAGCCAAAAATTACTGTTTCCTTTCATGGCATAAAGCAAGTTCTTAACCAGGGCAGAAAGCCCTATCTCTGGCTTTCAACAAGGGAAGTAGGAACTTAAGTGATCTTGGGCCTTCATCTCTAGATCAGCATGGCAGGCATCAGCTGTGATTCATGGTGCTCTTGTCCACAGAGTCCATATTGGAATGGAGACTGTGGCACAGCAGCCACATCTATGAATTCTTTCTTGAGTTCTTTTTTTTTAATGAAGCTCCTTGTTACCCTGGCCTAACTACCCAGAACACTTCAGCACCTCTCACTCACATTAGCCAGCTTCCTCTGGGTGGTGTAGGCTGAGCAGAAAGCAGGTATCTTGGGAGTCTCATTAGCTGTTCCCTGGAATGTCCCTGAGTCATGTTGAATGTTCCATGATTTAAGTCTCACAAGAGTCATTGGCGTCTATTAACAGAGTAGCATCAATTTTATGTCTCTAGAACACATTTTTTTCCATTGAGCTGATTTCCTTTGGGCAATTCCCGTGATGCACTGACTCTGTCTCTAACACACTTAAGGAAGAAAAATTTCATTGAGAATTGGGAAGTTTACAATAAACTCCCACACTTACACTCTTGGGATTTTCTTGGAATTTCCTGTCTGATCCAGATGTTTTCTTCTAACAATTTCCCAGATGTAAAGATAACCAAATTTCATCTGATGACATTTGCTTGGAATTTAACCAGTATTGTTCAGCTGAGGGCTCAAGATGTGTCTCTTAAAGCCCCGAATTCCCACTCAACTTCTCATAGCCATTATGACTGATTTAGCTGAATAACCTTGGGTAAGTCACTTAACCACTTGGAGTGTCTGATTTCTTTTTTTAAACATGTAAAATGGTGATAATAACATCTCTCTCTGCTTTACACATTTGTTCTGAGGATGAAATGAGCTAAGATCTGGGAACTTGCTCTGTGAAGGACTCCTCAAATAAGAATCATGACCGAGGCTGGCTTTACCTTCAGATCATTACCAGTTGGACTGTGAAATTTGGTGAATTATTTGAAAACTCTTAAGCCTTTAATTAAATTTATTACTCCCACGTTTTGCATTCCAGTGCCATTTTTTTAGGTCCCAGGCATTGTATTTAGAAATTTCCTTTAAGTCAGTAAGCTAGGTATGAACGTTAACCTGATTCACTTATTTTTCTCTGCCTTTAGATTGGAAATTCTACTGCTGCTAGGTAAAGAGTAGACTCACAAATAATATCTCTGATTTCTTGTGAACAGTTTCCTTAAGTCTAGGCTCACAGTAAAATGAGAAGGAACCAAGTAAGTAGTATTTCCATAAACAACAACAACAACAAAAAGATACATACTTTGATTAAAAAAACAAGGATTACATACTCACATACTCAAAGCAAAAAACATCTAAACAGTGAGATCCAAAGGTGTGTTATTTCCATGTCTATGGAAACCAATTACTGAGACAGATTAAGTATATGCATTGTTTATAATGTTTACATTCTCTTTGGCAATTATTCTTTAGAGTCTACATTTTGGATGGCTGTCTAGCCTTGGCTTTGTATTGAAATGGTTTAAATATTTTCATCAGTTTTTTTTTATTACAAGTCTTTCATTCACGTCCTGTTGTTGGATTTATCACCATGTAGCTCCACCAAGAAGGGCTCATAGATACTATTAATATATTTCTTGAGATCCTGCATGTTTGAAAATGTCGTTGCCTATATGCGTAAATGTCATTTGGACTGAACATTGTCAAGTGGTCATGTCTTCTTTCTCTGAAGACTTTGGAAGTTTTATTCCACTTTCTCAAGCTTAGAATGTTGCAGTGGGAAAGTGTTATCTGATTTGCTTCCCTTTATTATGAGTCATTTAATTTTCTTTCATATGTCCATTCTTTCTTTACATTTCGGGGCCAGTAACTTTACCAAGATATGGCTCAGTGTTAGTCTTTCTGAACTTTTTCAATCTAAAGATTTGAGGTTTTTAAAAAATAGGAACGTTTTCTTCCATTATATCTCTGGATATTATCTTCTTGCTTCATTTGCTCAGTTCACTTCAGAGATGTAAATTATTTTCATGATGGATTTCCTATGCATGGCTTTTATTATTTATAGTTTTTCTAATACTCTTTAACATTTTTTGGTTTAACTTTCTTTCTCAAGTCTGTCAGAATTCTACATGCTTAACTATGTTTCCATTAATGTCTGTTTGTGGTTTTGCTCCTTCTAATATGGCTTTTATTTTTATAAAAAATTTAGTTTCCACTTTCACATATCTCCTGAGTTCTGCCAGCTTCTCTTTTACTTCTTTCTATTATATCATCATGTCTTCCCTGAGCATTTGCTTTAGAAAAACCATAGATTCTTCAATTTGGTTGATATGATGGACAATCATTTGTTCAAAATTTCCCTGTAATTCTTGAGCTTCTGATGCCTATTCTTCATCTGCTTCTTCTTCTTTTTCTCCTATATTACCTAGGTTAGATACTAAAGTGGTTTGTTTCTCATTATTGCTCATCTGTGAATGTAGACTGTTCTTTTCTGGTTTCTACCCGCTAAAGAAGAGCAAGGCTAAGAGATTTGAGAAGTGAACTAAAACTGTGTGCACCTTAGATTGAAGCTACTGGCTTAGAACATTTTTTTCACAAACCTTACCATGCCCTAAGGAAATACTTCTGCCAGGGCTGAGCAGTGGGCCTACTTGGCTCATTTAGAAACTCATGTATAGAGATATAGCATTTGCCTCCAATTTTAGCTGTTGAATATCAGCACTTGCAGAGCTAATTTTTACCCTGTCACATTGACTCCAAAGATCCTACAAAGATAATGGTCTGTGAGCCTTCTTGTCAGCTCCCTTCCTCCCTAACCACTCCGTGAAGAGTATAGCACAGGGATGTTCCCAGACCCCTCTGCTCTAAGCAAGGGCATAATGGTTTAGTTTTTCAGACCATTTTCCTGTTTTCTGCTATGGGTCTGCAAAGACATAAGTCATTTTCCAGTATCTCCCCTCTTTTTGGTTCAGCTTTCATTGCACTTGGCAGCTGATCTTTTTAGATTGAGGATTTCAATATTTATTGTTTCCTAGTTTCACCAAAGGCAGAGCTATTTTACTTACTATTTTTTTTTTTTTTTTTGGCTTCAGAAGAGAGAGTGGGATAGAAAAGGCTTAATTTTGCCAAATTTAACTGAAAGTCAAAAATACATATTTATTTCTTTCTAAAGAGACCCAGTTTTGCATACAAATTCTTTGTGGCAAAGAGAATGGTAAAGTGACATCTAAACCACTAAACCAGTGCTGTGTGCCCTATGCATATTGATGAATACTCACCTCTAGCAGTTTGGAACATTACGATGTCTTAGTGTGTTTACAAAAAGATCCTCCTTCTAAGAAGATGAATTAGAAGAAGACACTGAGCAGATGCAGCCCAAGAGCTCATAGTTGGGTCAGCTCATTAAACATTTACGTGCAAGAAATAATAATTTTCTTTGGTTGGATATGGCCCTGACTCAGAGCTCATGGTTTAGGGTTATGTTGGCTGGATATCATCTTCCTTTTACTTCTCTAAGAAGACCAATGGATCTCAAGCAAGACAATTAAAAAGAAATTCATGCCTAGACCCATCATAGTGAAACTACTGAACATTGAAGAAACATAGATCTTGTAGTCAGAGAAAGAAAGTAAATTACCTTAAAATAATGGCAATTAGTATTACTACTGACTTTTTAGTAGCAACAATGAAGACAGAAGACACCAGACAGACATACTAATATCTTTGTATTCAATATACTGAGGGAGAAAAACTATCAACCTAAAATTTTACCCAGCGAAACTATTATTCAAGAATGAGAATAAAATATGACACTTCTGAAAAACAAAAGCAGATGACTTTGTTACTAAAAGACATCTGTTGAAGGAAATCCTAAAGCATGTACTTCAGAAAGAAGGTAAAAAAAAAAAAAAAAAAAAACAGAAAGAAGGTCTGTAACCCCAACAAAGGTAAACCAAGATACTAGTATATCTGTCTGTCTGTCTGTCTGTCTAGATGTGACCATGTAAAATAACAATATTGACTAAATCATAGGGACAATAGGCTATAACTAAAATACTGGAAAACAATGTAAGCCAAAAGTGGGTGATCAGAGTTAAAGCAGTCTAAATTCTTTATATTAATCAGGAGAAAGGTAAAGTATTGATTAAATTTAGGCTGTTAAAAATGCATGCATATTCAAGTTATAAGGATAACTTGAAAATACTAAAGTATAAACTTTAAGTGTAAGCATAGAGCCCATAACTCACAAACAAGTACAGAGAAATGGAATAAGAAAAAGAAAAAAAGAAGACATCAATCCAAATAGGGCAAGAAAGGAGGGAAAAATAAACTTAAAATGGGACAAGTAGAAAACACATAATGAGAAAGTGGAAACAGATTTAAATATAAGAGGAAACACAGTGTATTTTATAGTTTAAAAGATTTTTCAGATCAAATAAAAATCTCAAAACCTGGCTGTCTGATATTTATAATAAACTTTGAAACATAGGAACATAAAGAAATTTAAAGTCAAGGATAGTAAAAACTATTGATCAAAAGAAAGCTGTAATAGGTGTGTTAATATCAGGCAAAAATACACTTTAAATTAAAAGCACTATCACAGATAAAAGGAGCCACTATATAATGGCAAAATGTATAATTCACTAGGAAAACAATCCTTTAAAACTTGTATGCAGCTAGGCCAGGCACAGTGGCTCACACCTGTAGTTCCAGCACTTTGGGAGGCCGAGGCGGGTGGATCAAGAGGTCAGGAGTTTGAGACCAGCCTGGCCAACATAGTGAAAACCTGTCTCTACTAAAAATGCAAAAAATTAGCTGGGCATGATGGTGGACACCTGTAATCCCAGCTACTTGGGAGGCTGAGGCAGGAGAATCGCTTGAACCTGGGAGGTGGAGGTTGCAGTGAGCCGAGATTGCGCCACTGCACTCCAGCCCGGGTGACAGTGCAAGACTCCATCTCAAAAACAAACAAACAAACAAACAAAAAACTTGTATGCAGCTAATAACATATCAGAATATATAAAGTAAAAATGGACAGATCAATAAGGAAAAGTAGGCAAATCTACTATTACAGTGAGACATTAAAAATATAACTCAATAATCAATAGATTATTGTGCTGCAGAAATTAAACAGAAACTAAAAGGACATTATGAATTACTTTTCATCAATAAAATTTAAAATTTAGATGAATGAGAGAATTCTTGGAGACACATAGCTTGCGAAAATCAACTCTAGAAGAACCAGAGAATCTGAATAGTTTTTGGTTTGTTTGTTTGTTTTGTTTTGCTTTGAGACGAAGTCTCCCTCTGTTGCCCAGGCTGGAGTGCGGTGGTGTGATCTTGCATTGATCTGCAACCTATGCCTCCAGGGTTCAAGTGATTCTCCTGCCTCAGCCTCCCGAGTAGCTGGGATTACAGCCGTGAACCACCATGCCCAGCTAATTTTTGTATTTTTAGTAGAGATGGAGTTTTGCCATGTTGGTCAGGCTGGTCTCGAACTCCTTACCTCAAGTGATCCGCTCTCCTCAGCCTTCCAAAGTGCTTGAACTGAGTAGTCTTACAGTGACATAATAAATGGAATCAGGTGTTCGAAATCTTCCCACCAAGAAAATACTAGGCCCAGACGGCTTTACAGGTTAAGTTTTATAAAACATAGAAAGAACAACTAATTTTAATCTTAAATTTACTGTTCCAAACAATATAAGAAAATGTAATAATTTTGTTTAAGAGGCAGGCTATCACAAATTTGATATAAAAATCTCAACATATTAAAAACTTAACATAAAAGGAGAGGATGAGTAAGGTAAATTATAGACCACTTTTACTTATAAATAAAAATTCAAACATCCTAAAGAAAATATTATCAAACAAATTCAGCAACGCATGACAACCACAATAAATTATAATCCAGTTCGGTTACTTTAAGAACATAAGATTGTTTTAATTCCAGAAAACCAATTACATACATTGACATGTGGTTAATTATTACCATATCAAGGGATGAAAACCATATGATTGTTCCAGCAGATAAAGAAAAAGATTTTCTAAAAGTCAACATAAATTTATTATGCAAAGCTCTTAGCAAACTAAGAAGAGACAGGAATTTATTTAACCTCAATAAATGTCATCAATTAAAACTACAGCAAATATCATGCTTAAAAATGTAATGTGGAAAGCGTTCCTTTCAGGTTAGACAGGAGTAAAGTAACCTTATAATTTATCCAAACCAGGGCACTTTATTTTTTAATAAAACTATAGACTTGGTTTAGATTTAGCCAGTCTTTCTACCAGTGTCCTTCTGTTTCAGGATTCAGTTCATAACTTTATGCTGCATTAGTTGTCATGTCTGCTTGGTTTTCCCCTTCAATCTGTAACAGTTCCTCAGGCTTTCCTTGTCTTTCATGACCTTGACACTTTTGAAGAGCACTGGCAGGTACCTTGTAGAATATCTCTCAAATTGGGTTTCTCTGGTGTTTTCTCATGATTAAAGAGAGACAATGGGTTTCAGGAAGAAAATCACAGAGGTAATCGCAATGTGGTTTGCAGTTCCTCTCTTCAAGAAGTGAAGTCTGTATCTTCCACTTAAATCTGAGCTAGAATTAAGACTTGCTTTGGACAACAGAATGTGATGGAAAGGATGTTGTGTGAATTCACAGCCTAGATCTCAAATGGTCTTACACACTGCTGATTGTTCTCTTGGGATACTGCCCAGCTACCATGTGTATGGGCTTAGGCTCACCTGTTAAATGACTAGAGACTGCATGGAGCAGAGGCAAGTCTGCCAGCCAAGGCTATCTTAGACCAGACAACCCCCAGCCAACCTATCAGCTGACTGCAGGTGCATGAGTGAACACACTCAAGACAAGAAGAACTGCCCATCTGAGCCCTGCCTAAATCATTAACACCAACTCATTACCTAAGTAAGTGATTTTGATTATAAGTCACTAAGTTCTGGGGTTATTACACAGCAAAAATGAATGCACTTGCATTCCAGCCCGCAACAGTATGGTGTAGTAAATGAACATAGACTTTGGTGTCAAGCAGACCTACCTTTATTATTAGCTGTGTGCTTTGGGGGACTCACTCCATCTGATTCATTTTTGAAATGGGCATAACAATTTCCACACAAAGATCAGAATAACTAAGACAATTCGAATAAAGCTAGCAACACAGAGCTTAGCACATAATTGATGCTGTATAATTGAGGTTCTGTCTAAGAACCAAGGTGATACCTTCTTAAAATTCAAGGTGTAGGAGGTACCATTCTTCTGGGAACCAAGTCTTCTGTCACTGATTGTGTGTCATTTGCTTTCATTTGTCAGAGAAAATATTCTTTAAACTATATCTTGACTATTTTCATTACCAGCAATTTCACTTTGCACTCTTCAACTTCTGTTTTCCTAAAGACTAAGATAAATAGTGTCTATCTCTGCAAGACATTTGATTGATGATAACCTTGTTGTTCTGCACTAGAGATCTCTAGAGATCTGGGGCACAAAGTTCTGTATGCACAAAGGCATAAAGTAAATCCTACCCATTCTTTAAAACAAAAGTTATCATCTTGCCAAATGCTGTGGAATTACATAATTATCAGTTTTGCTTGTTAGATAATTGTGCTTTTTAAATACTTTCCTGAAAATAGCCCTTTAAAATCTACATTTGCTACCTTCTGTGACTTAAGTATAATTCGAGGGGGATTTGTCCACATTTTCTTATTGCTAAAATACTGTAAAAAACGACATTACTAAAAGTGAACCGGAAAAAAGTTAGGACATTTTTTTTTTATTTCTTATTCTCTTCTCTGACACAGAAGAGGCTGTTTCATTTCCCTGGGTCTCATGTTCTCCACCCACTCTCAGTGTAAGTGGGATGGTCTAAAGATTCATGCAACACTTGCAGAATTCTTGAAATTTCCAACTAGGAAGATTCTATGCAAGTGTAAAAGACAAAGACAAGGACTCATAACAAAAGACAATAGACATTAAGACGGAGCCATGACTGCCTTGCTCTCAGATTGCAAAAAGAGCTGTGCTTCAGTTGTTTTTCTTTTTAACATGCTTATTCAGGAATTTATTCTGTTTTTCAATTTAAACCACTCATGGGGATTTGGACCAAGCAATTTACCAACTTTAGGTTAAATAAATAACCACAATTTTTAAATATTACAAAGCATGATATTAAAATCAAGACTGATAATAGATAAAATAGATCAGCACCAAGAGGGAAAAGAGTATATATATATTTTTCTTTGTTTTTTGTTTTCTAAGCTATCTATATCTGTCAGCTTGAGCAACAGATCAGGCTATCTGACTAGCTATTTTCTTCCTACTCTTTTTAGGCACTCAGGACACAGGTCCAGGATCTAGCCCTGCTAGTTGGTTTGGATATTGGAATTGCACTGTCACATAGAAGTTATGGAGCAATTTCTTGCTGAAGACCACACTCACTCAGCGCCTGTTAGATCGACAGTTGCATTGCACTCAGAGTTCAGAAGGGTGAATGTTTGATTTTGGAAGAGAATACTACTTGCTTCCCTTATCCCATACTTGATTAATTTGGCCTAGGAAAGAATTTCTTCATGGTCTGGTACAGCGTTTGAATGTGACTTTTAAACATGCCCAATAATATGATATTGACTTCTTTCTGTGATGAATGGAGAAAATAAAGTGTTAGAAAAAAAATCTGATAGATTCATTTGTACCGCAGCTCAGCCTCCTTATGAAATTCTGATAACTTATCTTTGATATTTACAACTGTGATATTTTAGCCCTGAAGTTAAAAGCTTAGCCTCTCTAAGATACTGAATATATCACTGACACTTGCCACTTGGAATCATAAAAGAAGTCTTTTCTTATGGCACGGGAACACCATTTTTATAAGCTCATCTTTGTCTCCATAGTTTATGTAAACACACTTCTGACTGTAATCATACTTGAGTGTGGGGAAACCAGAGCTGTTCTTGTTGCCCATTTCTTCTTGGAGCAACTGAGAAGGCAGACACTTGCTGTGATTTGATCCAGGATTTTCACTGGCTCCTTTGATATTATACTATGGCCAAGAGGTCACGCTTTTGACCACTGACTGTTCTCTGTCACTAAAGCTGTATATGGGTGGGCCTGCAGGAGCAGACTCTTAACTGTGTAGGAATATTCTTTTTTGCTTTTTGTGTGGCTGGTGTTCCATCAGCCCTGACGTTAACACTTGTTTTCCAGTTTACAACACAACACCCCAATCTTTTCTTGTGGAGCACAAAAGTCATTCAGCACTTCTCCCTTATATCTGTGGCATACATGTCAAGTGTGGGATTATATTTTGCAATGCTTCGTTCAAATCTAAGCTGAAGTCACTTCTATCACACACACTCATAATACAGATTGCTCTTTCCTATTGTATTCCACTGATTTTATGTGACTCCCCATATTGTCATTGGAAGTCATAGGGGACTTTTGCCAATAGCATTTTCTGCTTTCTCTCCAGGTGTGATTCTTTCATGATGGTTGTGACTGGTTTTATGAGATACTTTCTTCTGCTTTTGCTGTGAGGAGTATAACTTGGAGTGATGCCCCCATTGCTTTAGTCTTTTTTTTTGTCCATTAATTATTAATTTATCAGTTTTATGCTGGAACACATGCTTTATTCTGGGGGTTGGGGAAGTCATTGGATTGTCTATAACTATGGCTGTGTCAATGTGCTTAGTTTGAAAAATGACAAAAAGTATAGGTGATTTCCTGCAAGTTTTTGACAGAATTACAAGATAGACAGCTCTTGAGGATCAGGGTTAGGAGACTACTGATCCAGGGATCGTCAGATTTTATATCTTATCTGTTCAACTTCCGGTTGGCTTTAAAAAAAAAAACCAAAATCTTATAACTATGTGAAATCACACATTAGTTCTAGCATTATTCACTTGTTCTGGCACAGACAGATTAACATTTACTACTTCTACTGGAATCTTCTTCACTATGTACATTTAAAACACTACTTAGGGTTGCAATGTTTATAATACTATTTTCTTTACTACTTTTAGGTTTCTAGAAAAGACTTCATGTGGCTGTGAAAATTTAGTAGAAATAATAATATAATCATCCCTTAAATAAACAGAGCTCTGTTGGAAAATTGAGATGCTCTGTCAAGATGGTAAACTTCCAATTTTTAAAACTTAGGCAAAAAAGATTACTCAAGATTATATTAAAAAGTCATCGCGGTGGCTCACGCTTGTAATCCCAGCACTTTGGGAGGCCAAGGCGGGTGGATCACGAGGTCAGGAGATCGAGACCTCGGTGAAACCCCGTCTCTACTGAAAATACAAAAAAATTAGCCGGGCGTGTTGGCGGGCGCCTGTAGTCCCAGCTACTCGGAGAGGCTGAGGCAGGAGAATGGCGTGAACCCAGGAGGCGGAGCTTGCAGTGAGCGGAGATCGCACCACTGCACTCCAGCCTGGGGGACACAGCGAGACTCCGTCTCAAAAAAACAAAAAAAAAGTCATAACATCCAAGTTAGAGACTATAGCATAGTGACTGAGTGTGACTAATCACAATCTGTGGGTTCCATGCCAATGTGACACCGGAATTATGTCTGGTATGGTGGCTAACAGAATTTAAAAATATAATAAAGATAAAATAAAAACTAAATTGGCTTGAGAAATTGCCTTAAATTTTATGAGCCAGGTAATTTCTCTGATATCTTATCAACATACTATATATCATGAATATACTTTAAGGTTATAGTCTAATTAATCAACACTACATCTTTTAGAAAAATAAAATCATAGAATAATCTTTCATAAAGATACTGTTATTCTTAATTTTTTTTTTTTGAGACAGAGTCTCGCTCTGTCACCAGGCTGGATTGCAGTGGCACGATCTCAGCTCACTGCAGCCTCTGCCTCCCGGGTTCAAGTGATCCTCCTGCCTCAGCCTCCCGAGTAGCTGGGACTACAGGCACACACCGCCATGCCCATCTAATTTTTGTATTTTTAGTAGAGACGGGGTTTCACCATGTTAGCTAGGATGGTCTCTATCTCTTGAACTCGTGATCTGTCCGCCTCAGCCTCCCAAAGTTCGGGATTACAGGCATGAGCCACCATGCCCAGCCTATTCTTAATTTTTTAATTAGATTGTGGGTAAGGGTTTCTGGGGTGGGGGTCACATCAATCTTATTGAAAATTTATCTGGCTGGGCATGGTGGCTCATGCCTGTAAGCCCAGCACTTTAGGAGGCTGAGGCAGGCAGATTGCTTGAGCCTAAGAATTCCAAGACCAGCCTGGGCAGCGTGATGGAACCCTATATCTACAAAAAATACAAAAATTAGCTATGTGCAGTGGTGTGCACCTGTGCTACCAGCTACTTGGGAGACTGAAGCGGATGGATTGCTGGAGCCAAGAAGGTCGAGGTTGCAGTGAGCTATCAGCCTGGGTGACAGAGTGAGACCCTGTCTCAAAAAAAAAATAAAATAAAATTGATCTTACTCTGGCGTCAGTCTCCATTATTTTTAATGATCTTTGTGTCCTTGGTGCCTGGCATAGCATCTAGAACATAGAAGATGCTCCTGAAGCCCTCAATTATTATTTATTTGATGAATAAATAAATAACTGATCAGGCAGCAAGGTGTGGTAGAAGGAGCATGGGCATTCCAGTAAATAAGGAGCACTGTATTCCAATAAAAATTTATTTCTTAAAATTGTCAGTGAGCCAGATTTGGCTGCAAGGGTCATATAGTTTGCAGACCCCTGCCCTAGAGCAGCAAGTCTTTAAGCTAAATTCAAGAACCAGGAAAGCTCTGTTCACTTTCTCTCTGTTGTTGAGAACACCACCCATATCTGAGGTGACTTCCTATCCTTTGACATTAAGATGAACAGAAAGAATTGGTCTGAGGCCACCTGAATCACAGATAAATTTATTTTGAATTTTTATATAAGAGAATTTGAACCCCTAAGATAAACATTTCTTCATAGTACTTTCAGTTTCAGTGTGTCCCATGTATAGTCATGAACCATACATATATATTTTGAAAATGGGCATGTACATATGCGTGACTCTAATTTTGTATGCACACATGCCTTATTCTTATTGTTTACTTATTATCTCTCCTTTGTTTTGTGTTTTGTTTTAGAGACAGCCTCTGTTGCCCAGGTGGGATAACAGCTCACTGTAGCCTCAAGTGATTACTCCTCAAATGATCCTCCTGCCTTGGCCTCTCAAAGCACTAGGATTTCAGGTGACAGCCACCATACCTGGCCCTCTTCTTTTTTTTTTTTTTTGAAGGCAGGCTTGGTAATTCAATGGAGATCACAGATATTGTTATACTATGGTCTAGCTTTTTCATATTTAAGTCCAGTTCAGTTTTCTAACTGTATGTCTAAGTATAGGAAGTGTTTTGAGAAATGCTTATACAGTTTTTAAAGTGTTATAGTATCCTATGATACTTGAAATCTTGCCTTGAATCTATTACTGTACTTAAGGACTTGAAAATATTTCAGACTTTCCTCTTATTACTATTCTGCATTTGAAAATTGATCAGTAGTTTTGCAAAGGATTTTGTTTTTATTGCTATAATACAGAAACAATTATCTGCCTCTTGCTTTTACAGCATGGAGTGCCATATTTGTGGGCAGCAGGAGGGTCCAGATGGCAAATTTACCAGACACTGGAGATAAACTGATTTGTTTAAAAGCAGGAGCTTGCATCCAGGAAAAGTGGTAACATTTTTAGATATATTCCATAAACCACATCTACACACAGGCTGACACACAGTTATCTGAAAAAAGTAAGAAGAGAGATTACATGCATCAGTAATATTCACAGGAAATCCCACATTTTATCTCAGGTAGGAGATTCGACTTTTTCCTTTTGAAACTTTTCACTAGAGTAAACTCAGGTCAAACATGAAGAGTCTGCCAAACCAGACTGAGGCATTTTGGCTGACTTCAAGGTAGCTAAGAATCACGGCTGGAGAGAATGTACCACTGTCTGGGGAGAGATCAGATTGGCCATGATGTAGACATTTTAAGCACATTGGCCCACCCTATTTTCCCATCCTTCTGCTGCTGGTGGTGATGGGGCAGGGGGACAGAATAGTTAATGGTGAAGATCATGAGCTTGAATCATGGCTTGGCAGTTTACTTACTGAGAGGAAGTAATGCTTGAGTGAGGGCTGCAAGTGGCAGAGTATGGAGCAGGGTATGGAAGAGATGGTGGCCAAGATCAAGCAAGGAATTTGTACTAGCTGGATCCCAGAGTATCTGTGGGAAAATGGCAGGAGATGAAGGTTGAGTGGTAGATAGGACTCGAGGCTGAAAAGCCTTGAAGATCCTACTGAGGAGTCTAGCATTTAACTCTCAGGAGACATAAGGCCACTGGAGGATTTTTAAACAGGGAAATTATATAATTATATAGATCAGTATGGAGAAAGATTTCCTTGACTCTAGTAGGGCTGATAATCTGGAAGAAAGGATGGAGAGGATGTAGCAATGTAAGAAAGGAGATGCTTGGGGTGGTCTAGAGGGATGCAATGGGAGTTTCAACAAGGCAATGGGGGGAGGTAGGAAGGAAGAGTAGAGAACAGAGGATTTGGTGACTGAATGTGGGGTTGACAGTAATTCCTGGATTTGTGGCTTGGAAAACTAAGTTATATAAGACTGAGAATCCAGTAGGAGGGACAGATATGGGGGGAAAGATGATGAGTTTTGTTTCGGCTGTATTGTAAAGGGTACCTATGAGATAGCTATGGGAATTTTCTAGTAGGCAGCTGAATTGGATTTGGGAGAGATGAGATGCGATCCCTCTGAATTTACAGCTGAGGGATTAGATAAGATCACCCAGGTTGAGTCTAGCAAAGTCAAGAATAAAACTGAGAGATAACATTTAAGGACAAATGAAGGAAGATCCACAAAGCAGGAAAAATGCTTGCCTTGAGAAAAAGGGGTAGAATCAAAAATGACTGGTGCTATAAAGATCAGGACAGGAGAGAGTTTCAAGACTGGTCACAGCTGCAGTGAGATGAAATAAAATAAGACTGAATTGCATTTACTGAGTTTGGCAGATGAAAGGTCTTTAGCAATCCATTTAAAGCAGCAATGTGGAGAGATAGGGAAATTTGTCACATTGTAGCTAGTCTGAGGAGCTCAACAGAGGTGAGAGAGTATAGTTGGGGAATATAAAGTAATCTCTCAAGAAGTTTACCTGGAGAGGGAAGGAAAGAGATGGTGACATCTTGGGGTGGGGAGGCACATAAAAATGTTCTATCAACATGATGACAAGACTGAAGAAACACATTGCAAATTTGTTAGAATATCAATTTATAGAAAATTTAGAATTTTTCTCTTTTCTTGAGATTCCAATCTGGAGTCATCCTGGGTGATGCCATGAGGTAGGAACATTTGTCTTAGAGGCTCCATCATGCCTCTTGTCTAGCTGTCTCCTCCAACCACTCCTACAAACACAATGGTATCCTACCCAGGCTTGAATTCCTGGAAATGTTTTCTTTCTTTCCTCAACAAAGCTTACCGGGTGTCTTGGATATGCCAGTCAATTTGCCTGCCATGTGTAACTTCCCCTCCTGGCTTAAAATGTCCCATGCACAGCTTCAGAATGACTGTCATTCAATGCTTCTTCCTCTATCTTCTTTCCCACTGAGCCACAATTGTTTGGACCAGGGTTGAACATCCATCCCAAAGCAGCCAATCCAGTGCTGGCTAATGATTTAAGTGGTCTGTTTAGAATAAATAGTCTGGGCCAACTATATTCTTTCCTTGGAGAAACTGGATTCTGAAACAGCTATTGTGGGGGACATTTGAGAGTAAGGTCCTGAGGTGGTCACCAGTCAGCTCTTGGATGTGTTTGAGATTTTTTCAGATATCTTTAAAATGCCCTGTGCTCCCTGCCACTTAAAATAAGCTGCTTGAGTGAATTTTGCTCACCTGCAACCAAAATAGCCCTGACACCTTGGCTAGACCACAATGGCTATTGTCCCATTCTTTTTAGCTATGCTAAATGAGTTCCTAGTTAAGTGGCTTACTGTAAGCATGATGATCCTTTTCTGTCTTCTATTTTACATTTAAATGTTGATACTGTGTGTGTTCAATGTTTCTCTTAATATGAAAAAAAGTGTTTTCTTTTTTGAGTGAATTGATACAAATAATCATTTGACAGGTAATAACAAGGGATGACTCCTACCATAGCAGCTTAATGATATAGGGATTTATTCTCTCTTAAAAAGGAAGTGCAAATTTAATACTTTGGGGTGGTGTGGTAGCTTCATGACGTCAAGGGACTACGGGTTATTCTATGTTTCTGCTCTGTGATCCTTAGGGCTTGGCTTCCACTTTTAAGGCCACCACATGGCCTAAGTAGGCTGCTGGGGGTCCAATCATCATCAACCATCATGTTAGCTAACTTTTGCTGTAATAATCCTGAGTAACAAACCAGCCCAAAACTCAGTAGCTTACAACAATGGGCATTTTTTTTTGTCTCCTTCCTACAGGTCTGCTTCAGGCTGTAGGTTGGCTGAACTTAGCTACCTGTTGAAGTTTAGGTCTGCATCATATTTCTCCACATTTATCTTGGACCAGCAGCTATCTAGGCTATTGGCAGAAGCATACCTGGGCAAACGAAACCATGGGAGTACTTTCTAACCCCTGTTCACATTATGTTCAATAACGTCCCACTGGCCAAAGTAAGAAAGATGGTCACTTAGCCAGGTGTGGTGGCGTGCGCCTGTAGTCTCAGCTACTCAGGAGGCCGAGGCAGGAGAATTGCTTGAACCTGGGAGGCAGAGGTTGCAGCAAGCCGAGATTGTGCCATTGGACTCCAGCCCGGGCAACAAGAGTGAAACTAAGTCTTAAAAAAACGGCCTCACTCACCGCCGACCTGCCTCGCCATGCCCCGGGCATGCCCTGCCACCACCTCACAGAAATGCTTCAGTTCCCCACAGTCTTTAGATAAGACCATTGTCCAGGGTATTGGCTCCTCATCTCACTCAGGCTTATGCCAAAGAAGTAAAATTCAGTGCAGATGCCCGAGCCTTAATGTGTGAAGGTATAGACCTTTTAGCCAATGCTGTAGCCATTATAATGGGGCCAAAGAGAAGAACAGTGATTATTGAGCAGAGCTGGGGAAGTCCCAAAGTAATAAAAGATGGTGTGACTGTTGCAAAGTCAATTGACTTAAAGAATAAATATAAAAACATTGAAGCTAAACTTGTTCAAGATGTTGCCAATAACACAAATGAAGAGGCTGGGGATGGCCCTACCACTGCTACTGTGCTGGCATGCTCTATTGCCAAGGAAGGCTTTGAGAAGATTAGCAAAGGTGCTAATCCAGTGGAAATCAGGAGACGTGTGATGTTAGCTGTTGATGCTGTAATAGCTGAACTTAAAAAGCAGTCTAAACCTGTGACCACCCCTGAAGAAACTGCGCAGGTTGCTACAATTTCTGCAAACGGAGACAAAGAAATTGGCCATATCCTCTCTGATGCAGTGAAAAAGGTGGGAAGAAAGGGTGTCATAACAGTAAAGGATGGGAAAACACTGAATGATGAATTAGAAATTATTGAAAGCTTGAAGTTTGATCGAGGCTATGTTTCTCCATACTTTATTAATACATCAAAAGGTCCGAAAGGTGAATTCGAGGAGGCATATGTTCTGCTGAGTGGAAAGAAAATTTCTAGTGTCCAGTCCGTTGTACCTGCTCTTGAAACTGCCAATGCTCACCATAAGCCTTTGGTCATAATCACTGAAGATGTTGGTGGAGAAGCTATAAGTACACTTGTCTTGAACAGCCTAAAGATTGATTTTCAGGTTGTGGCAGTCAAGGCTCCAGGGTTTGGTGACAAATAACCAGCTCAAAGATATGGCTATTACTACTGTTGGTGCAGTGTTTGGAAAAGAGGGGCTGATCCTAAATCTTGAAGATGTTCAGCCTCATGACTTAGGAAAAGTTGGAGAGGTCATCGTGACCAAAGATGATGCCATGTTCTTAAAAGGAAAAGGTGACAAGGCTCAAATTGAAAAACATATTCAAGAAATCATTGAGCAGTTAGATGTCACAACTAGTGAATATGAAAAGGAAAAACTGAATGACTGGCAAAACTTTCAGATGGCATAGCTATGCTAAAGGTTGGTGGGACTAGTGATGTTGAAGCGAATGAAAAGAAAGACAGAGTTACAGATGCCCCTAATGCTACAAGAGCTGCTGTTGAAGAAGGCATTGTTTTGGGAGGGGATTCTGCCCTGCTTTGGTGCATTCCAGCCTTGGACTCGTTGACTCCAGGTAACGAAGATAAAATAATTGGTATATAAACAATTAAAACAACACTCAAACTTCCAGCAATGACCATTGCTAAGAATGCAGGTGTTGAAGGATCTTTGATAGTTGAGAAAATTATGCAACGTTCCTTGGAAGTTGGTTATGATGCTACTAGGGTCGGAGATTTTGTGAATATGGTGGAAAAAGGAATTATTGACCCAAGAAAGGTTGTGAGAACTGCTTTATTGGATGTTGCTGGTGTGGCCTCTCTGTTAACTACAGCAGAAGTTGTAGTCACAGAAATTCCTAAAGAAGAGAAGGACCCTGGAATGGGTGCAATGGGTGGAATGGGATGTGGTACGGGAGGGAGCATGTTGTAACTCCTAGAATAGTGCTTTACCTTTATTAATGAACTGTGACAGGAAGTCCAAGGCAGTGTTCCTTACCAATAACTTCAGAGAAGTCAGTTGGAGAAAATGAAGAAAAGGCTGACTGATGTTTAAGAAATCATTATAACCATCAGTTACTGGTTTCAGTTGACAAAATATATAATGGTTTACTGCTGTCATTGTCCATGCCTACCAATAATTTATTTTGTATTTTTGAATAAAGAGACATTTGTACTTTCCTGATATTGGGTACAAGAGTCATGTACCAATGTACTACCTTCAACTTAAATAACTGAGGCATTTTTACTACTATTCTGTTAAAATCGGGATTTTAGTGCTTACCACCACCAGATGAGAAGTTAAGCAGCCTTTCTGTGGAGAGTGAGAATAATTATGTACAAAGTAGAGAAATATCCACTTATGTGACAACCTTTGTGTAATAAGAAATTGGTTTAAAGTTAAAGACAAAACAAAACAAAAAAGAAAGAAAAAGAAAGATGGCCAAGCCTAAAGTCAAGGTACAGGGAAACACACTCCAAGTACCGTAAAGGGTGGATTGTCTAATTCAACTGAGGAATGGAGTGAATAACTGAAATTAATAATCTCACCCACCACATCATTATACCTGGATTCCAGGACGAAGGAAAAGGGACAAAGGAGTGCATCTGTCAGCCACATCAGCATCTTTAAGGCATCTACTGAAAATCCAATACAACACTTGCAATTATATTTCATTGGCCAGAAACTTTTTATATGGCCACTCCTTGCTGCAAGGGAGGCTATAAAATGTATTTTTTTAAATTGCAGGTTGTAGTATGCTTAGCTAAAAAATTGTTTTTTTAAACACCAGATCAGAAAAGAAAATAGGTGTTGAGTAGGCAATTAGCAATTTCTTTGCCAATATTCAACAAGATGTATCCCTCACTCTTGTGAAGTAATCTGATAACTTACAGTGTTCATTGTGATTGCCTGATATGTGTATATCTAGTTCATATTTAAATCGTGATAATCCAGCCAGTAATTAAACACTGTGAGATTGCTGCTTTTGCAAGGAAGAAAACACAAGTCATCTGATCTCTCCTTTACAAAACTTAAACCTTTTACTAAAACTCAGTTTATTTAACTTTTATTTTCTCCTAAAATATAGGTGATAGGGCCAGGAAGAGTGGCTGTTAAAGAGAAAAGTAAGTGCTTTTAAAAAGAAAGTGTGTAAGTATCTCAAGGACCCTTGTCTCCCAGAGAGATTTCCAATAGGCTCTTCCTTCGGGTTTTTACTCAAATGTTACCTTTCCCAACCACTCAACTTGCATAAACACATTCCCTTTTTCTTGGTTCATTTTTCTTCATACTATTTATCACCATACTTGTTTATTTTATTACTTGTCTCCCCCTACTAGAAGGTGAGTGACTTGAAGGCAGGGCATTTGTTGTGCTCACCATTGGTGAACTGGATTGCTGAAAACGGTCGTTGATGATGACTTCAGAGTACCTGGCCAACAAACCAGCTAGAACCAGGAGTTATTTTTTGCACAGCAGCATCATGGGGCTGTTGCAGCCATTTTGGAACCTTGAGGCAACAAGTCTGAGGAGAAAAGGCAAGATGTTGAAGGTGGCCATGTGGAATCATGGAAAGAGACTGAGTCCTTAACGTCATCCCTGAACAGCCGAACACACACAGAGGAGCCTTCTTCCAGGCTTCTTGTTATGTGTGATAAAGAGTAAGACAGCCCCTGCCATCTGGGAGCTGGTCTGGTTCCATCAGCTCAGCCTGGGCGTTCTGTTGAGCATAAACAATTTCACAGAACAGCAACATCAGACCCAACAGACAAGACCACTTTGTGACTTGATTGATAAAGGCAATAGCCAGACCACTCCGTAATCATGTCAACGGCCCTGTGGAGAGAAGGGTATGGCTGATCCAGTGAATTTATTATCTGTCGCAGGAGAGGTCTGGGTGCCAGTACCCGGGAATATGGGTCCCCAGACCCCGCACTGCAGACCTGAGGGACCTGCAAATATGAGGAACAAGTGTGTGGTGCTGGGAAGAGGTACAATAACGCAAGGAGCCATCGAGCTGCCTTCAGATGGTACCAAGAAGCCACTAGGCTGGAGGAACGTTTTGCAGCCTATGTCTCTGAGACCATGGATGTGGACCAGAGTGTAAGCAGGTCTCTGAATCTGGGAGGCAACAAGGGTGTTAGAGTAGGACGGCCTTAGGACCTACGGTCAGTGTATCCAAGGAGCGGGAATGGGATAGGAGGAAGGGAGTGGTGTGGAAAGTCTGGCCCCTGCACTGCAGGGAGGCATGAGGATGGCTGGTGGTCCTGGGGTCGCCTTTGGGCTGCCACCCACCCACAGAGAACAGGGGCAAAGCTCATGTTCAAAACCCAGCGCAGCCAGGTTCCACGGCGGAACTGCGCGGGGAAGGAGAGCAGAGAGGCTGGACTCCGCGGACCGGGGAGAGGCGGGACCGCCTTTGGGCGCTCACTGGAGAAGCAGGGGGTGTGGGAGCAAGTTCAAAGCCCGGCCCCGCCCGGCCTCCAGGGCCAGGAGCCGCGCGCATGGCGGGACCGGCGCAGAGAGGGCGGCTGCGGCTGGTGCGCGGTTGCTAAGCCCCGCGCCCCCGGAGACGTTCCCGGTGGCTGTCGCCGGGCGCTGCGCGGCTCGGGGCTGGCAGGCGGGCGGCGGGAGGGAGAGAAGAGGGAGAGTCGGCGCGGGCTCGTGGCTGCTTGTCGCGCCCCGCCTTCCCGCGCCTGCTCGACCGTCGAGCCGCGTCCCCGCGCTGCCACCTCTGCTCCAGGCTCTCCCCGAGCCCGCCGCCGCGCCATGCCCGCCGCCACTCCAGCCCCGCAGCCGCCGCCGCCCCCGGCCCGGCCAGCCCCAGCCTGCCCGGCGCGGCCTGCCCCGGGTGAGTACCGTGCGCTCCGGCACCGACCAGTCCTGGGAGCCACCTTGGCGGGGGCGGGAGGACTCATTCGCCCTAACTCTGGACCCCGCTCCGTGCGGGTTGGAGCAGCAGTGCCAGACCCCGCGTGGGTGTACGGAGGACTGTGTGTGTGCCTATGTGTGTGTACGTGTGTATGTGTGTGTACGTGTGTGTAAACGCGCGCGCTTGTGGGTGTACACCACCTGAAACTCGCTTGCTAGGGGGGATAACGCTGTCCGGAGCTGATTTTATTTCCCTCGCCAGCAGGGGGGCCCTTCCTGGGAAACGCACTGGGCGTCTTTCAAGGTGCAGGTGCGGTGAGGCTGCAGAAGGGAGAAGGCGCAGGGAGGGAGCTGACATTTATTGTGCAACTCAACATACCAAGGGCTTCACCTAGAGTTAAGCTTATTTCATCCTCTCCACAAATCTGTAAAGAATGGAATTATCCCCATTTCTCAGATGAGAAAACTGAGGCCCACAGAGCTCGTGCCTTGCCCAGGGTCATACGGCTCCATAGCAGCGGAACTGGAGGTGGACCCAGGTCTCTAGAGGTCTCTGACCCATCTAAATGGCAAGAAACCCTTCTTAGAACTAAAGAAACACAGAAGAACCAAAGATGATTAGGAAAAAGGATACAGGCAGAGCATTTGGGAATTAATATAAAAAAATCAGAGCTCGTGAAATATCCTATCAATTAATTTCAAATATAGGATCACGTTTGCACTCCTTTCCATGTCTGGCCCTGGGGGCGAGGTGTGGCGAGGAAGGGAGAAGGCTGTGCCAGTGCTTGGCAGAGGCATCTGGGGACACCTTTTCAGAGTATCTGCCTGCTGGGAGGGGGGAAGTGTGTGAGAAGTTGTGGAGGGAATTCGGTTGTTATTCATTCCTGACAGTTAGTCATTCCTCCACCTCACCCCCTCCTAGTTGATTCCATTTCCTTTCCTTGATGTATTGTCCAAGATGACAGCTGTCAAATTGAAGCAGGGTCCCACCTTCATCATTGGCTGTCCTAAAACCTCTTGGCATTAATTAGGTGGCCCTGCACTTTGATGATTGTATTAGGAGCTGTGACATGTCTGTGTTACTGCTTACAGAGGAGATCTGTTGGGCTGATGTTGAGCTAATGATCTCGATCAATGAGGCATCTACAGCAATAGGCAAGCATTGTGCTTATATTTAGGACAAAGTAGCAAGAAGCAAGACCCTCAGGAAGAAAAAAAAAAAAAAGAAAAGAGTATTGGGTTTGCCTCACCGCCCAACTTTAGGAAAGCATTTCAATTTAATATTTAAATTGCTTCACTGAAGAAAGAACAAAGAGGGACAGAAAGTGATTTCTGAAAGATGTTCTGTAACTCCTTTCATTTAGGTTTGAAAGATTATTGAGTCATGTTCTTTTATGGTGAGCTTTGCCATCTTGGTGCACATTGGTACCCTGGGTGTCTTCACTTCCAATTGCCAGTCCCTCCATCTCTTTGTTGGAGGATGACCCTTGGGCTGCAGAGCCTATGTTTGTAGGGACTCAGAACAGGGAGTGCATGGGAATTTACATCTTCCCTGGGGCAGCCCCTCCTCAATGACTGATGGGTGCTGGAGTATAAATAGTCCAGCTTCTTTGCCCTTGATTGGGACACTCTGAAGCATGACATCCTTTGTTTCCAGAGATCCAATGTGGAGTTGTGTCAAATTGACCTCTATGGTTCTTTGCTTGGCTTGTTTCCCTTGCTTGGCTTGCTACTCTTTCTTGTTTTACTTCTTCACATCCCTACCATTTTTTTCCTAGGAATACCTCCTAATACACTTTCATAGGAATTCATATCTCAGGATCTGATTCTAAGGAATCCAGATAAAAACATGGACCCTTCTCACTGTCAATGTTTTTATTCTTCCTATGTTATCCAAATATGACTAACATTGGTAATAGGTAGCCCATGCTAACCTGTAGGGTGCCTTTGTATGAATTCACAAAAGGTGTTCCCTTCTGGGCAGATGGATCCCCATGCCCAGACAACGGATTGGCAGACAGGTGTTCAGTGTCCACTAGCCCCCTGATCAGTGCATCTTTGGCAGTGCACACAGTACTCAACGATCACGGTGGCGTGGTGCTCAGAAAAGCAAAAAACAGAGTTGCTTAGTTGTCCCAGGATATCGTTTCTTGGCTTCTCTTTTTTCCCAAGAAAAAATCCCCTAAAGAGGGATTTTCCCCTTTTTTCCCCAGTTTTCCCCTAAATATTTGAATATTTCAGGCAGATGTTTTGGTTTTCTTTGGACAAGCCAGTCTTAGTTTCTTTCTAAAGCCGACAAAGGGGAGGAAAAGGGCTGCTTTGGCTGGTGGAATCTCAATCCTGCAGCCTGCAGGAGGGTGGTGGTGCCTGGTCAGGGAGGGTGGGTAGGTCTCCACCAGCCTCCAGAAGCTCTCAGAGGGGTCTTGTCTTGATGGTGAGGTTACTGGGTAGGGGCTTGGATGGGCTGCTTTAGTTGAAGGCTCTTGCTTGAAGATGTTTTCCTTTCCTTGGATCCAGGAGGGTCATTGTATCTGATCTGGCATCCTGAGTTTCCTCACCTTTTCCTTTGGTGGCCTCTTGATAATGTCTAAATTTTGCCTGTCTGCTGGTGGAGCAGAGCCCCTTTTGAAGATGCATATGTGGGGGAGTCCTTTGAAAAGAATGTTTTTGTTAACTGCTTGGTAATGTAGGTCAGAAGAGAGAAATCTAGGGAAAGTGAAAGAGTGGGAAGAAGACATCTGTACTGGGAATTGGGGAGGGGAGTTTGGCTCCATCCCCAGAGTTCTGAAGCCTCCTGGTGACCCGGGGCAAATCACTGAACTTCTCTAGGAACCTCAGTATCTTCACCGTTCATTTAAGAACAATTGTCCAGCCAACCTCAGAGTGTTCTTTGATGATCAAAGGGGAAATATTTTCATGGACTTATCCAGTGATTGTAGGGGAAGCCCGTAAAATCTTTATACAGAGACAACTGGCAATCTCTTGGGGACAGTGGTGTATGTAGAGGCATCATGATGTGGATAGCAAGTGGTAGAATAGAGATAATCACCAGATCAGTGGCTGCATGAGGTGACAGGGGAGTCTCCAGAGCTGCTTGGGCTGGTTTTGAAAGCTAAATGTTGACAGAATTTTGCAAAGGGCAGGGTGTCATGTAGTGTGTAGTTATGGGGGTGAGTCCATCAGAATTGCTTTCACATTTGGGCTCTGACCCCTCAAACCCATGTGATCCTGAGAGAGACACCCAACTACTCTGAGCCTCAGTTTCCTTATTGGTAAAATGGGCATATTCAAATTGCTCTGAGGATTTAGTGATGTAAAGCAATCACCAGATATTATTACAAATGAAAAGTATTATTATTAAAGTTACCTTTTAGCTGAATGGATTCTGTTTGGCTGCCTGGGGCCAGTACTTTTTGAATATTACTGGACATATGAATCATCTGGGGATCTTATTAAAATATAGATTCTGATTCAGGAGGTCTGGGGTGGGGCCTAAGATTCTGCTTTTCTCCCTAGCTCCTAAGTTCTGTAGATGTTGTTTCTTTTTTTTTATTATTATACTTTAAGTTTTAGGGTACATGTGCACAACGTGCAGGTTAGTTACATGTGTATACATGTGCCATGTTGGTGTGCTGCACCCATTAACTCGTTATTTAACATTAGGTATATCTCCTAATGCTATCCCTCCCCCCTCCCCTCACCCCACAACAGGTCCTGGTGTGTGATGTTCCCCTTCCTGTCTCCATGTATTCTCATTGTTCAATTCCTACCTATGAGTGAGAACATGTGGTGTTTGGTTTTTTGTCCTTGCGATAGTTTGCTGAGAATGAAAATGTGGCACATATACACCATGGAATACTATGTAGATGTTGTTTCTTTAGGGACCACATTTTGAGAACAAGGCCCTAGGCTACTCCCTCTTGGGTAAAGTCTGAGTCCTTTGTGGGACCTGAAGAGCACTGTGTTTGGAGAGATGATGGGGAGGGTTCAGGCCTCCCAGGCAGGTCTGGCCTGGAGCTGGGGTAGAGACAGCTAGGAATTGCTGCTGTTGAGTAGGATGTTCCTACTGGGTAGGTAATGGATCAAACCCAGCGTCCTTCAAATGCCCTAGGACCAGCCTCCTGGAGGAAATTCTTCCTGGCCAAATGGCCAAATACTGCCTGCTCTTGCATGCTGGCCCTGAGGATGTAGAGATGAATAAGCCATTGGCCCATCACTGCCCCTGCCACAGTGTGATTGCGGGGAGTGGGTGAGGAGGTGTGAGACATAGAAAGGTACGATTATGACATGGTGAGATGAGCACTCTGTGGCGTTAGGGTAATGGAGAGGCAGGTAAGAGAGTTAAGAAAGGGAGGAACACTTCTTGGTGGTAATTAAATCTGAACTGGGTTTTGATGGATGAATCACTGTGTCTGGGATTGGAGGAGGGCAGAAGAGTGTGTGGAATAGTATTCTAAGACTGAGGAACGGCATGTGCAAAAGTAGGATGCCATGATGAAACAGCTTGGTGTGTTCAGGTCATTGAACTAAGAGTTGTTTGGAGCATGGAGTGTGATAGGGAGGACTTGATCAGGGAGCAGAGCTCAGTTCATGAAGCTGTGTTAGTCAGGAGGGTTTTCTAAGCTTTGCTGCAGGAACAAATCAACTTCATCATCTTGGTAGTTTAACTTAACAAAGGTTACTTCTCACACATGATGTGTGTCCCTCACAGGTCAATTGATAGCCAAGTAGACAGAGCTTCTCCCAGCTTTCAGCCTTGCCATCTGGAAAATGTGGCCACTGTAGTCACCAGTGCAGGAAGAGATAGAGGGAGAGTGTCTCTCTGGCTCCTCTGGAATGAATGCAATGTTGCTTTTATCCACAGCCCATTGGTCAGAACTAATTGTGGGGTGGTGGGGGGGGCGCTGGGAAATAGGGGATGGGGGCTGGGATGGAAGAAAAAGTCAGAGAATATCAACTCTCCCACATATGTCTTGTTATGAAGCTTAAGCCTCATTCTGAGGCCACAGTTTCTCAAATAAGAGTAATATGGGAATTCCTTTAAAGGAAAAAAATTCTTGTAGATTCCTAGTGTTGCTTAAATTATTTTTATTATAATGCAGTTCAGATATGTAGTAGTTTTACATGGGTCTAAACTCTTTATACTTAGAGTTCTCATATGACCACATAACCAAAACAAATATATAAATAAAATATCAACACAGCTACAAGTCAAATACATTTGGATTAACTTCATGAATTTAATGTTCTGGATGAAGTTATTTTTGCTAAAATGAAATCCCTATTTCTGGTTATAACAGCTGTTGTTCAGGTTCTTATGAATTTGGTGTGCAGTGTGCCATGCCACAAGGTTGTATGATGGCTCAATTTTCTCATCAGTTTCCTTTCTATACACTAAGCCTGATTTGTTATTTTCTCATTAGCCTGTGATAATTGAAATAATGTTTCTTGATGCCAACTGTCTCAGTCTGTTTGTGCTGCCATAACAAAACACCTGAGCCTGGGTAATTTGTAAAGAACAGAGATTCATTCCCAACAGTTCTGGAGACTGGCAGGCCATGATTAGGGCACCTGCAAGCTTGATGTATGGTGAAGGCTCATTCTCTGCTTGTTGCTACACACTCCAAAGGGGATGGACCTTGTGTCTTTACATAGTGGAAGGAACAGGAACCAACAAAGGGCCTAAGCTAGTTCTTTTCAGCCCTTTTGTCAGTCACTCATCCATTCTGTAAGGCAGAGCCCTCATGACTTAATCACTTCCCCAAAGCCCCCACCCTTCAATATCACCATAATGGGGACTAAGTTTTAACATATGAATTTTCTGGGATATTCAGACCATAGCATCAACTACAGTATAAATGCAAGAGTATATATGGTGAAATTATGTGGTAGCACTTAGTCATAACATGGCCATTCAGATGATCCAGAATATGTTTCTATTGATTCTTAAAAAAAGGTGATCATGAAAGTGAAAACAGAAAGTTAAACAAAACACAATTTTGAGAACTCGTGGACCCTCCTAAAATAGGTTTGAGGATCTCCTGGAATTTGAGAAACAGCTGGAAAACTACTGGAGTGTTTAATGAAGGGGACATAGATGACCAGCTTTATAGTTTAGAGACATCACTTTTCCCAGGGTGTATGGGGTGGCTGAGGGGGAGAGAGGAAGGCTGAGATAGCAGAATCTGGGGTGGCTTGCAGGTAGCTGAGCTAAGATGTGATGAGGGCAGGTGCTCAGATGTAGTTAAGGGAATGGGAGAGAGGAAGCATGGATTTGAGAGACACGTAGGAGCTGGAATCCACAGGACTTTGAGGTTGACTGCGATGTGGGAGGGGATGGAAGGGAAGAGGAGTCAGGGATGACTCTTGGTCTTGGAGGTCGAGGGTGGTTGGTGGTACCACTGACCAGGATGAGGACCACAGGTGTCAGATGTCCATGGCAAGAACAGGAGAGCTCAAGACCAGAACTGTGTTCTGCCGTATTCACCATCCCATCTTTTCTCACTGATATGACTTTTCCTGAACCAGTTTCTGAGAAACTGCTGCATCTTGCAGTGTTTATTTTTCTTCTATGGGACATTAATTAGTGCTCATTAAGATGATCTGAATGGCTTTATTAGCTTTTCTATTGTGCTTGCTGCTTCTGTCCTGTAGGAGCAGATTCTGGCAATATTGCCTGATTAAGCACACACTTTTTTTTTGTTTGCTGTATGTTCAAAGGAGGTGAAAACAATTGAGAAAATTGTGGATGGTTCTGAACTAGAAGCTGTCATACCATATAATGTGAGATTAGTTTTCTGCCTTCAGTTTTTATTTTAAGAGCACAAACGATCAACTTTCCACTCTGTGTTTTTGGATGGAGATACTGAAAATTCTCTGAGGAATGAGTAGAGGTTAAATGATCTCTAGGTAATTACATAAGAAGTAAAATGGAAACACTGCACTTTGGGGAAGTGGAGGGCAGAGAACACAAAGCCACACAAACAGACAAAAATTTCACAAACCGAAAATAAACCCCTGTGGTTTCTACAGTGAAATCTCATGTTAATTAAAATTTTGGCATTAAATATTTTAAAATGTAACTTGGTATTTACTTTTTGTATAAATAATTAACCTAATGCACCAACTGATGGAGGGAAGCAACATGAGCAGGCTGCCAGAAGTGGCTTTTACTTTCCTGTTCCCACTTGAGAAACTTCTGCTCTCTCCTGGTCTCAGGCATTGTTTTCATAGCAGAGCCTCTGAGGCCCTCCAGGGAGAGGTGTAGCCTCCCCTCCTCTGAGTCTATCTGGAACTTGTGATAAAGGTTCTGTGAGCGAAGGCATACCTGTCACCCCCAGACACCACATGCCACTTGAGGATGGCACCATGTTTTTTCATCCCAGAATCCCCCCAGACTAGCAGGGCATTTCCCCTAACAGCAGTTTCCATATCCACAAGCTAGTCCAAGGCACACTACAGGAAGTGTCTTTGGGTCTCAGGGTTGGTTGGAGGAGCAGATTTCCTAGCAATAACAGCCATAACTTTTTGGGAATGTCTCTTCCAGGAATGGGTTAGACGAGGCTGGTTATTCATTTTAGTTCAGATGTTGTTTCAGTTTCAGAGGGCTACAACCAAAGTCCCCTGGAGCTTGGGTCTCTCCGTTTGTGCCAGAGGCAGTGGTTCCTGCCAGATAACCCATGTGCTCCCCTTCTTTAGCAGATGCTATCAGTACCTGTCCATGGTCCCTGAGCATACATCTTTCCTCTTCTGGTGGTTCCCACTGCAAGCCACTGCAACACTCACTGTTGGATGGCTTTCTTTGGTTGCAGGGGCATGGTTGGCCCCCATCTGGTGCAGATGCCCAGAAGTGCTGGGCAGCTAATCTCCTGAGGGCAGCCCTCAACCACTAATGGAAGGGAATGGATGGGTGAATATCACAGTTTCCTTGCCCCTCTGGAAGGATAACTCTGAGGCATGTTCTACCTAGTCTCTCCAGAGGTTCCCAGCAGAACTGAGCCCAGGTTGGCCATAGCAGTTACCTACTTTTTCATGCCACTGTCCTACTTCACTTTTCCACTCTCCTCTAGTGCTTCCTGAGATCACCTCCCAAATCAACCCATATCCTTGCCCCAGGCTATGCTTTTGAGAGAGACCAACCCAAGAATCTTTTGGGGTGATTGGGGTTATGTGACCAGCTCTGGCCACTGGACTGTAGGTGGAAGTGCCACGTGTCACTTCTCATTCCAGGCAGTTGAAAGCCAGGATACCACCATTGTCTTTCTCATCTGATGCTGGGGCCACCTTGGAGGCCATGAGCTTTGAATGAATGATCAGAGATGGAGAAAGCTGCTAGGTTTATACTGGGATTCATACAAGCAAGAGTCTTTTATTGTAGTAGCCCTAGAGCTTTTTGATATTTATCAGTTAAGGCACCTATCTTTCTGATACACAGTGTCACACTATCATTTTTTGGGTGCCACCATTCATGTCAGCCTATCCTCCGCTTCTCCATCCTATACTGGTCCATAAGAACTCTTGGGATGTGCTACCCATGACCTCCTTTAATGCTTCTCATTTCCAAACTCCCCTCCTCTTCAGTAGTTTGATTAATATTAAAGTAAAATTTATGTTTCTCTATGGTTTTTAATTCATCTGGAAGTTATTTTGTTATTATTTGTGAAATAAGAATCTAAATTAATTTTATTTCCAAATTATTAACCAGTTGTTCCAATATTGAATAAAAATCATTCTAACCTTCCTGGCTAGTTTGTAATCACCTTTCATTATACATTAAATTCTCATATAAAGTAGTATCTATTTTGGAGCTATAGTTTTTTTCTTAAATTCTTGTGCAAGTACCAAGACATTGTAATTGTAGCTCTGTAATATATTTTACTATCTTCATTACTCACTACTCATCTCCTTCCTGTCCTCCCTCAAAAATTGTATTAGTGCTCCAATTGCACAAAACCTACAAATTACAAATAGGAAGAACTGATATGTCTATTAGGCTTTTACATTCTGGAATGGACAGTCATTTAAATGGGTTTTCTAATTCCTCTCACAGTTTTGTAGTTTTCCTTATGTTGCTCATACACATTTTTTGTTAGTTATTCCTAGCAATTTTCTGTATGTTGACATATAGATGTTATAAATTTTTCGTATATTTTTCAATTTATTGCAGTTATATTGAAAGCTTGTATGTACATATAAGCTTCACTATACGTATAGAAAATTCATAGATAGTTAATATATGTAATTAATGATTTTTTTGCCTCATAGCTGACTACTTTCTAATTATATTTGGAAGTAAAAACATAAAAACTATTTCATGAGAGTCCATGTACTCTAACCGCCTTTCAAGGTGGCTCAGAACAAACACACAGGTATGTCCTAGAATTGAAATAAGTTCATGGAGAGAGGGAAAGATGGAGAGAAAAGATACATGAAGGAGTTGGCTATGTGGTAGCAATCATAGGTTTTCTCCATCACAGAACATGTGCAGAGTTACAGGAGCCATGAAAACAAATAGCTTGGATTCATTGTGGGTTTTCTCTTTGAGACACAATCTCTCACACATTTAAAACTTACCTATAAGTGTCTCTGACTGGTCCTAGACACTACTAGCACCAAATCAAAGTCTTCTCCTAGATGATTGAAACTTATCAATAATAATGTGTTTATGTTTTCGGTCTGGATAAGAAAAGATGATGTCAGAGGACGCCACCTCTTCAGTAATGTTAAAGACAGGCCTGGCAGGTCAGACTGTTTAATGTAAAATAAAAGGTCAGTACATCCCTAACAGGGGTCTTACCTTGTGTTCAAGTTAAGAAAACCAAAATCAGTGGACTTATTAATTTAAAAAGAAAAGAGAAACAAAGAAATGAAATACATTAGGTTAAAGCTCCTTTTTCTTGGAGTCAACTGATGTCCAAGAGTTGTAGACCTCCAAGTCATCTGATTTATAAGGAAGCTCCTAGTATTAGCATATAAGTTTGCTATGCATTGGCTGCTGGGAACTGTTAGTGCTTTTTCTTTAATGCCATTGATAATACTAACTTAGAATCAAAGAATTGACCATT
Organism: Hylobates moloch; assembly: GCF_009828535.3. NCBI lineage: Eukaryota > Metazoa > Chordata > Mammalia > Primates > Hylobatidae > Hylobates > Hylobates moloch. The sequence continues at coordinate 92,565,249 of NW_026652283.1, forward strand.
TTCTACAAAGACTGCATAACTGAAGATGTTTTACTGGTTTTGAAGATTATATTTTCCAAAGATGTTCTGTAACATGAATGAAAGACAGGAATACATACTCATATTAAGAAGTGGGGAACAGACTGGGCATGCTGACTCACACCTATAATCCCAGAAATCTGGGAGGCCGAGGCGGGAGAACCACTTGAGTCCAGGAGCTTGAGACCACCCTGGGCAACATAGTAAGACCCCATCTCTTTAACAACAACAACAAAAATTAGCTGAGGTGGGAGAATCACTTGAGCCCAGGAGTTTGAGACCAGCCTGGGCAACATAGTGAGACCCTATCTCTTTAACAACAACAACAACAACAACAACAACAAAAATTAGCTGAGTGTGGTGGCTCATGCCTGCAGTGTCAGCTACTTGGGAGGCAGAGGTGGGAGAATTGCTTGAGCCTGAGAGTTTGAAGCTGCAGTGAGCCATGATGGCACCACTGTACTCCAGTCTGGGTACAAGACCCTATCTCAAAAAATTAATAAATAAATAAAATAAAATAAAGCATCTGAGAACAAACTGAAAGACCTCTGGAATTCCTACGTTCTCAGGAATGCTTGTTAGTTACTTGCTTTTTTCCAATTGCTTTGTCTGCATTACAAGGCAAAAATGGCAGAGGCTTCTTGGTTCTCTTTATGTTTCCTTTCTTGCTCTTTCTTCATCATGAGTACAAAGCGATGTCTTTATTAAACTGTTTCCTTAGAAAGGAAAGTGGTGCTAGTATTGAGGTGCTAGGTAAAGAGACAGAGTGGGGTCTTTGTATTTTGCTCCCAACATGTTCACCTGGCCACAAACACGATGTGTGGGCTTTTAGATAGTCTTAAGTGAGCATGTTAACAATCAAAGAAAAAACATACATGTTGGATTTTTATTCTATTGGGAGGAGGGAGTGGGACTTTAAATATCTGCGCATCTCAGAGGGGAAAAAAAGGAAAGTTTTATATTTTCTATGCTGCCTTGAATAACTGTCAAAAAACTCTCAGCAGTTTCTGGCTAGCTAGCTGTCTCCATCTGGAGGTTGGCATTGTGTTTTTTTAACCTACAATTAACTACCATCCGCTAAAAATTCAGCCAGTAATAGTCATATCCTTTCATAGCTTCTTAAGAATTTTTTCTTAAATGTTCTTACAGTTCTTTTCCTACCCTTGACAATATCAATTTTTAGTATAAAAGCTACAAAATTAGATGCGAGGGACATAACTGATGATTACCATGAACTATTTGTTCATTGGCTCACATATATTTATTGTCTGCTACATGCCACTGTGGTAGGCTCAATACTTTTAATTAATTTAAATTTAAATGGAAAATAGCCATATGGGTCTAGTGGTTATGGTATTAAACTTTGCAGAGCCCTAGAGAGTTGGGGAAACAGGTTAAAGCATCAAGTAAATTGTCATATCAATGGTGATACATGCTACGCAGAAAGAAACCAGATTGGTGAGGGAGGGGGATGGAGCAATTTGAGGGTCTTTCAGGTAAGGCCTCTTGGAGTAATGATATTAGATCCATCACAGACCTGAACAAGGCAGGAAGGATGTTCATGAGAGAAATAGTTTCAAGATACTCCAGGCACCTCTGGGTAATTATTTGCCTTTTGTTTTTAATGAAACAGGAGAGAAGGAATGTCTTCTACTTATGAATTCTAAAAATTCCACAAAACCATCAGTGCTCATTCTTACTGTAAAATATAAAGACTTTTCATAATTGTGAATTTCAAAATTCACAATTTTCAATGGTGAGGGTCTGGTTTCCCTAGAAGCAGAACCTGAGATGTGGATTCTTGTGCATGTGATTATTCTGGGACAGCTCTCAGGAGAAGGGAGTCAGGTGGGTGGGGAGTGCGGCCAAGCAAGGAAGTGGTCTCAGCTGGAGTCAAATCTCAGCCCCAGCCATGAGAAGCTCTGGAACATGCATTGTATCATGGAATTGTCCCACCCTGGGGTAAAGGCTGGGTCTTTTGTACCCCTCCCCACACCCCTGTCCATCAGTCATTGATTATGGGCTGTCCTTGTGAAGGCAGAGTTGGATGTGTGACCTCCTGGGTAAAGTGGCTCCAGTCAGCCAAAGTAACTCTTGGGAGACTCGGGCAGCGGTGGGCTGCCAACACGTGAAAGAGCTGGAGGAGAGGGGCAGCCCTGGTAAAGGAATCTGAGTGGGTACCAATGGAATCCATGACAGTGTGCTGGCCCTATAGAATGTTGATGGCTGTGTAGCTTTAGATAAATTTGGGGGCAGAAATAGATGAAAAATCCTGAGTGCATGCTTGGATGATCACCCAGCACATTCTGATGACCCAACCAATAGTCTGTTTTCATTGAACACTGCTGTGGATTTATTGGGTTCTTTCATGCAACACCTGTTCATTGCCAGCCTACCACATACCTGGCACTAGGGCTCTGTGTTTAGAATCTTGCCACGCAAGGCCCATTTATTTAGTAGACTCCATCCCAACAAATTATATATATTTGGCAAATGCCATGATATAACATCATAAGAAATCCCAAAGAAGCTTAACCACAACTCCTGCAGAAGCTAAAAGCTGCTAAGGTTTATCCTTATAAAGGCTCTGAAGGCAGCAGTCTGTGTTGAAACATTTGTGTCTGATGCTTTCAAAAGGCTTAGATGCAGCAGTTGGGCTGTTAGAGGGAACTGTGTCAGTTTCTGCCCACTGAGGTTGACTTCTCAGCAGAGAAGCTGTTCTGCCTTAGTGCCACCACTGTCAATCTGGTTTAATCTGAGTGCTGACCATATGTGGGCAACCTTATGCCTGTCATCTCATTACAGCTATCCTGGGAGGATGGGCTAGTGGGGGCCATGCAGGTTCCCACAGCAGTGAGGACTGCTTGGTGCTCCACCAGCAGATGCGTTGTACTCAGGGTGGGTATTAGGGCCGCTGCTGAAGCTTTGTGGGTCTGATTGGATGCCTGACTTCATTGGGATGTTGGTACCATGCCTTCTCTACTTTTGAATTAGAGGAAAACCAAACCCAGTCTGAATTCCCAAAAAGAAGAAAAGTTTTCACTTTAATCCGCTTTACCCCAAAATGACTCTTCTTTGTTTGGAATCTTAATACACTTCGGGGAGTTTTTTTTTTTTTTTTTTCTTTTTGGATCATCCCGTCTACAGGGATATCAGGGAAAAGCTCATCTGTTTATTGCCAGCTTCAGGAACACTGTGTGACTTAATTTTGCCCAGTTGGATGTTGGCTGGCTTAACAACTAGGGCAGAACTAAGCTGAGGCTGCTTTGCTTCAGTGTTGATGCCTGTTGATGCATCTGAGTGCTGCTCTGTTTTCTCTGGATGACCCCATGAGTTTAACATTCCATGTTATAAATGACACCTCTAAATCTGTCCATGTCATTGTTCAAAAACATTCACGATCTGCGGAAGGTCTGTTCAGTTCTTACTAACTAGCTGTGTGGCCTTGGGCTAGTTGCTTACCTTCTCTGGCCTACAGTTATATCTTACAGTTGTGGAAACTGGGCTACTATCCTTGCAGTTCTAAAATGCAAAGATCTGCGCCCACACAGCTTTTGTATCCCACACACATGTCCTCTTTAGATTAGATCTGTGGTGTTACTTTTGTTTACAAAAGATGCATATTTCAACACAAGCAGTTTGTGAGAATTTTTACCAGCAAGTCTAATTATCGTATAAATGACCACGTCTTAACTATTTATGGAAAGTCCTTCCTCAGTCTGGTGGATGTAAACCTCCAATAAACAGCACAGTGGAGCTATTTAGCTTATTTATTTCTTCTTGAGAAATAAATTGAAAAGAAATTAAGAAAGCTGGGTGTGGTGGCTCACGCCTGTAATCCCAGCGCTTTGGGAGGCCCAGGTGGGTGGATCACTTGAGGACAGGAGTTCGAGACCAGGCTGGCCAACACAGCAGAACCCTGTCTTGACTAAAAATACAAAAAATTAACTGGGCGTGGTAGTACATGCCTGTAATCCTTGCTACTCAGGAGGGTGAGGCAGGAGAGTCGCTTGAACCCGGGAAGCAGAGGTTGCAGTGAGCCAAGATTGCGTCATTGCACTTCAGCCCGAGTGACAGATGAAGACTCTGTCTCAAATAAGTAAATAAAAAGAAATAAAGAAGAATTAAACATTAAAATAATTAAATTAAGAAGTAAAAGAAATTTATTTCTTCTTGAGAAACTTGGGTAATGTGTCTTTCATGGGATCCATCCATTTCATTTAAGTTGTCTCCTTTGCTGGCATAAAATTATTCATACTATTCCTTTATTATTATTTTACATAAAGAGCTCCAGTGTTTCGCAAGTGTATCATCTCTCCTGAATATGAATGAAGGCTATATATTTTTAAAAACATTTCTTTTCAAATTATTTTACTGGCTTGCCATTTAATTATGTGTTGGACATGGAGGTTGTCTTATCAAGAAGTCAAAATCATTTAAAAACCACTTTCTGAAGAATCTGCAGGCTGTTTGCCTCCTCGTTCCTGTAGATGAATGGATCATGGAAGTTTCCACCTCAGATCTCATTTATTAGACTGACCCCTCATCTGATAAATGAGCTGTGAGAGTCTTCAGATCCAGGCACTGACAGATGGTTCAAATATTCCAAGTATCCTTATACCTATCTAAGATCCATTCAAGCCAAAGCGTGAAGATGTAGAAATGAGATCGATCTGCTTCATCTCTAGAAAAAAGGAGTTGGAGTATGCTTTTAGAATGATTTCTGCAACCTCACCAGTAGGAATGGAATGTGGTGAGGGTCTGTCTAGCCTAGTGTGTTTTAAAGTATTGCATGACACAGGTCAGTGGACATTAGTGGGGCGGGGAGGGCCCCTAGGGTTTGATAACCAGGGAGGGAAAGGAAACTATGAAGTCTTGCGAGCATCCAGTCAGCTGAAGGGAAAGTAGCCCCAGAGTACTTGAAGGCTTCCCTTCCAAATAAGCACATCCGAAGAGCCGCCCTGTATATAGCACTGAGAAAAGCAAAACTCAGCCCCAATCAAGGTTACTATGAATCTCCTCACTGCAAAAGACAATTGGGATTAAATATTCAGGCCGTAGGAAACAGCAGCCTGGCCTGGAAGCCATGCCCTCTTGGAATTTTACTGAGTGAGTGATGAAGCCCCAGGGATGTGATCATGGGTGAGTTGGGAGAGTTGAGAGGAAACATGAAACCCAGGGTGAGACTGAAAGAGAAGCTGTCCCCAGGGGGAGGTCCGGTCAAAGCCAACCAGCATCGGATGTCTCAGAGAAGGACAATGCAGGGGAAAGGGTGGCAGCATCTGGAGAGGCTCCCCATGCATTGGCACAAAGAGCTGCATGTGAAGAGAATCCTGTTGGAAAAGGAAAGAGGGCCAACCTGCTTCAGAATTTATGGAAGAAAAGAAAAGCCCAAAGGCACAATGTGACAAAATGACTGGAAAGCAGAAGGGTTCACCTGGAGGAAAAGCGGTCAGGTGGTTATTGTTATGGTCGCTGGCAGGTCTGAGGCCTCACGAGCCCTGGGAGCAAATGAGGCCATGTTAATATTAATGCCTGGTGTGCCCTCTGCCAGTGTCCTCAGAGTCCCCAGGGCAGGATGTTTTCTGTGCTCATGTACACCGTGGCTCCTGTTCTGAATCTTTCCTCCTGTTCCCTGCCCCTGTGGTCCTCCTGCTGTTGCTGTCTCCCCAAGGCCCCTCATCACCCTCCTCTGCTGAGGCTGCCCTGGGTCCTGGGGCCTGTTCTGGGGAAGGCAGGTGGCTGGTCCTCCTCTCACTCTGCTGTGCCTTGTCACCTGGGTCCCAGAGCTTCACACAGTCTTTGAAACACAGCTCCTTCAGCATTCTCACTCAACCCTGTGTTCCAACAACACTTAAACCAGCTGTTCTGGGATTGGGAGCACAGGGGCAGAGGCCATACTGTCCCCTCTTTCTCATTGCTTCCCAGGCCTGTTATCTCCTCCTTGGGGGCTGCGAATGCCTGTGCACGAAACACCTCCTTCCCTATTCACCCACACCCTTGTCTGCCCATTTGGCAACTTGTACAAATAAACAGATCCTGGAAAAATAAACCCACTGCTGAGCCGAATGTAATCCTGGGTCCCAGTTTGGGTTTAGTTAGGTCATGCTGCCATACTTTAAGGGCTAATGAAATAGATACGTACAAGTCCAAGGGCTTTATGATCCCCTCACCCCCACTGAGGGCTGCATATTTTGGTTTCACTAACCACTTTGGCAAAGCAAGAGATATTCTATGGCAGTGCATTTCAAGCAAGTGTGCATCACGCCACCTGAGGGTCTTGTTAAAATGCAGAATCTGTTTTTGTAAATTGGGGGTGGGGCCTGAAATTCTGCATTTCTAAGATGCTCCCAGGTGATACTGATGCTGCTGGTCCACTTTGGGTTGTAAAGGGGATCAAAATATGCCACCCCCAAATATGACACTTTGTCACAAGAATTATTTTAAGCTGAAGGTATTTGAGGAACAGCAGATGCAAGAAAAGATCTCTATCCTCACCCTATTTATTTAAAAGCGGACATAAATTTCCCTTTGTGAAGTTGTTCCTCTCACTTGCCTTGTAACAGGAAGGGCTGAACAACTGTTAATCACCAGAGAGGACTCTAGACTCATATCAGCCCAGAGATGGCTCTGAGAGGAATATGCATAACAACCCTTACTAAAATAATCTTTATCTTCTACTAGTTTCTCATATATATACACATATATACACCTTTTTTCCCCCATAGAAGCTCAAACCTTTTCCCTTTGTTTTATTACTTCTCTACAAGTTTATCATTCTTTGTTAAAATGGTATATAAGTCTCTGAGTCTGACTACCTTTTTGGGATTTTCACTTCATTTCTGTGAGGCCCTTATATGCATGTGAAAGAGACATTTTTCTCCTGTGAATCTGTCTTTTGTCAATTTATTTTGCAGGACCCCAATCATTTAACTTAAAGAGTAGAGGAAAAAAAGTTTTTCCCCTCTCTAACAGTGGGCAAATTCTAGATCATTTCCTTTGCCACTTCTATATACTGTACAGAAAATCTTTTGTCAAGGGAACCATGGCTGGACTTTGTGTTTCACTGCACTGATGCCATGTTTTTATAACATATCAGAAATTACTTATTAACTTTATGAAAATAACTACTTATAGGCAACTTGCACTCCCAAAAGGATACTCTGGAATTTCACTATATATCCTTGGTGCTCAGAGTGCATCCAGGGCCCAACAGCATCAGCATCACCTGGGACCTGGTTAGAAACACAGACTGTCAGGCCCCACCCAGACTGTCTGAATCAGGACCTGCACTTCAACAAGATTTACAAGTGATTTGTGTGCACATGAACATTTGAGAAGCTCTGCTCTGTAGCACATAGTAAATTGGAAATGGGAGCTTCCAGTTTAACCACTTCAGCAGGATCCTCTAAGGAGACATGTTGGCGACAGCAGGGAAAAATTCAGACCTTGTCTGTTAGTCCTCTTTGTTGTCATGGGGTGTCTGTAGGGTATAACCCAACGTCCTGGGATCTCTGAAAAGAGAGGAAAATGCTTTCTGGTTTGCATGAAGCATGAGGGTTTTTCAGACATAATAAAGCCAGCAGTGGAGGAAGTGTGAACTGTGATACAATGATGAGATGGGTGGCATATACTAGACAAGGGTGAGTAGGAAAACCGAGGGATGAGGGATGAGGATTATCGTGGGGGTCAGGGATAAGCTTTAAAAGTGAGAAAAGGAATGTCCACTTAAAAATACTCTGTAAACAACTGATGTACTATGTAAAACTCATGATAACTCCAAAGTTATCATGAGATGGGGCAGTCAATCCCATCTTTAAATTTGCGAGTAGCTTAGAAAAAAGTATCAGGCATCTGTTAGGTGGGTTAGAACAAGGCCTGGCAAATATCTCTCAGTCAGAGACCATACAGGGTTCTGAGCCAGTATGCTGGGAGGCACTAAGGGAAATTGGCATGGGTAAGTCAGCAGATAAAAGCCAACCCTGGACAGAGGCACTTCTGAGAGAAGAGCAGGAAAAAGTCTCTTTAGTTACTTTGTTTCTGATGTCTCAGTCAATGTCATGTTGGTAATAAAGAGGTTAGGTAGTGAGGATGTTAATTAGAGATTGGAGTGTCATCAGTGATGACAGCTAATAAACAGCATGGCAGTTTCATTTTATTACCTCGCTCTTATTAATTTCTACAGCTCTGATCAATATAGACATTGGCCAGGCTTCTGAGTTACGAAACAGTAGCATTTTTGAGGCTTAGTGAGAGAGGCTTCATTCCAATTTTTTATTTGTTTACAAAGCCTTCCTTGGGGTGTTGGCATAATCAAATGTAAGTTCACAAACATTTCTCCTGCCTCATCTCTGCATATGAGCAAAATGAGTTTATTCCCAAACAGCCCCTGCAAAATGCCCAGGACAAATGATTACGCAGTGAAAAGTAAAATTATTTCAGCCAGTCTTTCTCTATCTTCCACAGAAGAATAGACATGAATACCCTCTTAGCCCTACATACTGAGGCCACAAGTGATTAATCTAGTGAAATCACAAAGAAATAAAAAGTTGATAAAAGGGAAAGTATTTTCAGGGGCACCTTTCTGCTAGGAGGAGGGGGTTAATAATGTGGTGTTAGATGCATTGACCTTTCTTTTTTAGTCATCCTTTTGTTGTATTGAATATTACCAGATAGTTTAAAACACCTAATTCATTTTGTTTAGTACACATAATTTGTAAATGTTTATAGAGAGAGTATGTAATACTTGAGTCCTATGGCAATTTTGATTATCTCTCATTATTTTTCTTGTGTTATTATGGCTTTCTAGGAGCCAAGATGAAAATTCTAAAGTTAATACTGACCACAGACATAGGTTTCTTTGCATTTTAATTAGACATGTGAGTTATTTTAAAATGACTTGGAAAAGGTAAAATCTCTTTAATTGTGATTTAAAAACACAATATAAAAGAGAAATCTTTTATTTTTTTCTTGATGCTAAACTTGATTAGCAGCTAATGTTGTAACACAGAAAAGTAAGTGTAAGTAATTATACAGGAAACTGGGTTAATGTGACTTACAGTCACTCTGGTAGCCTTTCTAGCATAATAAGGTGGAGAGCTGATCATCGTGGAATCAGGTTATGTTACTTTATCTGAATTGTGGCAGCAGATAAGAGACCCACTTTCTGAGCATCAAACCTATTAGAGGCAATAATGGCATGCCATGCCGGTGCAGTTACTGAGTTTATTAGCTCACCCCAGAATCAGAGCATCCTAGGATCAATGAGCAGAAATTCCGTTTATCTCCCCAGCAGACCTATTTGCTTAGGTTTGCTGGAGTGTTTCTTTTATTATCCCATCCCTACTGGTTTTTCATTTCAATCACTATGTGAACGACAAATCCATCCTGCTGAGTCACATTTAGCATCATATTCTCTTTGGCCTTGAGATGTACGTGTACTTGGAGGAAACTCAAGGTTACAGGACTTATTTTCTCTATGAACATGTGAAAAATGAGCACAAGTTGAGTGCTCACTCTAGGCAGAGCAATGCACTGGACATCCTCAGCAATGAGTAAGACATTAATGCCATTTGGCAGGTGGTAAAACTGAGGTTCATAGGGATTAATTAACGTTCCCACGGTCACACAGCTAATAACAGCTTGGCAGAAGTCCTCTGACCCATGGTCAGTGTTCTTTGCACTAAAACGAAGCTTTCTCAACCTGAAGCAATGTACTGCTGTCCCCTACCTCTATGAGTCGTTCTTCAGAAATGCTACTTTGTCAAATTTCCTGTCGCAGATGGATGTTTGTGATTATATTTTCTTTTCACCTCACTTATCTAATGCTTTTAGGAGGTCTTTTGTGTGATGTCTACTGGTGCTGCAATTAGCAATGCTCAGTTATTTACAGTGAGAGCTGGAAGACTGAAGCTAGATATTTGTGTTTGATGTTAGGGTTGGGAATTTGTTCCCCAAATCTTGTGTGCTTGCTCTCTGTACTGGGGCAGAGTTGAGGGGTTTGCATAAACCCTGGTCTCTGGTTTTGGAGAGCTTACAGTTTAGTTGAGAGGGAGAATGTTTACACCTACTAAGATGAAGTAACAATTAGCTGAGATGTGCAGCAGGCAAAACCATATGTTCCACATTCTGTGCTAGGTGTTGGTCTCAGGCATTCATGCTAAATTTTGCCTTAATGAATGAGCAGGTCTTCAGAGGAGGGAGCTATCACTGTGAACTTACGAGGACAGAGAAGGCTTGGTAGTAGAGATGGGTCTTAGGCTTTACAAGATGGTGAGGCTTGGATTGGTGGGGGAGTGGAGGTGGAGTGGGTTGGAATTGTGAAGGGCCTTATGTGTCAAGCAGAGGAATTTGGGTTTGGAACTCAAGGAGGCTAATAAGGAGCTACTGTAGGTTATTGAGCAGATGGATGGCTTATCAAAAGCAGTGCTTGCTCTTCTGTATATGTGGGGTTAGATTGGCATTGAGGAGAGACCCTATAAACATTTGTATTTTGGTTTAATGAAGTAGAAGCAGCAGTTTTGTCAAGTCCAGGCCAATTTATGTTGCTGTAGCAAGTTAACAGAAAAATAAGGTGTTAATAAGAACATATTTTCCCTGTGTTACTTCATGGGACGTGGTTGGCTTGGTGGCTGAAGACAGAATTAGCATGTTTAATTTTTACTATCTATGGCTTCATAAACAATTTACTGTTGATACAGGGACAGAATACGGATTATTATCCTAGATTATACAGGTTGAGTGAGTCTCCCTTATCCAAAATGCTTGGAACCAAAAGTGGTTTTTTATTTTTTAATTTAATTTAATTTTTTTATTTCAAAGAGTTTTTTTTTTTTTTTTGGATTTTGGGGTATTTGCGTTATAATTACCAGCTGAGCATCCAAGATCTGAAAATCTGAAGTCTGAAATGCTCCAATGATCATTTCCTTTGGTAAGAATGTCAGTGCTCAAAAAGTTTGCAGGCTTTGGAGCATTTTAGATTTTGTATTTTTGGTTTTGGGATACTCAACTGGTATGAGGGTGAGCCACATGAAATTTGTTTTTTTATGGTTCAAAATTGGTAGAACTACCAGCAATTTCATATGGTTCCATTTTACTGATTTTGTAAGTACAGGTGTTGCTGGAGCTGAGTGGACTTGGGCAGGCTGTGGCTTTCTAATAAGTTGATTGGGGTAGGTTCTGGACAGTGGTGCTTAGTGGGAGACTGAAAGTACTCTGTGTGCAGTTGTCCTGGGGCATGAGCACGTTCCTGGAGACTGAGCCCCAGGCCTAAAGGATATGCTGTGCTCTCCCTAATGTTTGCTCTCCCTGCCCATGGACCAGGCATTCATAGTCTTCTTATTTTTTTTCTCTTACCTGTAAAGAAGAAAATTTTGCTCTAGACTACTTTAAAAGAGGAAAGAGGTCTTGTGAAAGAGAAGATAAAAATCGGTGCATCCCAAGGTTGCATTTTCCTGGTGCTTCCCAGTAGCTTGAAGCAGCCATAGCTAGAAGAAGTGCAATTTCAGTAGGACCCAGTTATGCTGAGAAGGTGGAGACTGAATTGTCACTTTTGCTGCAGACCAAGGAGCTTTTGAATAAGCTTGTGAATGCCCAGGCAGTGGAATGAGCATGTCTGATGTTGGTGTGGTAGAGGCTGAGCTGTTCTCTCTTTACATCCTTTTACACCATGCCCTGGGTTGGAGGCTGTTCTTACAGAGCCCATTCTTTGCTCAGGGATGGGATGTTCCCAGATTGTTCTCCTAACCACTAGGGATCAGGGCAAGTTTTGAGGTAGGGTCTGCTGAAATTGGCTGAGCACAGAAATCCCAGAGAGCACATCCCCTCTTCTCCCTACCCAGCTCTGGATACCATTGTGCCAAGTCATCCATTAACACACTCAGACTCTACAGTTCCAGTGTTTGGGAACTTGAGGCCACTGCTCCTGTTGTAATTTGGGCCTCTTTGTCACTCTATGTCAACACTCAATACATAGAGCCCATTACTGTCAGTCCTGTTTCATGAGCACTGCTTTATGCCTCCTTGACATCCCATCTTGGACCTTTTAGGAGGGTTCAGGGGCTTTCCTGAATCTCCTTCTATGCTAAATGTTCGAACATCCTTAAGGTATTCACTGAATGTTCCTTTGTCCTATTGGTTCTCCCTTGAGGATTCCTCTCCTATTTCTTCCCTGTAATGGATAATTCTTCCTTTCCAGGGACTATAGATTTTGAAGGTAGAGCTCAGAATTTAGCTCCCCAGGTCTGCTTCAGAGCTATTATTTTTCTTCCCTCCTATAACACCTTTCCTTAGCTGAGGCTTATATCATCCGGTGATACAATATACACCCTTGCTTTGCCACTGTCATATAGTGGCTGACCATTCATTTCTCCATGTTACCACTGTCTTCCTCTCCACATTGAGTCTTACCTTCATCTGTGATGACCTCAGTGGCTATGTGGACAGCTGGTCCAGCCCTATGTCATGGTTCCTTTGCTATGTACTGGGTGGCCTCCACCTCATCAGGTGTTGAAAACCCAACTCAAATCTTGTCTCCCTAGCAGTCTTGGTTGCTCATTCTCCTGGTACTTCCATTGGATTTCATTACATCTTCTTTATGCCTCTAGGTTTTCCTGGTAGGTCTGCCCTCTTGTGACCACAGCCAGCAGTTGATCCTTTGGTCCTACCTATTCTTTTCCCACATCTGCTTGGAAAAGCCTCAGTCCAGGCTATAGGCTAAAATCTCTTTCCCTGTCCCTATACTGAGTCTTCTGAGAAAATAATCAGGACTTCATTTACTTAGTCTGACAGTATGTATCAAGGATCCTACTATCTGTGAAGCACATAAGAAAAACCAAGAACACCAGCCCTTTTGTGCACATGCATTTGACAGTCACCTTCCTTGACACCCTTCCTCAGTTCCCCAATGCAGGAAATACAAACTAGTATTCCTTCTGTAGCTCTTTTTCTTTCTCTCAACATCAGCTATCTCAGACAAAAATGGAGGCAGATTAATTAAAGAGGCTGTGAGAAGAAAGGGGATAACAGATGTCCATATATAGTTTAACTGTAAATGTGATTGTTAAGCTCATAAATTTGTGGTGTGTGGGAAGATCAGTATCAGCCACTACCTTGTCATCTCATCTGACACCTGCATCTAGATGGAAATCATCTCAGAACAGATTGTACATTATAATTAAAAAACAAAAAACATTCTGTGTAGATTTGCTGGGCCAAAATCCCATCCTGGCACAACTGGAGTTTCTGCTACAGTTGATTCAAATACATGTATAAATGATTATTTTAAGTTTCTTTTTAAAGGAAGCATAAATAGCAGATTCTTCCATGTAGGATATGACATATAGGTCCTGCAGGGTAACTTTAATAATTGTCATCCCCCCCTTGTGGCTTGACTGAGTTATATATTCTGTTCTTTTCCAATTTCTCTTCCTGACCTGGATAGAAATTGAGGAAATTAAACCACTCCTGCCTCACCTGTTTTACTCTGGCTGGGTATTGTCAATCAGGAAATACAAAAGTCCTGTTTTATTCATGTATGTTCTCATTATTTAAGCTCTGAACCTTGGTTTCTTTACATTTTTTTAATAAGAAGAGGGAAAACCATCTGGACAAGGAAGTTTTTACACCTAGATTGAAACCTTCTTCAATTTTCCTATACTAACTCTAATGCAAGTGAATCCCAGTCAGAGCTTTAAGAAATACCTACCATATCATGTTGGCCCATGAGTTCTTGTGATGCCAGATGAAGCTGTGCACAGTAGACTTCTACCTTATTGATAGATTATACTACCAATAAAGTGAAATTATAATATAAAATAGATATTAAGATCGTAAGGACGGTGTTAATAACTAGCAACTATTGTGTCCTTACTATGTGTCAGGCACTCTCTTAGGTAAGTTGTAATTTGATCATTTATTCTTCACAAAAACCCTGGGAGGGAGGTGTAGCATTCTTACTTTATAAATGAAAAAAAAAAAAAAAAAAGAAATGCAAATAATTTGTCCAGGTTCACACAAGTAGTCCGTGGCTGTGCCAGGATTTAAATCCAGATCTGTCTCAAACCCTGTGACCACAACCTCTTCGCGTACTGCTCCACCTTGAGTGAGTTCAAAGTCAAGCTGAAAAAAAAGTTCTTGGCAAAGAGATGGGTAAGATTGGGTTTTTCAAAGTTCTGGAATGTTCCTACTTCTTGGCGTTTCATGGGCAGCAAACCTGGCCCTTCAAAGTTTTAGAATGTTCCTGCCTCTTGTTGGTGTTTCATGGGCAGCAAAACTGGCCCTTTTTATCTCAGTTGTAGATCCTTGAAGGTCAGTTCACTTTGGGGTAGCTGGAGTTGTGTTTACAGAGTCAGACCTCACTGTGAGAGGGCTCCTGTATTAGTCCCTTTTCATGCTGCTGATAAAGACATACCTGAGACTGGGCAATTTACAGAGAAAGGTTTTCTTGGACTTACAGTTAGTTCCACATGGCTGGGGAAGCCTCACAATCATGGCGGAAGGCAAGGAAGGGTAAGTCCCATCTTACATGGATGGCAGCAGGCAAAGAGAGAATGAGGAAGATGCAAAAGCGGAAACCCCTGATGTAACCATCAGATCTCATGAGATTTATTCACTACCATGAGAACAGTTTGGGGGAAACTGCCCCCATGATTCAATTATCTCCCACTAGGTTTCTCCCACAATACGTGGGAATTATGGGAGTACAATTCAAGATGAGATTTGGGTGGGGACACAGGGCCAAACTGTATCAGCTCCCGAGGTATGGCCCATCCTGGGGGCCCCTATGAGGCCTACAGGAATCACTGCAAGCCCAACGCTGACTCTGTTCTGCACTCTTGGTGTAGAGGAGACTGGGAATTAGACCTAAGTATAAAGGCTCTGTTATTTCTAACAGGCTCTCAGGAACCACACTTACAAACTGTAATACTAGAATCAGTCATCTTTAGTAAAGTTTTGGTGAAGGCTGAGGGCTCTCTGAACCCATCTTAACTAATACTCTATTGTCCTTTTCTTGTTGCAGGACAGCAAGGCCTATGTGACCATTCTCTAAAATATTTAAGCTCGAGAATCACAGAGCGGAAGCTGCAAGGCTCCTGGCTGCCTGCCAGCCGAGGGAATCTGGAGAAACCATTCCTGGGGCCGCGTGGCCCCGTCGTGCCCTTGTTCTGCCCTCGGAATGGCCTTCACTCAGCACATCCTGAGAACAGCCCTCTGAAGCCCAGGGTCGTGACCGTGGTGAAGCTGGGTGGGCAGCGCCCTCGAAAGATCACCCTGCTCCTCAACAGGCGATCCGTGCAGACATTCGAGCAGCTCTTAGCCGACATCTCAGAAGCCTTGGGCTCTCCCAGATGGAAGAATGACCGTGTGAGGAAACTGTTTAACCTCAAGGGCAGGGAAATCAGGAGCGTCTCTGATTTCTTCAGGGAAGGGGATGCTTTCATAGCTATGGGCAAAGAACCACTGACACTGAAGAGCATTCAGGTGGCTGTAGAAGAACTGTACCCCAACAAAGCCCGGGCTCTGACACTGGCCCAGCACAGCCGTGCCCCTTCTCCAAGGCTGAGGAGCAGGCTGTTTAGCAAGGCTCTGAAAGGAGACCACCGCTGTGGGGAGACCGAGACCCCCAAGAGCTGCAGCGAAGTTGCAGGATGCAAGGCAGCCATGAGGCACCAGGGGAAGATCCCCGAGGAGTTTTCACTAGATGACAGAGTGAGGACCCAGAAGAAGTGGGGGAGGGGGAAACGGGAGCTGGAACCCAGTAGCAAGCCGCCCAGGGAAGCCACTCTAGAAGAGAGGCATGCAAGGGGAGAGAAGCACCTTGGGGTGGAGATTGAAAAGACCTCAGGTGAAATTATCAGATGCGAGAAGTGCAAGAGAGAGAGGGAGCTCCAGCAGAGCCTGGAGCGTGAGAGGCTTTCTCTGGGGACCAGTGAGCTGGATATGGGGAAGGGCCCAATGTATGACGTGGAGAAGCTGGTGAGGACCAGAAGCTGCAGGAGGTCTCCCGAGGCAAATCCTGCAAGTGGGGAGGAAGGGTGGAAGGGTGACAGCCACAGGAGCAGCCCCAGGAATCCCACTCAAGAGCTGAGGAGACCCAGCAAGAGCACGGACAAGAAAGAGGACAGAGGCCCAGAGGATCAAGAAAGCCGTGCTCAGGGAGCAGCCAAGGCCAAGAAGGACCCTGTGGAAGTTCTTCCTGTCACAGAGGAGGGGCTGAGGGAGGTGAAGAAGGACACCAGGCCCATGAGCAGGAGCAAGCATGGTGGCTGGCTCCTGAGAGAGCACCAGGCGGGCTTTGAGAAGCTCCGCAGGACCCAAGGAGAAGAGAAGGAGGCAGAGAAGGAGAAAAAGCCATGTATGTCTGGAGGCAGAAGGACGACTCTCAGAGATGACCAACCTGCAAAGCTAGAAAAGGAGCCCAAGACGAGGCCAGAAGAGAACAAGCCAGAACGGCCCAGCGGTCGGAAGCCGCGGCCCATGGGCATCATTGCCGCCAATGTGGAAAAGCATTATGAGACTGGCCGGGTCATTGGGGATGGGAACTTTGCTGTCGTGAAGGAGTGCAGACACCGCGAGACCAGGCAGGCCTATGCGATGAAGATCATTGACAAGTCCAGACTCAAGGGCAAGGAGGACATGGTGGACAGTGAGATCTTGATCATCCAGAGCCTCTCTCACCCCAACATCGTGAAATTGCATGAAGTCTATGAAACAGACATGGAAATCTACCTGATCCTGGAGTACGTGCAGGGAGGAGACCTTTTTGACGCCATCATAGAAAGTGTGAAGTTCCCGGAGCCTGATGCTGCCCTCATGATCATGGACTTATGCAAGGCCCTCGTCCACATGCACGACAAGAGCATTGTCCACCGGGACCTCAAGCCAGAAAACCTTTTGGTAAGCCTTGACTTTTGATGATATGGGAGAGGGTGTTTTTAGAATATGGGATAAAATCGATATTAATTGTTTTATACTCTTTACACACTAGAATTTTACTTTTATGTTATTATAACATACTTGTTCCAGTATTTAAAACTATGGTTATAGGTCATAAGTTGCTGAGATAAATTAGTTTTGATTAACTTACGGAAAAAGAAACCTTCCAATTTAAATAAAATGGAAAATGTCTCTTCATCTCTGGGAGAAAAATGCTTTTGTCTTGATAGTGAACACGTGGACTTAATTTCTTGGTACTTAGGTACTGGGATGCCTACTGGTGGCAGCTTCCCCTCGAGGCTTTGTGTGCATCATCCACCCTCCCACTGAGATGCCACTTTGGTCTTTTTGAAGATAACGCTTTGCTAAGCAGCTCAAAAGGTGAAAAGGTGCAGCGCTGTAAGGGTCTGTGTAAGGAGTGCTGATGAGGCTGGCTCTGGAGTCAGATAACTTGGGTTTGAATCCTGGCTTTCTTAGTTGCTTGCTCTTAGATAAGTCCTTTATCTTGCTGGACCTTAGTTTCATCATTTTGTAAAAGAGAGATGGTAATAGTGCCTATTTTGGAAGGTTGCCTGCAGTTTGAGTATGGGAAAAAGAAAAGCAGCCCCTGACAGCTGGGAGCTGGCCTGACACTCTTATCTCAGCTATGCCATTCTCCTGTTGAGCATAAGCAATTTCACAGATCACAACATCAGATAAGGCCACTCTGACCATAAGGGATCAAGACAAAAGCAAAACGGCTTTATACTGATGTCCAAATGTAGATAAAAATAAGAATATTGTCCAAACCACAAATAAGGTCACATGTCCCCTTCGTGGTTGCTGTGAGTACTGACTGCGTTGCTTCATCCTTCCTACCTTCATGTAAGAATTATTAAGATACCCGATTATAGAATTACCCCCACGTGCTGACACTATCCAGCCCAGAGCAAAACCCTGCTTTCATGAATCCTCCCCCAAATCATCTAACACAGCCCACATATTATCATGAGTCCTTTAAACACTCTCTTACTTTGATTCCCAGATCCCAGTAGTACGTGTTCTCCCTTATTGCAATGAGTCAGTAAACTTAGTGTGTTTGAGTACAAGTGTGTGCCAGGAGGTCTTTGTCAGGATGACACTGTCACCCTCTGGCACGTTCACCCACTTTCTTCTTTGTAGCCCCAATCACCACTTGATAAGAGTCTATATTTGCCTTTCTGTCTCCCTCTTATTGGAGAGAAAGTTCCATGACAGCATGGACTTTGTTTCATTCAGATTGTGCTCCCAAACCTAGAACAGTTCTGTCAGTTGGTCGACATTTAATACATGTTAGTTGTATGAATGCCTAAAGGCCATACCATGCTGCCTGGGAAACAGCAAGAACTCCATCAGTGGCAGAGACTATCACTATTATTACATTAAAAGCAACCCTGATATCAAGGTGAGTATCATGAGTAAGCATTCAAAGTCACATCACTGCAGATAAAGCAATAGTGAATGAACACAGTGATTTTGATGGGCCATATTTTGGCGGGAAGCTGGGAAGGTGGGGGAAGGGATTTATGCTGTTTTCTTTAATTTCCATGGCTGTAGACTCAGCCTGGAGACACTATCCCAGTTGCATTTGCCTGTCTGTAAACTGCTCTCACAAGCAGGTGAAACACTGAGTGAGTCAAGCTAATTATCCAGTGAAATGAGGTCTACGTTGACCACTAAGTCGAGCAACCTTGTTTTTGTGTTTTTGTCCTAACCCATAGAATTACAGAAGCAGTTTGACTGGTTGGATGAGCGGTCTGAATTACCATCAAATAACTCTCTTTGAACAATTTCATTTTTTGCATTAGCTGGATGTCCTTGTCCTTTCTTTACTCGCTTTTTGATTCTTCCTGTCTTTTAGGTCTGAGCCCAGATGTCTTCCATGTGCAATGTACTATACACTCTTTATTATGGACACTTTGGAATTGCAACAGAGCAATGTTCTTTAACAACTCTCTGCTTCTTTCACCAAATTGTCTAAGCAGGAGAGATCCCTTTCGAGGCCTGAGGAGGTCCCACGAGCTGAATATTTCAGTCATGTGCCTACTGTAGCATTATAACAGTTATACAAGTTCTCAGCTATGTGGAATGAGATCATTTTCTTTTGGAGACAGTTAGCTTAGTCTGCATTTTCTAACAAGATCCTGGAACCAGTCGGTTGAGTCGACCCATCTCTTGGGCAATAGAAGCTCTCATTTGTGTGAAGGGATTTATCTGCTATTTTTGAGATGAAGAAAGTCAGTAATGTTATAGATCACATGGAGGATGGTTTGAGGAAGTAGGAAAACAGCAAGGAATATGTTTAATATGGACAAGCTACTTGCCTCTGGGTAGTTCTTCATGGTTTAAATGTCAGTGCATGCATGTTTTAATGCTCTGGGGCAATGGAATTGTGTGTGTGTGCGAGAGAGAGAGAGACAGAGAGAGAGAGAGAGAGAGAGAGAAGGCAAACTACAGAGTGGTTATAGTTTTTTCAGTCTAAATGCATGAGCTTTTGTTTATTGGAATTGATCCCAATTGATATATAGACCCTTTCTTTTTTCTGATTTTGAAGAAAGCCTATATATATATATACACACACACATATATATATACATATATATATATACATATATATATATTTCAAATAAACTTTTTTTGTGGTGGTATGGCTTCTTCAGAAACTGTAGAAAGCTACATGTTTGAGCCATCTTATGTGGAATAGGTTAATATATTTGTTTTCCTGTGGATAATTTGTCAGCTTGCATTTATCAAAATGGACAGGTCTGGCACATTTATAAAACATGTTTATCCTTTTTCTGGGTGAGTGAAGTTTAACATATTGTTATGTCAGAAGTCTAAATGCTATCTAATGTCAGCACTTTTTGGTTTTTCAGACAGAGGTAGAGATAATATTGGATTGACAGTTGACTCATTGTCTGGGTTTAGCAAGTTGTCATCTCTAAAGTTGCTGATATAATTACATTGCAAATTTGGCCTTCTAAGATTTAAAATATTAATAAATATTACATTGGTGACTACTGTCCATAAGTTGGTGTTCTTCAGTTGCCTTTAATTTAGTGTTTTGCACTTGTGTTGAGGTTTATATTGTCAAACTAATTGTTTCTTCCTTTAGTGGATGGCTGCTGTGTCTGTTAAGACCTGTCTTTGTTAAGCTTCGGGAAGTGATTATGTCGGAACTAACTTTTGATTACACGGCTGATTGTAAGTGTTGCTGCTTTTAGAGACTATCTGTATGTGCTAAAAGCTCCTAATGAATATAGTAAGCTTTCAAGTTTTAATCAACAGAAATATTTATATCTGATAATTGTGCCCTAGAGTAAAATTTTAGGCCTATATTACTGAGTTTATCTATTTCTACTGATCACATTTCCTGATAAGATGATGGTGCTCTTCTTCCCTTAGGGTTATTTAGACTCCTGAGATCTTACAAAAGAAGTTTTAATTATAAGAATTTCCAGCTTGCAGAAATACCAGTGTTAATTGCTGCTTCTGCCAGTGTGTGCTCCTTGGAGGAGTTGGAATATGCTGGGTGGTGTTGGCTGGGCTCTGGGGAAGGAAGTGGGAAAGCAAACAGGAGCTGGAATAGTGATGATGATGATTAGACCAGCTCACACAGGGTGGAAGGGCACAGGCCAGGTTATTTATAGATGATGGCTGAGAGATTATATCCAGCAAAGAAAGCTGGGTGAGCGGGATGGGGGAAGGGACTGAGGAGGTGTCAGACATGAGCATTGAGCATGGTCATTTGAGAACATTTCTTCCAGAATAAGGGGAAGAGAAGGATGTGTTCCTGCACTGGAAACAGAGTGGGAAGGAATGAGCAGGGTGGGCATGCTGCTACGCCTCCACTAGCATATAGGGTGTTCATGTCTCCAATTCTGCTACTACCCCCAGACTAGCTGTTACAGCCCTGGAGTGCTGGGAGCTGAGATCCCTGAAATCCAGGAGAGACGGTGGTGGTGATGGTGGGAACAGGTCTCAGCTTGGTCAAGGACAAAGGTTGTACCCTCTTTCTGGTCTCCTGCTGGTTCTAGGAAGAAACAGGCTTGTCTATATATTTACTGGTGAATATGACTAGGACAGGGCAGTGACTGGTGTCCCTAAGGGTGGCAGGGAAAATCTAGAAGGATAAAGAGTAGCCGGCCACACTTCCTGCGCATTCTCCCTTTACCATGAACCTGTTCAATCATTTTCTTGGTCTGAATTCTGTAAGTTCTTTTTCTCTTCTATTTTGATATACAAGAAGGACTCACTGATTATTGCTATGGTAGTCACTGGTTCTGCAATGCATAATTCTCCTTGATCAGCAAGATTTCTCTTCTAACAGCTTCAATTTCAATCTCCTTTCCCTTAGCTTCCAAGACAGAGGTATTCATGTCTTCTCATTAATAGTCCAAGTATTCATGAATGCATTTATACCCCAATCACATTAATTAAAAAAACTGGTAACAACTATGAAGTATACTTAAGCTCTACTTAATAAAATAAATAAATGTGAATTTCAGCAGTAACATGAAATTACCAAAGAAATTACCAAGTCTTTAGGTCACTGGCCAATTTTGATCTAGTCAGTGAGAATGCTGTTATATAAGAGATTGAACTCCTCTGGAGAACTGCGGGGTATATTCTTGTCAGAAATCATTGTGGTTATGACTGTAGGTTTACATTGGTAAGACAGGCTCTCAGTATCCATTTCAGCAATTTCCAGGACAATAATAGTATCTGTACACTCAGTGAACTTATGTATTTCCAGGGTTTGGCCACATAGGCAGAGGTCACAGGAAATTTCTCAAAGTCTTCAAAATTCTAGATACTGGATCATCTTGAGGATTGAGGTTTTCTTTCCTCCATAAGTTCCTTTCGAAACATCCACCTAAAAGGATAGGTGTCTAATAAGTTACTGTCTGTAGTAAATTATCAACAACAAACATAATTTTAAAGTGTGGTTCCTATTTATCAACTTGGTGGATATGTTCTAAAACTGTGACCTCATTTCATCAAGGAAGCCTGAAGTTCAGGTCATTTGGTAAAGGAACATAACAGCACCTTCCTTTAGTCTGCTTAATCCCTGTGTTCATGTATGTTATCACCTCTCTAAAAGAGTATATTCTTGTGAGCCATTTGAGGGTCTAAGATTAACTTTCTTAAAACTCTTTAAGGGCATTCGGAAAATGCTCTTAAGCTGAGGAAACAGCTTAGTAAATCTCTTCAGGTTTCTGAGGTCTAAGGTCTAGTTGTCTAATTGCAACAGAAACCCTCAGGTTCTGGTTCATCTTGTGGAAGTCCCACATGTTAGGGGTTATGTGAGGGGAGGGAGAAAAGAAGGAGTGAGGAGTCCGCAGCCATGGTCCCAGCAAGAGATGATGGTGGCTTGGTCTTGGGGACTGCAGTAAAGATGATGAGAAGTGGTCATCCTAAGGGTAAAGACAAGACTTGTGAGTGGATTGAATGCGGTGGATGAGGAAAGAGAAGACTCAAGGGTAACAGATGTTTATGACCTGAAACTGGATCAGTCATGGCCCCATCCTTCTAATGGAGGAGGGTGGTTTCTGTGTAGTTATGGGGATGAGAGTCTGACTGAGCTAGGATAGAATGGAAGGTGGAATACTGTAGACAGTGTGTATAGACACATCTTTCAAGGGTGCGTGTGTGTGTGTTTGTGTGCACGCACGAAGGAGATCATAGAAATGGACAGTAGCTAAAGAGGGATGCAGAGAAAATAGGGTTGTGTTTTTTTTAAGTTGAGAGATATGACAGCATCTTTATGTGATGATGGAGCCATTCTCTGTGTTCGGGAACTGTGGGAGAGAAGCAGGGTCGAGGTGAAATCAGTTTCCAGCATGTTGAATTTGAGATGATCATCTGATTGGATGACTAGGTGGTGAAGTAAAGTGTACTGTGAAATATGAGGCTATCAAGTTCAGGAAACACCTACAGTCCAAAGTCCATTCCTTCATCAGCTGGGCTGGCCACCTGTGACCAGACACGGGGTTAAAAAGACAGTGCATTACAGTGACTTCTTTGCTTAGAGCTGCCGTTAGATTCCCTTCACATTCACATTCAGAATAAAAGCCAAGGTCATTTCCACGACCTGGAAGGTCTTATATGATGTGGACTCCGTCTTCCTCTCAAAGCCACTCTCCAGCCACTCAGCTCCTCACTTGCCCTGCTCCTGCCCCTGCTTGCTACATCAAACCATGCATGCCCCCAGCCTTTGCATTTGCTGTTTCTTCTACCCAAAAACTTGCTCCTCGCATCTTAATATGGCTCACCCCTACCTTCTTTCAGATGTTACTTCCTCAGTGAGTCCTTCCTTAACCACCTTATTAAAAACAAAACAAAACAAAACAAAACCCTGCCACTGTCTGTGCCAGCACTGCCAGTAGAATTTTCTGTGATGATGGAGATACAGATTTCCTGTATCTGCACAGCCCAATGTGGTAGCCTCTAGCCACATGGGCAGTTCCTCCTGTCTAAGGAACTGCATTTTAAGTTTCATGTAAAAATCAATAGCCATGTGTACTTAGTGGATACTGTGCTAGACAACGCAGTCCTTATCCCACTTTTACTTTTTCATAACGCTTATCACTGCCTGACATTACATATTTATTTGAATATTGTTCATTAATAGAAAGGAGGCTTCATAAGAAAAAGAACTTTGTTTCATTCACTACTTTATTCTTAATATTGCAAACACTGCCTGGTAGATGGTAGGTGTGTAAATATTTGTTGAATGAATATGAGATTTTAATTAAGTAGAAATAAGCAGATGCAATAAACAGACACCAAAAGCATTTTGTGAGCATGCCATGTGACAAGTCCCAGGGAAGACTTTGTCCTCACTGATTTTTTTTTCAGTCGTACTTTTGTATTATGGTATGTTTATGTGTTTGTGTGTGTGTGTGTGTGTGTGTGTGTGTATATATGGTATATGTACATATATTTTGAGACAGTCTCACTCTGTCACCTAGGCTGGGGTGCAGTAGTGTGATCTCAGTTCACTGCAACCTCCGCCTTCCAGACTCCTCCCACCTTAGCCTCCCAAGTAGCTGGGACCACAGGTATGAGCCACCATACCTGGCTAATATTTTGGTATTTTTTGTAGAGATGAGGTTTTGCCATGTTGTGTAGGCTCACTTCAAACCTCTGGACTCAAGTGATCCACCTGCCTTGGCCTCCCAAAGTGCTGGAATTACAGGCCTGAGGCCACTGCACCTGGCCTGTGTTATAGTACATTTTGCTGTCGTTGAAATATAAACGGATTTTAGGTACTGGCATTTTAACGTGAATTGGTTTCTAAGATCATTTCATTCTTCACAGCTAGTTGAAAATGGACCTTGGAGGGAAAAAGTACGAGAAACCATGAAGGATCAAGTAAGAATGTGGCAAAAATAAATAAACTTTATCCCTGTCTTAATCCTTAAGGGAGCCACTTGTTGTTTGGTCTGTACTCTGCTTCCATCTTCTGTTCAGAGATGAGAATTGCAAGATCACATTTAAATTGAGATACCAGTGAAGGAGAGAGCAGAGTTAATTGTTCAGAAAAATAAAGATTCTTCTTGAAGCTTTGAGATTATCCAGATGCTATCTGAATGCCTATGTAAATAATGTAGATCACTTGAATTCCAAGCATGACACTTTGATGTGGCTGGAAAAGGATGATAGATGTAGACAGATAACAGTCATTACAGTGCCACGTAAAGTAACCTCTTACACCCTTTCAGTTAGGGAACAACCGAAAATAAGCCCCAGCAGGAACATGGCCCAGAGCAGCAAGTTTAGCTAGGCTGCAAAAGAGATACAGGGAGATGTGGGGTGAGGGCAAAGTGAGATGTGTGTAAAGGGGGCTTTAGTACCCTCCCCCCCCACCACACAACCCGGGAAAACCCTGAAAGGTTTTCTCAGGCAGGGACACTGAAGTGGGTCATTTGATGGGGTCTTTGGCTGTCTTGATGACCACCCAGTGCCTGGTCAGCCGAGAGTCCTGAGGTCCTCCGTTCTGATCAAATCACATCTGGTGTGTGGTGTTTGGTGCTGGGCATTCTTGGTTAAGAAAGGCATCAATGACATGGGGGCCATCCAGAACTTTACTGTGCACACAGACCTCTCTGAGGTTGCGAGGAAATGCAGATTCTGGTTCAGGGGCTCTGGGGCAGCTGAGAGCTGTAACAAGCTCACAGGAGATGCTGATGGTGCTGGTCCAGGGTCCAGGGGCTGCACTTGGAATAGGGATGAGTGAGGGAGGGTGACCAGGAGACCAGGTCCTATAAGGATTCACCAGAGCATCCTTGGTTATTGTATTAGCCAGAGTTCTCTAGAGAGACAGAACCAATAGGTTATATGTTTATAGAGATGTATGAGAGGGGATTTATTAGGGGACTTGGCTCACATAATTATGGAGACTGAGAAGTCCCATGACTGGCTGTCCACAAGCTGGAGACCCTGGGATACCAGTAGCATGGCTCAGCCCAAGTCTGAAGGCCTGAGAACCCAGGGGTTACTGGTATAAGTCTTGGATCCCAAAGGCTAGAGAGCCTGCAGTTCTGATGTCCCAGGAGGAGGGGGAGGAGGGGGTGCAGAGAGAGAGAGACAGAGAGACACCAATTGCCTTTTCCCTACTTTTGTTCTATCCAAGCCCCCAGCTGGCTAGATGCTGCTCATTCATATTGAGGGCAGATCTTCTGCACTTGGTCCACCTGGATTCACACACCAGTCTCCTCTGGAAATACCTAACAGACACTGTCCCCCCGCCCCCCACCAATGATACTTCATCAGTACTAGGTATTCCTTAATCCTGTCAAGTTGTCATCTAAAATTAATCATCACAGATACTAGCTTGGAGAAGCCAGAGGCGAGCTGGGGATCATGGTACTTGCTTCCCATCTTTGGAGGGATGCGTTCTTATTCAGCCTCACTGGAGAGGGCAGATTTAGAAAACAGGAGTGGGAAAGGAATTCTGAATCAACATAGGGGTGAATCTCCTCACAAGCTAAGCTTGCCATAAATGGGATGGACTACAGCATAGAGTTGTGGAGTCTTTTCCATTTTGAGATTTCATTCAGACATGAACGATAGTCTAGTGGGAGGATGTTTGAGACACGTTTTTCGTTTGGGTGGAGGTTTGGGTTTGATGGTATCAGATGTCCCACAGATTCTGTGAAGAAGAATTATTCTAGGACAACATCACTCATTTAATTTCAAGGTTTAAGATAGGAAATATTCTGAAGCCAAATATGTGAGGTGCTTTTTGCAAAAATAAGCCAAAAAACTTGCAGACAGTGTGCGACCTTAAATGTAATTAAGCTGCTTAGGTAGAGGAAATAAATGACAACACTGAAGAATATTAAATAACTCTTGACAGCAGAAGCTGGAGACAGAAGAATTAAAAACATCAGGCCGGCCATCTGGGGCCACTTTCTGGAAGAGACAAGTGGCACCACTGATCTTAACTGCCGCCCTGCCACCAAGTTCTGCTTATGCAATTGTTGATGCTCAGGGGATGATCCTGAGATTGAAAGAGAAAAGCTATAGCATGAAGAAACTAGAAGAGGCATAATATATCTCACATAGGTCCATATCATACTCTAAAAACAAATTTGGCATTTTGAAAATGTATCCTTCAGTCTCTGGATAGTTAACGTAATAAATTTTCAAAGTAAAGTGTGAGTTTCCAAAACATTTAATCTGCTACAAGCTCAGTGGAGCCAGGTTTTGGAATTGGGGGCTTCCATGAGGAAGGTAATGTTTCACTTATTTCACAATAGGAACACACTTCTTACTTTGGTGTACTAAGTCAGCCAAATGCTTTGTTTATTTTTAAGACTAATTATTTTAAGATGGAGCTTCATCCTTTCACCCAGGCTGGAGTGCAGTGGCTCGAACCTCAGCTCACTGCAACCTCCATCTCCGGGGTTCAAGTGATTCTCCTGCCTCAGCCTCCTGAGTAGCTGGGATTACAGGGGCCCGCCACCATGCCCAGCTAATTTTTTTTTTTTTTGTATTTTTAGTAGAGATGGGGTTTCACCATGTTGGCCGGGCTGGTCTCAAACTCCTGACCTCAAGTGATCCACATGCCTAAGCCTCCCAAAGTACTGGGATTATATGAGCCACCGTGCCTGGCCAGTTAGCCAAATGCTTTTATGCTGCTAATTTATAAATATCTGTGAGAGACATATTTTTCCAGCAATCACCCAGGAACTATGATTAATGTATATGATCCATCTGGTCATTCTGGGTATCACATTATTTTGTTTTCTTTCCCTTCCGAACAAGGTTTTCGTAAATTATTCTGGTAATTACCCTGTTGTCTCCTTTTGGGCTACGTCAGTTTCTATATGCAGACCGAGCGGAATTTCATTTTAGTTCTAAATTTATGACTTTCCATTTGGTGAGGTTAATTATGGAGACATTGATTAGATTGTCTGGTGGTGACTGGGGCTCAGTAATTAAGACACATGCTGCTTATGGAGATATAAGCTCACTGGCAGAAACCAAAGCAACTGTGGAGAATTTATTGTGGTTTGGAGAGACGGCTCCACCTTGCCATTCTAGGTGTTGCCTATGGCTGTGATGGGTCCCAGGGAGAGGCAGAGTTCCTCTACTGCCCTCCTGTCCTGGCACTGGTAGGAGCATTGAGAGCCTTTGCCCCAGTTCCAGGAGAGATGTGAGGGTGTATGCCTGCAGACAAGTTGATAATTTCTCCTACAGCTGTGGTGGCACTAATGAGTCTCCTGCTTGGATAAGATTGCCCAAATTTATTCTAGTAAGTTTTCACACAGTGGTCTAATTAACTGCTTAGTTCACCTTTGGTCTGAGCAATCAGCTTCTACCATGAGAAACAGGGCAGTTACCCTTGGACCTTACGTGTGCGGTTACAAGCTAGTTTGGAAGGAGGCTGGAGTATTGAGTTGTGTCTGATTATTTAACCTTCCCTGAAACTGGAAAACTTATTTAATGGCAGGCGGCACCGATGCATCTTTTACTTATTACAAGATATGCTGGGTTTGCGCCCTCATGGTTTGGTTTTTCTTGTGAAATTTAGTTTTATTTTTTCTAGCATAGTGACCTAAATACTTGCCACGCTTACCTCTTGCAATTAGTTTCTTTTAGGTTAAGATCCAACTTTTCCCAACGGTCATAATCTTGTATCAAATCCCTTGTTGGGGAAGGAGGACAGGACATACTAACTTGGCAATGGGAATTGGTTTACCAGAGATGAGAAAGCCAGTCACCTGGACTTGTTTGAAGGAGTGAGACAGGTGGGATAAGTTTTGAATGGGAAAAAGGAGGGAGCATTTGAGATTCTGTATTCATTCAGAGTGAAGGTGAGTGTGCCTTTTCTCTATTTTAAAAATTGACCAATTCTACCCTTTTCTAAAACCTGGTGGAGGTCCAAGGCAAACTGGGCCTTTTGGTCATTCTAGAGCTAATACTTTGCTAGGCAGATTACAGACATTGAATGAAACTTGTGACATAAGCCTATTTGCTGGAAACTGTCACTCCCATTCTCCCCTCTTTTATTTTGAGACAGGGTCTTACTCTGTTGCTCAGGCTGGAGTGCAGTGGTGCAATCATGGCACACTGCAGCCTCGACTTCTCAGGCTCAAGTGATCCTCCTACCTCAGCCTCCTGAGTAGCTGGGACCACAGGCATGCACCATCATGCCTGGCTAATATTTTTGCTATTTGTAGAGATGGGGTCTCCTCGTGTTTCCCAGGCTGGTCTTGAACTCCTGACCTCAAGTGATCCTTCCACCTTGGCCTCCCAAAGAGCTGGGATTACAGGTGTAAGCCACTGCACCTGCCCCACCCCCATTTTTTTTTTTTTTTTTTGAGACGGAGTCTCACTCTGTCACCCAGGCTGGAGTGCAGTGGCGCAATCTCAGCTCACTGCAAGCTCTGCCTCCCGGGTTCACGCTATTCTCCTGCCTCAGCCTTTGGAGTAGCTGGGACTACAGGTGCCCGCCACCAGGCTGGCTAATTTTTTGTATTTTTAGTAGAGACAGGGTTTCACTGTGTTAGCCAGGATGGTCTTGATCTCCTGACCTTGTGATCCGCCCGTCTCGGCCTCCCAAAGCGCTGAGATTACAGGCATGAGCCATTGTGCCCGGCCCATTTTTAAAAAAATTTTATTATTATTATACTTTAAGTTTTAGGGTACATGTGCACAATGTGCAGGTTTGTTACATATGTATACATGTGCCATGTTGGTGTGCTGCACTCATTAACTCGTCATTTAGCATTAGGTATATCTCCTAATGCTATCCCTCCCCCCTCCCCCCACCCCCCCCTTTTTTTTAAATGAGAAAACAGAGGCTCAGATGAGTAAAGAAATTTGTCCAAGACCATCCAGCTGCAAGTCTTGGAGTTGGAATTGTTCAAAGACTCCTGGCCTGTTTGATTCTTAATCCCCCACCCCTCCCAATGAGGGCCTGTATTTAACATCTCTCTCCTGTTTATTAGTTTACTTCTTCATTTTTCATAATTTTAAATTTTTGTGGGTATGTATTAGTCCGTTTTTATGCTGCTGATAAAGAGATACCTGTGACTGGGAAGAAAAAGATTTAACGGACTTATGGTTCCACATGGCTGGGGAGGCCTTCCCACAATCATGGTGGAAGGCAAGGAGGAGCAAGTCACATCTTACATGGATGGCAGCAGGCAAATAGCTTGTGCAGGCAAACTCCCACTTTTGAAACTGCAGATCTTGTGAGACTGATTCACTATCATGAGAACAGCACAGGAAAGACCCGCTCCCGTGTTTCAATTACCTTCTACTGGGTTCCTTCCACAACATGTGGGAATTGTGGGAGTTACAATTCAAGATGAGATTTGGGTGGGGACACAGCCAAACCATATCATTCCACCCTGGCCCCTCCCAAATCTCATGTCCTCACATTTCAAAACCAATCATGTCCCCAAAGTCTTAACTCATTTCAGCATTAACTTAAGAGTCCACACTCCAAAGTCTCATCCAAGACAAGTAAAGTCCCTTCCACCTATGAGCCTGTAGAATCAAAAGCAAGTTAGTTACTTCCCAGATACAGTCGGGATACAGGTATTGGGTAAATACAGCCATTTCAACTGGGAGAAATTGGCCAAAACAAAGGGGCCGCAGGCCCCATGAAAGTCTGAAATCTAGTGGGGCAGTCAAATATTAAAGCTCCAAAATGATCTCTTTTGACTCCGGGTCTCACATCCAGGACATGCTAATGCAAGAGGTGAGTTCCCATCGTCTTGGGCAGCTCCGCTCCTGTGGTTTTGCAGGGTACAGCCTCTCTCCTGGCTTCTTTCACAAGCTGGCATTGAAAGTCTGTGGCTTTTCCAGGTGCACGGTACAAGTTGTCATTGTCCTACCATTCTGAGAGCTGGAGGACAGTGGCCCTCTTCTCACAGCTCCATTAGGTAGTGCCCCAGTAGGGACTCTGTTTGGGGGATCCGACCCCACATTTCCCTTCTGCACTGCCCTAGCAGAGAGTCTCCATGAAAACCCCGCCCCAGCAGCAAACTTTTGCCTGGACATCCAGGCATTTCCATACATCCTCTGAAATCTGGCGGAGGTTCCAAAACCCCAATTCTTGACTTCTGTGCACTGGCAGGCTCACCACCACGTGGAATCGACCAAGGCTTGCATCCTCTGAAGCCACAACTCGAGCTCTATATTTGCCCCTTTCAGCCATGGCTGGAGCAGCTGGGATGCAGGGTACCAAGTCCCTAGGCTGCAGACAGCATGGGGATCCTGGGCCCAGCCCACAAAACCACTTTTTCCTTGTAGGTCTCTATGTCTGTGATAGGATGGGGTGCCATGAAGACCTCTGACATGCCCTGGAGACATTTTCCCCATTGTCTTGGGGATTAACATTTGGGTCCTCATTACTTAGGCAAATTTCTGCAGCTGGCTTTAATTTATCCTCGGAAAATGGGATTTTGTTTTCTATTGCATTGTCAGGCTGCAAATTTTCCAAACTTTTATGCTCTGTTTCCCTTATAAAACTGAATGCCTTTAACAGCACCCAAGTCACCTCTTGAATGGTTTACTGCTTAGAAATTTCTTCCACCAGATATCCTAAATCATGTCTCTCAAGTTCAAAGTTCCATAAATCTCTAGGGCAGGGGCAAAATGCCACCAGTCTCTTTGCTAAAATGTAACAAGAGTCACCTTTGCTCCAGTTCCCAACAAGTTCCTCATTTCCATCTGAGACCAACTCAGTCTGGACTTTATTGTCCATATCACTATCAGCATTTTGCGCAAAGCCATTCAACAAGTCTCTAGGAAGTTACAAACTTTCCCACATTTTTCTGTCTTCTTCTGAGCCCTCCAAACTGTTCCAATCTCTGCCTGTTACCCAGTTCCAAAGTCACTTCCACATTTTTGGGTATCTTTTCAGCAGTGCCCGACTCTACTGGTACCAGTTTACTGCTGCTGATAAAGACATACCTGAGACCAGGAAGAAAAAGAAGTTTAATGGACTTATGGTTCCACATGGCTGGGGAGGCCTTCCCACAATCATGGTGGAAGGCAAGGAGGAGCAAGTCACATCTTACCTGGATGGCATCAGGCAAAGAGAGAGCTTGTGCAGGCAAACTCCCATTTTAAAACTGTCAGATCTCGTGAGATTGATTCACTGTCATGAGAACAGCATGGGAAAGACCCACTCCCATGAGTCAATTACTGCACACCAGGTTCCCCTCACAACATGTGGGAATTGTGGGAGTTACAATTCAAGATGAGATTTGGGTAGGGACACAGCCAAACCATATCAGGGTACATACTAGGTGCATATATTTTTGGGGTACATGAGATGTTTTGATACAGGCATGCAATGCGTAATCATTACATCATAGAGAATGGGGTATCCATCCCCTCAAGCATTTATCCTCGTGCGATTACTTTTGCACCAACCTAATACAAACAATCCAATTATACCCTTTTAGTTATTTTAAAATGTACAATTGAATTATCATTGACTATAGTCACCCTGTTTTTCTATCAAATAATAGGTCATATTCATTCTTTCTAACTATTCTTTTTGTACCAATTAACCATCCCCATCTCCCACTCACCCTTGCCCCACCCGTACTTCTTCATTTTAATTCCCAGTCTTTTTCCTTTCTTTTTTCCCTCTGCCCAGCCTTTGCATTGCCCAGAGGCATTTTCTAATGCTCATGAAAGCTAGTCTGTGCTCAAAGTATCCTTGATCCGTTTTCTAAGTCAATGCTGTCTAATAGCCCTTCCTGCAACATGGAAGTGTGTCTATCTGTGTTTCCCAATATAGTAGCCACAAGCCACAAGTGACTTTTGAGCACTTGAAATGTGCCTAATGCAGCTGAGAAGCTAAATTTTAAATTTATCTTTACTTAATAAATTTAAATAGCTACTTGTGACAATATGGTGCTGCCATATTGGACAGCATAGTAAACCTAACTCATTGGTTCTTTAGTTGAAAATGTGAGCCCTTGTCATTGAGGTCAAGTTAGCTTTGTCAGTGATGGGCTAAGCTGTAATCTCATATAGGTTTATCTTTTGCTTTTCTTGACCTTGCATGCCTGTTGTTTCATTAGTATCCCTTCTTTGTTCTAATCACAATTTTGGTGGTTTGGGGATTTTGGTTTCTTACAGGTTCAGCGAAATGAGGACAAATCTACTACTTTGAAATTGGCTGATTTTGGACTTGCAAAGCATGTGGTGAGACCTATATTTACTGTGTGTGGGACCCCAACTTACGTAGCTCCCGAAATTCTTTCTGAGAAAGGTAAGTGTTACACGTCGATCTGTGGGACTCTAGTTCCCTTACTAACCTTACTAACATGTTTCATTTGTAATATTTAGTAGTTTTCAATATGGAATAAATCTCAGAGAATTGATACTTAAGCTTGGATTTGAACTTCAATGAAAATATTTGAAGTGGGCTTGACCAAAGCATGAGAGCTTTCTCCTCAACAGGGCTGCTCTTGTTACAGTCAGTGGATCAGTGTGTGTGCATGTGTGTGTGTGTGTTTAGTGTGTTTAGGCAGGACAGTGAGATGAAAGATGATGGAGAATTGGGTGGGGAACTCAAGCAAGCAAGGCCATTTGGGCTACTGACCCAAGGCTATCTCTAATAGGAGAGAATTGAAGCAGTCCTTATGGCACTTGGTTTAAAAATTTCTTCACCAACCTTGCATTTAAAGGAAAAGGGGATCGCATTTTCCTCCATGAACTCTATGAATATTTATTACCTACTTGTATATTGTGCAAGGATCCAATGAGCTGTTTTAGTGACAAACTTTCTAAAACATTTAAAAAGGAAATAATTGTTATGATATGGCTCTAAATATATGAATGACTATTTGACTACTGTGGCACTCCAGGGGAAATCAATTTACCCACCCTTGGTAAGATGGGAAGACTCTCATCGGGTTACAGGGTTGGTGACAGGGAGAGGGGATGGACGGATAGTTTCCCAGCAGCAGAAGCATCAGGACAATTAAGATGAGGAGATGGCCAGGCATGGTGGCTCATGCCTGTAATCCCAGCTCTTTGGGAGGCTGAGGTGAGTGGATCACCTGAGGTCAGGAGTTCGAAACCATCCTGGCCAACACGGTGAAACCCTGTCTGTACTAAACTACAAAAAAATTAGCTGGGTGTGGTGGCACATGCCTGTAATCCAAGCTACTCAGGAGGCTGAGGCAGGAGAATTGCTTGAACCCGGGAGGCGGAGGTTGCAGTGAGCCAAGATCGCACCATTGCACTCCAGCCTGCACAACAAGAGTGAAACTTCATCTCAAAAAAAAAAAAAAAAAAAAAAAGATGAGGAGATGACAACATGCATGAGGTCAGATGTTAGAGACATGGAGAAGACTAGCCTTAATGGACCAGAGAAACACAATTGGTTGGTGTATTAGTCAGGTTTTTCTGTTGCTATAGAAATAACGAAGGCTGGGTAATTTATAAAGAAAAGAGGTTTAGTTGGTTCATGGTTCTGCAGGCTGTACAAGCATGGTGCCAGCCATCTTCTCTGCTTCTGGTAATTGCTTAAGAAGCTTACACTCATGGTGGAAGGTGACAGGGAACCGGCATGTTACATGGTGGGCCTGGGAGCAAGAGAGACAGAGGGAGGAGGTCCCAGACTTTTAAACAACCAGATCCTAAGTGAACTACCTGAGTGAGAACTCACTTGTCACCAAGGGGATGGTACTAAACCATTCATGAAGGATCCACTCCCATGATCTAATCACTTCCCGCCAGGCCCCACCTCCAACATTGGGAATCACATTTCAACATGAGATTTGGAGGGGACAAATATCCAAACTATATCAGTTGGGTAGGTTGAGCTTAAATTCTCCACAAATGGGAAGACTGGATAGAGATGTTTAGACTTGGTGTGGCATTGATGAACTGGATAAGAGAAGAAAAGAAAGCAAATAGGCAACACGAACTCTTGGGAAAACCACATATTGATGGTAGCACCAACAAAAACAGGGTGTTGGAAAGGATAGCTCTTTTGGGAGATAGGGGGATGGGGTGAGTTTAGTTTTGAATACACTGACTTTGTAGCGATATCAGGATGGATAATGGAGTTGTCCACTCGGCAAGGAGGTGAAGCTGTGAGCTGAACATGTGGCTCTGAGACTCCTCAACACAGAGATGGTTGATAATGGGCTCCTTGGTGATGCCAGGAATGAGAGCCAAGGACAGATTCTTGAGGAGGCCAAGAGCTCAGGGATGAGAGAAGGAAGGAGGGGTCAGCAGAGAAAAGGCTGAGCAGCCCAGAGAGGATCTGGAAAGTGCATTGTCACAGAGGCCAAGGGACATTTCTGGGATTGATGAAGTCCAGGAAAATCAATCCCTCGTTAGTGACTTATTCTCTTAATATTTTCCTGCTGATTTGTGTTTTGACAAACTGACTCTGGGGCTTAATCATGAATATCTAACTTCTAAATTACAGTAGTCAAGTGTTTTCTTTTTCTAACTGTAAAAAGTTAGAAAGTGTGTGAAAATGTCTATATTGCTGTGATAAGTTTTGGGAGGACAATGTGTAATATGTATCAAAAACCTTTACTGTATATTGCTTTGTCTATTTCATTGCTGAAAGGTTGTTTTAGGAATATAATCAGACGTGCACAAATATTTAATAAATGCTCATCAGAAAATTCCTTACAGTTGTAAAAAAATTAGTAAAAACTTAAATGACAACATAGGGATTTATTATGTAAAGGGGATACTAATAGTTATTAGAAATCATGTTTGTAAAAAATATTTTTGATATTTTTCATAGGAAATTCTTATGTTGGAAATGCCATTGTATAATATTCAGTAAATAAAATAGAGTATAGGTGAAATGTGATCCTAATTTTATTTAGAAAAGTAAATAAAAGTTTTATTTAGAAAAGCATACATGTCTCTATATGGGTGTGTGCATGTGTGTGTGTGTGTGTTCTGTACCAGTGTGTGCACATGTGGGGATACAGCTAGTAAACATCAGTCTTTTAAAAATCATTTAAAAAGCCAGTAAATGATATTTTTTAAGTGAGAGAGAAGGCAATGGATATATAGGAAGCAGAGATTGCTAGTGTAGACTGGGGCTTCTCTAACCATCTCCAGTGAAGGGTCAAGTTTTAAAATTTCCAGTACAGTGTGGACTCACGGTCCTGCTGCATGTGACTAGAACACATCTCGTGCCACATGCGACTCACCACATGTGTTTGACAACACCTGATGTATGTGCTGTTCAACGAGATGTGCCCTTCAGTCATGCAACTGAGTGTCACAGTCTTGTTAAATTGCTGTAAGAGTTTCCAAACACTTGCTTTCAATTTCTGTGCTCATTTTATTACAGACCATTAATAAGGCATTGCAAAGTGGCGGTGGTCCATGGACCACACTTTGAGTAACGATAGTGTAGAGTCCTTATGTATAGGAGTTAGCAGGGAGCTGTGTTTGGAAATGGCTCTTGGTTGCTGAGAGCTGGGATCCTCTATAACTTAGATCTATTTAGAACCACAATACTCCATCATTTATTTCATCACCTTTGACCCTGCCTGGTCTCAGGTTTGCTTGTGTCTCTGCCTCTGTCTGCACAGGTTATGGACTGGAGGTGGACATGTGGGCTGCTGGCGTGATCCTCTATATCCTGCTGTGTGGCTTTCCCCCATTCCGCAGCCCTGAGAGGGACCAGGACGAGCTCTTTAACATCATCCAGCTGGGCCACTTTGAGTTCCTTCCCCCTTATTGGGACAATATCTCTGATGGTGAGATTTGGGCCTTCCTCACACAGCAGAGGAGGGGATGGGTTTTTCAGGTCAGATGTGTAGAGGACCCACCACTGTGTCTGGCGCAGAGTTGGACTGTCAACATGTCATGTCTCAGACTTGACTTCCTCAGTAGCTTCATGTAGGTTTGTGTAGCACTCTGAAAACATGGCTTGCTTTGAGATTTAGTGAAAAAGCCTAACCACCAGTTACAGTCACCAAGTACTTTTCCTTAGGGCAATTCAAGAACCTCAGAACTGAAAAATATCAGAAACATTGTAACTCTCCTTTGGAAAGAGAAAGGCCATCTTATATGCAGATGTGTTTGTGAATGGAACAGACTGAAAATGCTTATTTTACACATGCATAATCAAGGGTCCTATAGCAGCACACTTGAAGCACAGGGGCTCTGCAATGAAGATCTCAGTTATTTTTTAGTGACCTGGAGCGTGCATAGTCCTCCCTGCTTTTGGCCCTCTGTTCCATTTGATTCCAAATGAAATCCTTCCCCTTGTCTCTACTGATTTGTCTGTGCTACTCACTGTCCTTGTAAAACTGGGAACTAGATAATTGGGGATTTTGAGTCTTTAGCTTAAAAAGTAGAGTAGGAGGCTGGGTGTGGTGGCTTATACCTATAATCCTAGCACTTTGGGAGGTCCAGGTGGGAGGATTGCTTGAGGCCAGGAGTTTGAGACCAGCCTGGGCTACTGGCGATACCCCTTCTCTACAAAAAATAAAACAAATTAGCCAGGGGTGGTCCGAGCTGCTCTGGAGGCTGAGGCAGGAGGATCACTTAAGCCCAGGAGTTTGAGGCTGCAGTGAGCTATGATTGTGCCACCACACTCCAGCCTGGGTGATAGAGACCCTGGTTCAAAATAAAAATAAAAATAAAGTAGAATAGGAGTGATAACATTTTGTTTTTCAATTTTCCCTAAACATGCTGTTGAATTTTAATTATTGAACTGCCTCCATTCCTAGCCTCTATTTCCTCACTGGGATTGGAGGATGAGGGAAAGGAAAATCTTCATTTTCCCCCCTTTAAATAAGGTAGGGAGAGGGTGGTTGTCACAGTAGATGAGAATCTTGAGCTGCCAAGGCAGTGGCAACTGGGAATTGAGGGACTAAAAATCATTTGAGAGAGTTCTATGCAGCACTCCTTAGATTTGGGCATGGATGGCCCCTGTCCTGGGCCCTGCTCTAGTCACACCCTTCTCTACAGAGTGAGGAGAGTATGGGGCCTAGGGGATGTGCCCCCAGAGCCCAGGTCCCCTCTTCTAGATTACTTCCTTAGGACCCCTGAATTCCCTGTCCAAATGGCCCAAGCCTACATCCAAGGTTTGTGAGACCTCTTTCCAGCCTCTTCCCACTATGCCATAAAGTGGCCAAGGAGTGGCTGTGTGGAGGGGGTAGACAGAGCTTGGACGTGTTGGCTGGGTTGTCTGGTTGTCCACACTTGTACACAAGAGTCTGAGGATTCTCAACTTAAATCTGCCCTTCCAGCCTCCGAGTCATTTGAGGACCCTGAGGGAGTGATGCGGCAGCAATGGGGCTGGGGCTCTTTGGGGCAGAATTTTTCTAGCTTGAATTGGGTGGTGTAGGAGGAATCTGGGCCTTCTGTGCTCAGGAGGTGGCTGGACATCGGGGTAGGGGAGCAGTGACTGGTGGGTGAGCAGCTGGTCTTGAGTAAGAGACAGCCTTCAATAAAGGCAAAGAACAACAACAACAAAAAGTGGATGTTTTCTTCTTGTGCATTTATTGAGTGATTGGAAGAGCAGGCTCAATGAGCCAGGCTGGGAGAGCTGGCAAGCCAGGGGTAAATCTCTTCTGCTTTCTGCCTGCTGCCGGGGCCACCAGTTGGGCCCTCATTTCTCTAAAATCAGTCATGGTCTTGGGCAGAAAATGAAATTATTTTTGAATTTGCACTATTTACTTTTTAGATTTCTTTACACGGTTTTCAGTTTTGTCAATGTGAAGTCGTATGTATTGACTTGGAAAGATTGAACATATTTTATTTAACAGTGTGTTAGTTTTGATCTGAAACCTTAAAGTATGTAGATGTATGGCATGTGGTCTCCATTTGTTCCTTTGCCCTGAGTGCCAGGGATGTTAAGAGTGGGCCTGGCCCTGCGATTCTAGAGAAATGAAGGGACGTCCTCTCGAGCTGTGCTGTCCAACATGGTAACCCCCCTCTCTGCTGCCACACATGGCTATTTAAATGCAAATGTAAATTAACTCAAAGTAAATAATATAAATATTCACTTCCTCAGTTTCACAAGCCAGATTTCAAATGCTCAATAATCGCAGGTGGATAGTGTAGATAGAGAATGTTCCTGTCTTCTATTGGACTGTGCTGCTCTAGAATATGAAGGAGGCTTTCAGCCAGCCATGGTGCTGACGTGAATGTTTGTGTTCTTCTTTCATGTGTGGGGAAGAAAAATTCAGAACCACCTGCATTCATCACATTTTCCCCTTCTCTCATTCCAACAGCTGCCAAAGATCTGGTGAGCCGGTTGCTGGTGGTAGACCCCAAAAAGCGCTACACAGCTCATCAGGTTCTTCAGCACCCCTGGATTGAAACGGCTGGCAAGACCAATACAGTGAAACGACAGAAGCAGGTGTCCCCCAGAGGCGAGGGTCACTTTCGGAGCCAGCACAAGAGGGTTGCGGAGCAGGTATCGTAGTCACCGCCTTGGGAATCTGTCCAGCCCCCAGTTCTGCTCAAGGACAGAGAAAAGGATAGAAGTTTGAGAGAAAAACAATGAAAGAGGCTTCTTCACATAATTGGTGAATCAGAGGGAGACACACTCAGTATATTTTAAAGCATATTAAAAAAATTAATCAATGTTAAATGTCACAACATATTTTTAGATTTGTATATTTAAAGCCTTTAATACATTTTTGGGGGATAAGCATTGTCATCAGTGAGGGATTTTGGTAATAATGATGTGTTTTGCTTCCCCTTTGTAACCAAGTTTATTCTGTACTACAGGAGTGGTGCTTACCAGGGTCTAAACTCCCCCTGTGAGATTAATAAGGTGCATTGTGGTCTTTCCGTG
The DNA here is from genome assembly GCF_009828535.3 of Hylobates moloch. Taxonomy (NCBI): domain Eukaryota; kingdom Metazoa; phylum Chordata; class Mammalia; order Primates; family Hylobatidae; genus Hylobates; species Hylobates moloch. The sequence continues at coordinate 92,604,508 of NW_026652283.1, forward strand.
TTAATAAAATGTGCTCTGAATAACAGAAGTGGGCCTGTATTCTGATTACTTCTTTGTGCTGGTGATGACAGCCAGGGAATAAATTATAGTTCAGGCACATCTCCTGAAGCTGATATGACTACATATAGATGTGAAGGACACTTGATTAATTGACAAGACCTGTTTATTTAGGATGTACTAATCTTGGTCTCTTGCGTTTCAGTCTTACCAAAAATCAGTTTTGGTGCAGTCTGAGACATGGAAACAAAAAAACCAAACCATTGAATCATTCTTGCCCCTGCAATACTGTTATACTGCTTTTCAGCCCAATTATCCCTGAGCCTGAGTCATTTATATGTGAAGTCAGGCACTCAGGCTGTGACTGTGTTAACATTTTCAGATCACGAGGTAGCCATTTAGTACATTAATATTTCAGAAATGCAGTAAATGGTTTACACTGGGGCTCGAAGGAGCTCAGAGTTCAAGCACATTCCTACCTGCAGGGCATACACCCAGGACACATTCTAGATTTCCGTGCTGAAATATCGGTCTTTGCAGATGACTCTGGGAGTATGTGTGAGCTGACAGCAAAACATATCCTAATATTTCCCAAAATGACCTTCCTAGATTATAAATGACCTGGTCAGTAGGCCACAAAATCCAGTCAAGAGAGTGGCTTTTTCACATCGACCTTCCCTAACAGTTTTGGAGCCATCTGGGGGGAGGGGTGTGTTAGGAAAACAGGAACAGTACTAGAGAATTCAACATAAGGAATTGCTTAATCAGGTTTTGGAAAATGGAAGAAGCACAAAGGAGGCTTTGGTATAATTTAGAGATAGTAACTGCAGGAAGTGGCTCCCGTTCTTAGGTGGAGAATTAAGGGAAGAAGTTGGGCTTATTAGAACCTAGAGATTGAAGGAGAAATTCCTTGTAGTGGACACTGTAGTATGCCACTCAGGTCCTTCAAGACTGAAGGGAATAAGCTGCTTGGGGTGCTGCTGGATGATGGCTCTCAGCTTTCAGCCCTCTACAGGAATTACCCTCCACTGGAAGAGACACCTTTCAGCTCCCTCCTGAAGCAGGCCATATCAAATGACTAGTCCATGTAGGGTATGGCGGCTCAGCTCCTTTGTCCCAAATAGGGACAATACTGAAGGGCCATCCAACTACGGACCTGCTCATGGGGGTTGGCTGAACTGTTGGTTGAGACTGCATCACAGCCCACCTTCTCCCTTGCCCAATCCTGCTTCTTTCCTTTCCCTTCCAGAGGTAATGATCCTGAGACCACTCCCTAATAAGCCTTTTGGACGCTAATCTGGATTTCAGAGTTGGCTTCTCGGGAAACCAAACCCTTGACACCCGCTAGAAACTTGAAACCACATCAAAGAAGTACCAGCTGGTGCTTTAACCTCAGAAGCTTGGAGAAGGGGCCCTGTGGAGCAGGGACTCAGACCCCTGAGGAGAGGGTGCTGCCCAGCAGGCAGTGTAATGGGACTCATTCTGAACATGTGAAAGAGGCCGGAAGCTGGATTCAGTTGCTACTAGAACATCTTTTGATAAAGACACCAGTAACCTTCATTTCACTAAATCCAAAAGAGAATTTTCAATCCTCAAATTAGCATCACTTGACCCTATCGACCACTTTCTCTTTGAATAATTTCTCCTGTTGACTACCATGATGTCACATTTTTCTGTTTTTTATTCTCCTATACCTTTGGATCTCCTGTATAGATTCAGTCTTCTTCCAGTTGCTAAAAGCTGTAGTTCCATCCTTAGTGGCTAGGGAAATGCAAATTAAAATCACAATGAAATATCACTATACACCCATTAGAATAGCTAAAATTAAATGGCTAAAATGAAAAGACTGACCATACCAACTACTAGCGAGGATGCAGAGTGACTGGAACTTCCCGTACATTGCTGTTGGGAGTATAAAATGGGACTTCTCCTTTGGAGAATGGTTTGGTAGTTCCTTTAAAAGTTAAACATGTACCTACCATATGATATTCTACTTCTAGATGTTTACCCAGGAGAAATTCAAGCATATGTCCTATGAAGACTTCACAATATTTATAGGTGCTTTTTTTGTAGTAGCCCCAACGTGGAAACATCTTGAATGGGCATGATTTGGTGCATGGATAAACAGATCGCATATCCACACAATGAGTAACAGCCACAAAAAAGGGATGAACTATTCATACATGAATGACATGGATGGACTGCCAAAGAATTAGGCTGAATGAAAGAAGAAAAAAAAAGACTACATTTTGATTATTTCATTTACATACTATTCCAGGAAATACAAGTGAATCTATAGTGACAGAAAGTGATCAGGGGTTTGCTGGAGAGGGAAATGGGGCGAGGAGGGACAGAGGGATTGCAAGGGAACACTTGGTAACTTCGGGGATGAGGGATGTGTTCATGTTCTTGAATGTAATAATGGATTTATGGGGTTATATATGTCAAAACATACCAAATTGTACACTTTTGTTATGTGCAGTTTATTGTGTGTCAATTATACCTCAATAAAGTTGTTAAAAATATAGTTGCATGTCCTCAAAGTTCAGTCCTAGACTCTATTTTCACTCTATTTCACCTGGCAACTTCATTTACACTCACTATCTATTTGCAGATGAGCTTCTCCTTCCCTGCCCCCAGTTATGTTTCCATCCAAGGCTTCTCTAAGTTCTAGGCCCACCTTTCCAACTGCCTACAGAACATATCCCTGCACAGCCATCAGAAGTTCCTCTACAGCAGAATGCACAATTATCACCTCCAAACGTGTCCTTCCTCTATTTCTCCCTATCTCAGGGAATGGTGTTGTTCAGCAAGTTCAAAACACAGGCATCACGCTTGATACCTCACTCTCAGACTCCTGAATCAGTCCCTCCCCATTGATTTACTTCCTCAGTGTTGCTTGGATCTGTCCACTAAACTTCCTTAGTTTCTCTTCCAATGGACATTTAGGCTGTTTCTCAGTAGTTCTTTGTTCTTACAAACATGCTGTATTTACCTTCCATCCTATATGCATCCCTTGTGCATGTGTAGGAGAGTTTCTTTTCTTAGATAGAAAATCTCCAACTTGATCAGATATTGCCAACTTGATTTTGAATTAATTTATCCTCCCATAAAGAGTGATGAAAGCTTCTTTTCTCTCACGGTTTACCACATGGTTTTGCTTTTTATTACTCAGATGATAACATTTGAACATAATTGAGAAATAACACAGAAGCTGTGTTGTTATTACAACAAAGCTGTGTTCAAAACTTTGACAATTGTGTAGCACTTAATATATAGCTCTTGGAGTGAATTCCAGTGTGTATCTCATTTCCACCCAGATCAATGGCACCACTGGCTATGATTCTCAGCCCTACTTTACAGATGGGGAGACTGAGGCTCAGAAAAATAACCTGACTTGCCTATCATCACTTGGTTTACAAAAAATGCCAGCTGCCAGATAAGCACCGCAGTGCAGAGTGGCACCATCCCTTCAGTTCCCAGCCTCTGCTCTGTGTCTGATCCTGCAAGGCCAGATCCCAAATACCTGTGGATGAGCAAAACTAAAAAGACTCCTTTCTGCAACAGAGGTACTTTTTCTAGAGGCTCCTTTAACTCCAGCCCCAGTCTTTCCACTTCATGAGACCTGGAAGGCTGTGTTTGAAACCAGTGGCCAGTACTGTGGGGCCAGGGGCATCGCATGCAAGCCAGTCACCTATAGATTTGTTGGGAGTTGATGGTGAATGTGGAGGTGGCTTAGGAGTCATGGTTTGTCCTTCCAAGGGGGACACTTCCAGTGGAGAAGCCCCAGGGGTGACCATCAAGTGACTTGTGTTCTTTCTAGGGCTTGGCTCCAGCTCCTCCTGAGTTGAGCAGTCATAAGGCAACTGCTTTGTATTTCTTACCTGCTCCAGGTGGCAGGGGAGTTTCTGATTCTCTCTTCCCCTGAAAACTCATGACACTGATGTGGAGGCTCTGGTTGCCTTATCCATCCCTGAAGCACCCACTATTCCGATCCTGCCCTGGGCTGAATTGAGTCTCCTCACTCAGTCATATCTTTCTCCGGGGAAGCTCACATCCAGCAACTGGTTGATCTGGGTTGAAAAGTTCCAGTCCCCTTGCTTCAACTCAGGACAGCTCCACAGGGCCATGCTGTAGCTCCATGTGGGATCAAATGTGGCCTTTGCTTCAACTAGACCACAGTTAGCTCCTTCTTCTCCTCAGTCCCATGCCATTCATACCTTCTTCCACAGCAGGTGCTGACACAGAACAGTCCCCAGTAAACTTCCTGCACACATGCCTCTTTCTCAGTGTCTGCTTCCCAGGGAAACCAGCTTGTGACTTTCCCACAGCCAGTGAGAATGAGCAGGGGGCCACTGAGCTTGGGGACCATCTAGCTCCTCTTGACTGGAATGGACCTGCCTAATGCTTGGCTGCCCAGACTGTGGCTGATCCCAGAGGACCAGGGCACAGATTGGCTCTGGGTCCAGGGCTCTCTGAGCGAGTGCACCCTGCTGGCTTTGAGGAAGCTTTTAGCCATGTAATCCAGGGTACCAGCAAACTCAGAAAGTTTGCAGAAATAATTCTGGTTTTCTTTATTCAAAAGAGGGATTAGAACAAGTTCCAGTGTGTGAGCAAGACTGGCTGGGCCTGTGTGAGTAACGAGGGTCCAGCTCTACAGCTGTGCTGAGGAGTGGAGAGCAGCTCACCCAGGTAGTGCTGGTTGCTGCTGGCCAGAGTGGGAGGAAGCTCAGCCTACCTGGAGAAATCTGGGGACATGGTGTTCTCCCAAGCAGACCCTGAGACAAGGACATAGGTGGATAGTTTATTTGGGAGGCAAATCCAAGAAGTGTGGAGAAGGAATGGGGAAATGAGTCCAGGAAGAGAAGAAAGCCAAGAAAGGGTGCATTCACGTGTGAGGGCTGCTGTGGGCACCTGGAGCTCACGTCCACTGAGAGCGCTTTCGAACACACTTCAGAACTGCCCCATACTGGGCAAGAAAGCTGGAGTTGTATCCACCAACTACTGTCCTTTGTTCTTTGAGCGTTTCTCTTGGTGTGTGAACTCCCTGCCACTTCTGTCCTGTTTTGAGCCAGGCAAGCTTCCAGTATATGCCAAGTCCTTGACATTTTCTCAGCGAATCCTCAAACAACCTCATTGTATAGGCATTATTATCCCACCCCAGCATCTCTTGCATGAATGACCATCATTAGAGTGAATTTTAAACAGAAATTTAGTCATGTCGTCCTCGGCTTAAGATGGCTTCCCATTACATTTTAGAACTCAGGCTGCCTCCTCACTATGGCCTAGAGGAGAAAAATGGCCTGGCTCTCCCTACCTCAATCATTTCATCTCCCACCCTCTCCACATGCTAGCTCTGCTGTAGTCCCACAAATGCTTCTGTGGCTTCTCAAACACAGCCATCTACTTTTGGGGCCTTTGTACTGATCATTTCCTTTCTCCAGAATTATTTTCCTCCAGCTCTTTGAGGTCTCAGCACAAATACTGCCTTCCCTGAGAGGCGGCCTCCCTCAGATGCTGTCCCATCCCCTTGTTTCGTTTCCTCCAGTGCACTCCTCAGCCTCTGAAATAATCTCGTTTGTTTGTCTACCTGTTTGCTCCCCACCACCCCCTTTCAGAATGTAAACTTCAGGAGGACAGGAAGGAACCTTCTCTGTCTTGTTCCTTTTGTATTGTCAATGCCTAGAAAAACGTAGGCTCACAATAAACATTTGTTGTATGCATGAAGCAATTCCCGATGTATCCGTGAGAGAACTGAGGCTCCAAGTCACACAGGTCATAAATGGCAGAGCTGAGATCTGAACTCATAATTATCAAAGACTGTGGATCTTCTCTCCATGCCACCCTGCCTAGGAAACCTGGAAAACTCACCTCTCTCCTTTCCTGTATCTTGATCCCAAGTTTTAGCATCCTGCCTTTAGTCCCGATGCAAAATCCCCAGGGTCATTCCTCTATGGCAGATACTAATGGCTGAGTTTCTGAGATAGAATCTCCATTGCTGTTTTTCCTTAACTGAATGAATATTTTTTCACATTTTAGAATTTCTTCAATTGGAGTGCATTTTATTGTTTATGAATGCTTAATATTGTTTCCTTTTCCCCTTGAAAGATCTTATTAAACCTAAGGTGTATCTTACAGTGACGATATCCTAGAATCTGGAAATAGATTGTGGTGAAAACCCTGTAGTTGTTTTCCAGAAAGCAATGGTAGTTGAGATAAATAGTGGAAATTTCTCTCTTTCCCTTGGGTTGTATTCTTTCTGTTTTACACAGGTACTGTACAGAGTAGCATCAGATATTTATTTTGTTGTTAATGGTATATGGTTTTTTTTCCATGTCTATCTTCCTGATAGAATCTTGGAATCAAATAATAAAAGAACATAAAGATATATCTAGATTTGTTCTGACAAGTTTCATATTTCTGAATATACTCAGAAAGGAAAATTTGACCTTAAGAAAAATTACATTGAGAAATCCAGCTGCTATTAGAAAAGCCATTCAGCACAGAGAAAATGATGTGTCTTCTATTGTGGTACCTGTGTAATTTATGTCAACAGAAAGCCAATAACTTCATCATGATCTGAAAGTAAATTTCACTTGTGAGATCTTGGGCTCTCTCCTGATCTGATAGAAAGAAGCATGCTGTATACATTCTCAGCTCTAACTTCTCAAAAGAACTTTGGTGGGAGGTGAGGTTAGGGGAAGACAGATGGCTCTCAGATTGCTCTCATTTCCTGTCAGTCATCACCAAAGTCTCCCAGGCGTTTGACAGTGAGAGATTTATGCAGGAGCATCATGGAGGTAACTCTGGAAACAGAAAGTATGATTTTAATAGGAATTCTTCCTAAACCTCGGATGTCATTTTAAATGGACATGTTTAAATTGATATGTTTTTCCAGCAAATACAGATTCATGCAGTCTTAATTCAAGCTGCTTAATTAGCCCATTGACCTTGGTTTCCCTATCTGGATATAGCAGGTGTTAAAATTTGTCTGAAGCCACAGGTATGCAACAATATTGCCTAATTTTATTTTCTGTAAATCTAATTATGTATTCAGTGTGTACCTCCATCCTGCTGGCCAGCAGGCAGTGATCTTAGCTGTCACTTCACATTGGACTGCAGTCCCTGCGTCTTGTGAAGTGCTAAGTCATGGGGTGCATCCTTTAGTCACTAGTTCCCCTGGGGTTACTACTGACTCACTCACCTTCCCTGCCCAGTGGTTCCCTGCGCTTCCTCGTCACTCTAGGGCCAAAGAATACTTTGTACAACTGCCCGTGGCCCTCTTTCCATGGCCACACTGATGATTCCTCCTTGCCGTCTTGACCCCTTGCTGTGTCACCACTTGGTTCCCGGGGTTTCCAGAGCCTGTAGAATTCTTTTTCTCAATTTCCTTGAGCTAGGAAGGCTCTCTTTGTATGATTTTGGGAGAACCTTTTCTTCTTTTCTATCTGTAAACCCCTTTCTCTCTTCCTACATCCTCCACAGACCTCCAAATCCTACTCTGGGCAGGGCTGGGATCAGGTGAGGTGGATCAGGTATCCTCCTCACCCACTACATTCAAGAGTGTGCCTCAAAAATCAGATTTCATTTGGTATCTATTTTCTTTTTCTAAACTATTGAATGAAAATATTACTTATCTTGATTACTGAGTGTTTTGGTAGCTCCTTAAATTTTGCAGCTGAGGAGGCTAGGTGCAGTGGCTCCCATCTGTAATCCTAACACTTTGGGAGGCTGAGGCAGGAGGATTGCTTGAGCTCAGGAGTTTGGGACCAGCCTGGGAAACTTAGTGAGACCTCATCTCTATAAAAAAATAAAAAATTAGCCAGGCATGGTGGCATGTGCCTATAGTCCCAGCTACTCGGGAGGCTGAGGTGGGAGGATGGCTTGAGCCTGGGAGGTGAAGGTTACAGTGAGCTGCGATCATGCCACTACACTCCAGCCAGGGCAACAGAGCCTGACCCAGTCTGAAAAAAAAATTTGCAACTAAGGATAGTGCCTCACTCACGTCACCCTAATTCTGGTTGTGGATTTTGGGAACAAACACAGTAGATCCTATGGCTTATTTATTGATATAGTTTGGATGTTTGTCCCATCCAAATCTCATGTTGAAATGTGATTACCAGTGTTGGAGGTGGGGCCTGATGGGAGGTGTTTGGGTAATGGGGTGGATCCCACATGAATGGCTTGGTGCTCTCCACTTGGTAATGAGTTCATGTGAGATCTGGTTGCTGAAAAGAATCCGCTGCCTCTCTCTCTTGCTTCTTTTGTTTTTTTTTCCTCTCTTTCTTGCTCCCTCTCTCACCATGTGACATGCTGGTTCCCCTTGCCTTCTGCCGTTATTGAAATCTTCCTGAGGCCTCACCAGAAGAAGATGCCCACACCACACTTTCTGGATAGTCTGCAGAACTGTGGATCAAAATAAACCTCTTTTCTTTATAAATTATTCAGTGTCAGGTATTCCTTTATAGCAATGAAAATGGACTAATACACGCTTTCTTTCTGTCTTGCCATGTATCCTAAGAACCAGCTTGAAATGAGAGAAAGAGGGGAAATTTAAGGTGGAAAAACCGTATAATTACTATCTAGGGACGTTATTTAGCCACAAATAGAATTAGAGGGATGGGCTTTATCTCAAGAGCTCATTCCTCAAGAGTATATATATATTATATATATATATAATGCTCTCCCACCTATGCTTCTAATACCAGGGAGAGGATGAGGCCATGTTTGATATCTTGGATAGGTATGTAAAAAGGAAGACACTTGCTCCCCCATCCACCTCAATCATCAGCAGGAATTAAAGTTGCTTTTCAGCTCAGATTCATGGCTGTGGAGACATAGCCAACTGACACAGTCTCACTACTACTAAAGTTACAACAGAAATGACAGTGGGGCTGGGCATGGTAGCTCATGCCTGTAATCCCAGCACTTTGAGGCCGAGGTGGGCAGATCATGAGGTCAGGAGTTCGAGACCCGCCTGGCCAGCATGGTGAAACCCCATCTCTACTAAAAATACAAAAATTACCTGGGCACCGTGGCAGGTGCCTGTAATCCTAGCTACTCAGAAGGTTGAGGCAGGAGAATTGCTTGAACCTGGGAGGCGGAGGTTGCAGTGATTTGAGAATGTGCCACTGCATTCCAGCCTAGGCAACAGAGCGAGACTCCGTCCCAAAAAGTAAAAAAGAAAAAAGAAATGACAGTGGCCCATGACTTGTCGATGTCTCTTAGTTTCAATTTTCCTTATTTCTTTGAGGCACAACTCTTCACTTTTTGACCGTGGCCCTAGGCTGATCTGTACTTTTGGACTCATTAAGAAACAAAACCAAAAACAGTTTTTCAAGAAGAGCCTCCATTCTCCAAATTGAGATCAGTGAAGTTTGATTCTATTTTTATAAAAGGCTCAACTTCTGCCCAGTAGCTCCAGCTCAGCGCTATCATTAAGGAGGGAGAGCGGAGGCTTCAAACGTGAGGGTGATTCCTTTTATTGTGCTTCTCGCTTCAAACTTCCCCTGAGGGAGGAAGAAATCAAAATCAGAGAAACAATATAAGGTTGTGAAAAGTCAGCGGAGCTGCTCTCCCTCCTGGAATCAGAGGATTCTGGGTCTTTGTACCTGCGAGGCAGCCGCTTTCAAGCTGCCTGGCTTGACTCGTTCAGCCCTCATAAAAATCGTTGAAGGGCTGAACATCACTCTGTTTCTCCGCTTTGTCTACTCCCTTGAAAATAAACAGAAGCACCATGGGACATTTTGTCCCACATTTGCTGCTTCTGAGAGTTTTTTCCTTTACCAGGCTTCCCAACACAGACTTCTTCCCTTCCATAAGCTCTGAGTGACTGAGTGTTGTTTTCTCTGGTTCTGTTTTCCCAGGTTGTGCTTTCATGGCTGGCTCACATCCCTCTCAAACAGAACAGAGGCAGCAGCCGGGTCTCGTCCCTCACACACGGGTTCCCCTTACCTCTGCTTTGTTCCTTCCTGCTTATGGCACTGTTCCTGACAATGGATCCATGCCTTATGAGCTGCATTTTCATCGGGAATCAGGGAGTTGCCAGGAAGATGAACAGCCCAAACAACTCAGGTGGAAAGGGGGCTTATTGAAAGGTCGTGGGGGGAATCTCCAGGAAAAGATCTTCCTGAGAATAAGACGGTCACCTGCTTGGCTTCTCCAGCCTTGCTGTCCCTCTGAGGCTCAGTGAGCTCTCGGCAAGGCCTTGGAACAGGGTGTTCTCTCTTTTCTCTGCTGCACTCCAGTGCACTTCACACCGGCTTCCTGGGTCTTGCTCACTCACATTTATGGGTGTCATGGAGCCCACTCTGGCCCCCAAACCTCCAATACCTTACAGCTTGTCTCCTCAGAGCTAACCTGATTGTTACTGAGTCATGTATGGATCTTTTTTAGAGGAAAGAAATTCTCAGGGTTCCATATCCAAATTCCTGGGGAGGAAACTGGCTCAGCCTGGGTCAGGTGTCCACCTCCAGTCCAATTAGCTGTGTCAGCTAGTGGCGGCAGGTCATATGGTACGTGGGCTAGCCTTTTTAGAGGAGAGTGAGTGTGGGTAGATTTCAAAGAAGCGGAGGGTCTTGGGTGTGTAGGAAATGGTTAGAGTGTCTAGTGCCATCCCTAAGTGCTACTTCCCTACTTTCTGAAAGCTTTCCTTTCAAGAAAACATGATCTTCTGATAGTCTCACTCCCTGGCCTTCTGTTTTGGGTTCTGATGTTGGTAGATTGCTTAGAGAGGGCTTCCCCACACCAAGATTAAATATTAAAACACCCTCCTGTGTATACACTTATTAAATATTTAAACAGTAAATATTTCATCCATCCAGAATTTTTTTTGGTGCAAGGAGTTAAATATGGAATCCAGCTCTATTTTTCTCCTCCAAGAGCTAATCACTTGTCCTGACATAATTCTTATTGATCTACTCATTTAAAAAAAAATTTTCAAGAATACCTCATTTATTATATACAACATTTTCTTATGCATTAAGTCTATATCTAGGCCATATTCTGTTTCATTAACCTGTGAATCCACGTGCCAGAGTTGCAATAGTTTAATAGTTTAGTTAGTATGGGCTTCTTCTTCTTTTTTTTTTTTTTTGAAACAGGGTCTCACTTTGCCACTCAGGCTGGAGTACAGTGGCACAATCACTGCTTACTCTAGCCCTGACCACTTGGACTAAATCAATCCTCCTGCCTTGGTCTCCCCAGTAGCTGGAACTACAGGCACACACCATCATGCCCGGCTAAGTTTTGTATTTTTTGTAGAGATGGGGTTACACCACACTGCCCAGTCTGGTCTCAAACTCCTGGGCTCAAGTGATTCTCCTGCCTCAGCCTCTCAAAGTGCTGGGATTATAGGAGTGAGCCACCGTGCCCAGATGGGCTGCTTCTTTTAAACTGTGGAGTCATTTCTCACATCCTGTGATTATTCCCATTGTTCATTTTCATAGACAAGACTGGTCTCATTTGCATAATACTGGACACTCGGGCATGTCCATTGAGGGCCAGTGGAGGGCTTCCTCTCCATGGAGGGAGGCATCTTACCATAGGAGTGCCACTGTTGAGCATTTTCTCTTCCATGTCCATGTCAGCAGCCCAAGGCTGCCAAGATCAAGGTCTTCTCACCACCCAGCCCAGTGGCCGATGGCAGGAGTCATTACCAGCAGGGCCCATGTACCCTAGGGCTGGCTATCCCCATGTACAGTGTATGCAGGGTGATCGCCAGTGAGAGCTGAGGTCACCCTCAATTCCATTCCATGGGACCTTGGCAGCAGGCCACAGGGCCACTCCTGCAAGGCATTGTTCTCCACTGACTGCAAGCACCATCCACCTCCATCTCTAACTTCTTTGGTCCCAAGCTCAGGTGAAAGCCAGGTTCCTGGGATCCCATCACTTCATGTCCAGCTGAGCCCTTCTTAGACGTCCATGCAGCAGATGGTGAAAAGGACAGCACTTCTTCCAGGTTCCCTTTATCAGTTTAACCTCTATTTCAGTTTTTAAGTTTTAGGCTTAAAGCCCTCTCTGGCTTCCTGTTAAGAAACCTGTTATGATTTAGAATTTTTTTTTTTTTTTTTTTGAGACATCTCGCTCTGTCGCCCAGGCTGGAGTGCGGTGGTGCCATCTCGGCTCACTGCAAGCTCCGCCTTCCGAGTTCACGCCATTCTCCTGCCTCAGCCTCCCGAGTAGCTGGGACTGCAGGCGTCTGCCATCACGCCGGGCTAATTTTTTTGTATTTTTAGTAGAGACGGGGGGGGGGGTCACCGTGTCAGCCAGGATGGTCTCGATCTCCTGACCTTGTGATTCTCCCGCCTCGGCCTCCCAAAGTGCTGCAGTTACAGGCATGAGCCACCGAGCCTGGCTGATTTAGAATTTTTTTATCCTGAAATTTATTTTGTTATTTTGATGGAGATTTGATGGGGGAAGAGAATAAATTACATGGACTTAATTTACCACTTGGATTGGAGGTGCTACATTTTTTTAAAGAAAGTAATGGGAATGTAAATTATTCCTTTCCTTGAAAGCAGTGCTTCTAAAATGTGGATCTGCAATAGATGTATTATTTACCCATAATTCTACCTTTCCACCTCTCCCTCATCCTAGGCAACTTCCGTGGGAGGGAATGTACTTCTCTCCTCCATTGATGTTAGCCACGTGACTGGCTTTGGCCAATGAGATATGAGCAGAGGCTTTATATATGTTTGCCTGCTTCGTTTGGCCTCTCCTGCTTCTGCCATCTGCATGTCCTGAGAAGTTCTGGTTCACAGATGAGAGACACATGGAGCAGACATGAACCTGGCCTGTAGACTGATGCAGAGTGGCCCTAAGTGACCTGCAGACCCGTGAATGAGAAAAACAAATGATTGTTACTGTAAGTAACATTGGGGTTGTTACACAGCATAGCGCTATCTCGGCCAAACCTGACTGAGTCACGTATGGGTCTTTTTTAGAGGGAAGAAATTCTGGCAAACTCTCTGTGTTGATATCATTTATTAATTCATTTAACAAATAATACTGTGTGTGTGAGTGAGAGAGAGACAGAGCGAGAGAGCGAGCGAGAGGAAGACCAGTTGGAAGTAATTAAATCATTTTATACAATGAAACTTAAATATTTCAAACAATACTAGGTATACATTTCTTACCCTTGTAATCAATAATCATAAAGCAAAATAACATTGCAAATTAAGTTAAAATAAAACTGCATCAATAATCTATGTCAACTTAATGGGGTAGATGATGCTTTTCTTTCTTATTTTTCACACTACAAACAAGCTCCTAACTGCTCTGTCTCAGGTTCTTTTGAGTTAGGTGTGCTTACACCCTTGTGAACCCTGCATCACTTAAGTCTCACATCACTTTTCCATAATCACTGTGGAGCTTGCAGCTGAGTCCTTTGGCTTTTGTTAGTATAAATGCTTCCTTAATGAGTTAGTCCACTTCTGTTCTGTTTCATTAACCTTCAACAATTAAAATAATAGCACCTGTCACGACCTCCTAGCCATATCCTAACAATGCAAAATAAAGGTCTGGAATCTGGTTTTATGATTTTCCTTTACTTTATCAGTCTGACAACCTGGCATATGTTTGGATTAACTTTAAAAATTCATTATAAAAGTGAAAAATAATGCAACAGATCACATATCTTGGACTTTGATAGCATACTCATTCAGTTTGAGACCCTCTCCATTGAAGCACTTTTTGCTGATGTTGAAGAGAAAGGAAGGACAAACCAGACTCTGCACAGTCTGGGCAGCAGGTGGTGCTCTTGACATTGGAATCACACAGGGCCTGCAGTCCTGGGTGCGTTGGTCGTCTATGAGATATAATTTACTGGTGTTGCATTGCAGTGGGTTTGTTGCTTTTTAATCTTTAAAAAATACTCTCTATGTGATGACCTTATCTGGGCCGAGTCAGCCAAGCTTAGCCTAATGAAGCACAGGCAAGTGACTGCTGGGCTGCAGTTTGGTCCTTGGGCTATGTTCTATATATATATATATTTTTTTTTTCCTGGGCTGTAAAAGCAATGCTGGCCCCAGCCTGATAGCCAGTGGTTTGCTGGGGAGACCTTTGTACCTCCCTAGATACAGGCAGGCTGGATCTTTCAAAGCTAGTCCACTCCAGAGCCCCACGCTTGTAGGCTAGCGGGTCAATTCTCATGCTAAGGCAGAGGTATAATCCTTTCTGCTGTAGTTTGCAAACAGTCAAAGGGGTCTTTAAAATGCAAATCTGGTGATTTTACCCTTAGCAACATGAAAATCCCAGTATACATTTCTCTTCAATAGTATGGGATCATAAGGCACTTTGTTTTCAATTTGCTATGTGGCCTCAACCACGCTAAGGCTTGTTTTTCTATTTGGAATCTTGGAATAACAGCATCTTCTTAAGGATGTTCATTTATAGAATGTCTCACTTATATGATTTATAATGAAAGTCACCCTGAGTTTTTCTGGAGATATTAAACATAGAGTCATAAAGTTTAAGATGTAGCTATCATCTTGTTCACCTTGCTCCTCTTACATCTGGATATCTAATGCCCAGGAAGGGGAAATAAACTTGCTCAAGGGAGCTGAGTGGATGAGTAACACAGCTTAGGTCTTTCTCTTCCAATCCAGTTTTTAAAAACACCAGAATTTCCCCCCAGCCGTAGTGCAAAACCTACATACATTGTCATGCTGGCATTGTGCTACGGGCTGCTCACCTGGGTCTGTCTTGCCCAGGTAATCCCTATTGAAATAGATTGAGCTCATGCTGTAGACTGACAATATTATATACATTCAGTCTCCAATAATGTAACTCAATCTAGGGCATCGTCAAGTGTGAGACTTGTAGACATTATAACATCAGATTGAAGATATCTTTGATGACATACATATGTCTATGCTTCCAGATTTTAGGGACTCCCATAACAAGTGTGGCTTTTTTTTTTAAGTTGAGGGCTAATTAACATATAATAAAACACACTGATCTTAAGTGTTTAGTTTGATGAGTTTTGACAATTAAGTAATTGCCTTTTGAGAACAAAACTGACTGTACATCTAAGTCTTACACAAGGCCTGTCTGGAAAGAAAGACAAAAACCTTAGAGACCCTGCCAGTTCTCCTGGTCTTCTTAAGAAAAATATTCTGATTATGCATTCCCAGAAATTAACCAAACCTCCTATACCTTGTGAGAAAGATGCCTGAGCCAATTTTATTTAGAACTCAAAGGGGAAAGTGACCACACACAACAGCTGTAGCTTCTAATCAGAGGCTCTGATTTGTGTTTCCAGGTGCCCCTCACTAAGGATCCAGTCACTCTTCACTAATGTAAGTCAAATACCAGGTTTGTCTTTGTCCACTATGGGGACTGTGTGTGGCTATGGGTTTTAAATGCTTGGATTTTAATTCCTTACTTCTGAGTCTTTGTCCTCAGTCTCCATCTTATATTTCCTTCTGGGTCCCTATAATTCTAGTAGCAGGTTTTGCAAAGTCTGGTCCTGCCCATGTGTTTGGGGTGGTATAAACCTGAGTCTTTAATGTAGGGTGGGTGGGGAGGATCACCTCTTTTATGTTGTAATATTGTTTTGTTTTTTGTTTTTTTGAGTCTTGTTTTTTCCAGTCTTGTTGTCCAGACTGGAGTACAATGGCACAATTTTGGCTCACTGCAACCTTTATCTCCTGGGTTCAAGCGATTCTCCTGCCTCAGCCTCCCGAGTAGCTGGGATTACGGGCATCTGCCACCACACCCAGCTAATTTTTTGTATTTTTAGTAGAGACAGGGTTTCACCATATTGGTCAGGCTGGTCTTGAACTCCTGACCTCTGGTGATCCACCTGCCTTGGCCTCTCAAAATGCTGGGATTACAGGCATGAGCCACCGTGCCCAGCCTTTTAATGTTGTAATATAGAAGCCCCATTCTGCTAGGCTGACAGGAAATTTCACCTCTGGTATAACGGGTGGTCATCTCTTCACCCTGGGGTTGTGCCAAGGTCCTGGGAGTCCTTCATGGAGATATGCAAAGGGGGAAACTTCTCTATTCATGAGCCATGGGTCCACATTGGCTAGTGCTGAGGCCTGTTTACGTTTCACTTGAGACATCATAATCTTTGGTGAGGCCAGGAGGCCTGGTGCTTTGGGTCACTGGTCCAGCCCCCTGACCCTGGTATCCCCTAGAGGTCTTAGGACCTACTTGGAATACTGTCCCCATAAACTCATGGGACTCGTAGACATTTTTACCATCAGGAGTTCTGCCCTGCACTCTCTCGTTGCCAACATAAGATCCCTCTTTCCACTGTCTATGGAACACCCAGTATTTCCTCATCAGAGGGTTGTTACAGAGAACAGGAGAACAGGTTTCTGATCTCGAGTAGCTTCTGTCTCTGGCTCTGCAAAAATGCCCTAAGGTATAGAATTACAAAGGCTGCTTGCATGAAATCCAATGAGAGGAAAACAGCGCTGAGCAGAACACGGGTTAATATCTCAAAGGAAGTATTCTCTGTCAAGTGTTTATGGTACCTTGATGGCCTGCTTTGCTTATGACGCTCCACGGTTCTCTTTCCTGCTCACTTTCAGAACATTCTGTGTCCCCTTTGTCTGCTGGAGTTCCCCTAGTAAGACTAAGAGTTATCATGGCAGGGACTTCATGAATACTTTTACCTGGAAATCGTCATTTTCTGTACCCAGCTGGGCTGAAAGAACACCTCTTGGTACATTCCAACAGTGGTCCTGGCTGATTTGATGTCTAATGCACCCCAACAAAGAAAATGAATAAATTGCTTTATTTCAAACTGAACTTGGGTATGTCTGAGTTTTTCCTTATTATACTCATTACCAGGACCAGATAAATGTTGGCAGTTGAACAAAAGTGAGCAGGTGAGAGAAAGAATTAAAAGCAGGGTGAAGCTTTGACTTTTAGGGTATACCTTTTTGGTTTAGGTTTTGCTGGTGTCTTCAGGCTCTGCATTTTGGCACATCATCAAGGAGCCAGGATATGGTGCTGTGGGCAGTATCATGTTCCTCTCACCCCAGGCGAGGAGAGAATCTATCCTTGTCGCCAGGGGACACTGTGTGTCTGGCCTGGGGAACTAGCTTGGCTGTGATCAGGGAGCGACTGACTTTTGTTAGGTGCAACAATGCCTGGGCCTGCATCCTGCTCCCTGACCTTAAACCTGAGGGATTGGAGCTATATTGGCTTCTAATAAATGCTTTTCCTGACAATCTGTGTTTGGTATCTTTCTCATTTTCTGCCATGCTATGTTTAGTCTCTCAAAATGGGATATTTCTGTTTGACGAGATAAGGGTTGTGTCATCATAACAAGATACTCTTGCTCATGGCAATGACAAGCCTCATGGATAAGCTCTAAATGTGCAGACCTGGTCTCTGATCCTCACCTAATCTCCTTGGCTTAGCTTCCCTCCATCCCAGAGGTCAGCGAGGGAGAGTGTGGGTGGACCAGGCCCAGAGATGGACTGATGCTTTGACAAGGAGCAGGAGAGGGATGCGCTGAGGCTGTCGGGGGTCAGAGGATGGGATTGTTGATAGGAAAGGGCTCAGATGCTGAGTGACGCTGGGGGAAGCTGTGGGGTTGTGGGAGGGCCTTATGCACGTTTACAAAAAAGCGTGAGTGCTTTTTACACTTTGATAAGGTCTATTTTGTTATAGATGCTATAAAAAGCTAGATTAAAAGTCCTGAAAGTTAGAAGGGCTTTGTTAAATTGCTGCTTTGAGATCTTCTGATTCATCCTATGGGCAGTGCCTGCCATGGAGAGCATGTTTTCTGGGATTAACCAGGATGTGAGCTGAGCTGCATCTGCTGTAAAGGGATGTCTGGAAGGACAGGGCCTGGGGGCCTGGAGACAGCTGTGAGGCTGTGGCCACACTTGAGGGTTGCAGAACACTCAAGGTACATTTCTGCCCCATCTCTGTCTGTGAGAAAGAGAAAGTTTGTTAGGGTTTGAATGTCAGTCGTGGGGACAACTAATTCTCTCTCTCTCTCTTCCTCTCACCAGCTAAAAGCCTCAATTTCTCGATCAGGGTAGTAATAAATGCATAGGGCTGCTTTGCCCAAGCTTGCCTGGAACTAGCTGTCGTGAAAAGAAGATAAGGTCTTGGGACTGAAATGTTCAAATTGTGCAATTTTTTTTTCTAATAACAGAGTTGCTGACAGTTGTGAGGACTATACCATTTTAACCTTTTAAAATAGTTGAGGTCAGCCAACATTTTAAAATCAGAGAACTAAAATGAGTTAGACATGCCCAGGACATGTTGGGCATGTTGATTATGACTTCAGATATGTGGGTTTTCATATGCTGAAAAAGATTAATTTGTTATAAACCAAATTTCCATTGATATGATGAAAATGTGTTTTTTATGGATGCAAACTGCAAAACCTCAGAAATATTTAGGTTTGAAAGTTGTGTGGAAGGGTGTCAATGTATTGGTGACTTATAATATTTACTTTTCTAGGGCAGTTTGCTTGTCAACTCTCCAGGATTGGTTGAACGTTTCCCAGAACCTTCTAGACTACTCCTAACTTCTAAGAATTTTTTTTTTTCTAGAAGGTTTGGGAGAGTTAGGCTAGGTCAGATACATAGGAGGGGTATGAGCACATTGTCTTACCCAGAACCATGATTTCTCCACAGTTGTTTCCAGCACTCTCCTGCCCTTCCTTCCACAAAAAGAGGAGAGAAATACTTCCTAGCCTTAGCCTTACAAGTGCCCACTGTTGATCACGGAGTGACTAGTTTCCTTGACAAAGTATTTTATAATTTTTTTGGAGGGAAATATGGTAGTGTGTTAGTCAGCTATTACATGTAATGAGCAACCACAAAAATCTCAGGAACATACAACACAAAGCATTTATTTAGCTTATTAATCTGCAGGTTAGTGGACGTGTCTGTTGATCTCAGCTGGGCTTGCCCATATATCATGAGTTGGCTGAGGATTGACTGATCTAACACAGCTGAGTGGATCTGCTTTGACTGCAATAGCTGGGGAAGCTCTAACTGCAAGTCTGTAGGTCTCTTGGGCAGTGTCTCGCATGCTTCCTGGGCCAGCAGTCTATCCAGGGCATGTCCTTATTATGGCAATGGCAGAAGTACACAGGAATACTCCACTGCAAAAACATATTTCAAGCCTCAGCTTCATGACATATCTGCTCAGATCCCATTGGTAACTTTGAGAGCTGATCCCAAAATCAAGGGGTGGTGAAATACACTCTACTGATGTCAACACAGGGAACTGGAAAATCACATGGGAAAGGGTGTGGACATAGGGAGGTGTAAAAAATTGGCCCTCAAAATGTAATCTACCACAGTGCATATGAGATACTTCTCTGTATTGCTCAAAAAACCGCAATGGCTTTGCACTACCCTTAGCCTGGCACTCAAGTCTAAAGGCAATCCTTTACCTTCCTTTATAACTTTCTTTTCTACCACTTTTCAGTAATACGTCCCACCTTCATCTCCCAGTCAAACACATCTTAAACATGCCTACCTTTCCTTGGGCAGCCCTTTCTAGTTGTTTACCTAAGCTCCATTCTTGCTTCATAGTGAAATGTAGAGTCTGCTTCCTCCTTGCAGCTCTTGGAGGGCTGGACAGGCCTATTGTACCTCCAAATCTCTGGCATCCAGCCTGGCACCTAGCATGCTGTCGAGTTCTTAGTAAGTTATTTTTTATTTTTATTTTTGCCCAGGAGCTGGGAGTGAAAAAGGAAGGGGAAAGGAAAGTTAAGAGGATCCAGAGCCTCTGCCTCATCCAGCTTCAGGGTACTCTGTCCCTTTCATTCTCACATTGGAGTTACGACACAGCTGAGGCAGAGCAATTCATGGGGTATTTTCAAGTCCTACTTTCGTTTCGCTGGATACTCAAACTGATTGTTCTTCTATTCCAGTACCTGATTTTCAACCTCATTGATCTGCTTCTATTAGTTTATTCAGGGTTGATTAGGTGATGAGACAATTGGCTTGTATCAACTGGATAATAAAATATATATTTATGAGCTGTGAAACCATCTCCTTATACTGTTGGTCCCATTTTGTGGGTCTTATCCTGGGGTTTGTTCATGTTGCTGTCCTCCTGGAATATTTTTACCTTCCTAGAAGTCAAAGAACAATTCAAAGTCCACCTCTTGGGGCCTTTTTAAGAGTCAGAGAGCTCAAGGGAAATCCTGTCTTCATCATTCTTTAAGTAAATTACCTAATCACTCTGACTCTTGGATTCTTCATTTTTAAAGATTAAACAATATAATGTGCCAGATGTTTAAGATGGGCATCATACACAGTGTACATAAAAATCTACCCTTTTATAATGAAAAATTTCAGATATATTCCAAAGTAGAGAACATTATGAACTTCTAGGTACCTAAGACCCAGCTTTAATAGCTGGCAACATTTTGCCAATCTTGTTACATCAGTCCTCCTGCTTTTTATGTTTCTGGAGAGTTTTTAAGCAAATCCTAAACATTATATTATTTTACCCTTAAATCCATGTAGTAGACTCTTGAAAAATGTTCCCCTTATATTTTCCAGTGTCCATGGGTCTTTGGGCTCCTAAAGCTCTCTAGTTTCTGCTCAGTATACTTAGCAATTAATCAAGTAGATTTGCCATGATTTTCCTTTGTTTCCCAAGGAAAATTGAAAGCAAGAGCAGAAGATTTTGCTTAGCCTTGTCCTTATGTTCAGCTATGTGATAAGAGTCATGGGGGTGTTAGAACAGGCGGACAGCCAGAAATGAGCAGGCAAGGGAGTCCCTGGGAAAATAAGTCCTAGAGATGCTGCCCACTGACAGCAAAAAAAAGACAGTGGCTACACTGGCTGCTTCTGGCCTTGTGGTTGGGCTCCTCTGACCCCAAAGGGGACTTATTTGGCCCTTGCTGGAGATAACCATGATAGGAACTTTCCCTGCTGTCAAGCATGCACACTCCTCCAGTAACTCACCATACAGTACCCTTTTGCCAATTAGAGTAGTAGAAACACACCCCTTGGTGGAGATTTTAAATGCTAGTGAGACATGCGATGTGTGTACTAGCATGTACAACCACAGGGCATGCGTGTCCAAGGGGACTTCCTAAAACATGCTTGCAAGTGACACCCTCTCATGCCCTTACATGAATAATCACGTAGGATTCTCATAAATAGAGTCCTGCGGCACTAGCTGCTACTGGCTCAGCAGTCTCTCTTTCAGGCAGCCCACTCTGACTCCTGTTCGTACTGTCTCTTTAAACACTTTCTTGATGACACTGCTACTGTTATTTTTCCAGCTGGGCCAGCCTGAAGCTGTTTTCCAGCTGCATTAGCCCAATCATCTCTGGGAGTGTACTCTTATGTCTTTAGTAAACCTTTTGCTTGCATTACTAATTGTCTCTTGGCTGAATTCTTTCTCCCAAATCTCCCAGGATCAAGGACCATGCACCCCTGCTGGTAGCATGGGGACAAGACAATGTGTTTCAACAAATAAACAATAAAGGAGAGTAGGTGTTATGGCAGGTGCTACTGATGCATGCGGACTATTGAAACAGTTGAATTTTGTATTTGAAGGATGAGTAGGCTTAGCTGTGAATCATGTTAGCAGGGTTGGGGCTAACCTTCAATCAAAGGTTGATATATGAAGTATTTCTACAATGTAATAAAGAAACTGGAATTCTAGGGCCAAAGGAGCACCATCTCATAGATAAGGCAGCAAAACCCTGAATGGTGACATGACTAGCTCAGTGTAACAGGCTGATAGAGGTCAGGCTGGTGTAGGCACCTAGAACTCCAATATTCTGTTATTTACTCCTGATTTACTTCTGTGCTCTATAGAGTCCTGGGCATTCCTGGAGGGGTCTCAGAAGCTGGCTGAGGCCATGGGGTATGTCTCAAGTAGGGGAAGCTCTGGACTTTCATCTGTGCTATGTGTTCCTCATAAGATTTACCCTGAAGAAGAAAAGGGTTCCGTGACTAAAAAAGAGTTTGCAAACCATTGCTCCATGTAATTCTGCATATTCCTTAAGATGGCTTGCAGTAGCAGGTAACTCACAAACCCCATTCTACTACTTGACAGGGTGAGAAGTGGGACTTAACACATTCCCTCTTATTTACAATATCATAGAAATGCATCTAACAAAAAGAGCAAAAATGTGTCTCTGGCAGAAAAATTTTAGCAAACAAAATTTTTTCAAGAGAGGGTTTCACTCTTGCCTAGGTTGGAGTGAAGTGGCATGATTATGGCTCGCTGGAGACTTTACCTCTCAGGCTTGAGTGATCCACCCCACTCAGCCTCTGGAGTAGCTGGGACTACAGATGCATGCCACCACACCTGGCTAATTTTTATATTTTTTGTAGAGACAGGGTTTTGCCATCTTGCCCAGGCTGGTCTCAAACTCCTGGGCTGAAGTGATCTTTCTGCCTCTGCCTCTCAATGTGCTGGGATTACAAGTGTGAGCCACCATGCCTAACCTCAGCAATGTTGTTTTTTTTTGATATTGAGCAAACAGCTATGTGGCCTAGTTCAACACTTCTAACATCTTTGAGTCTTGTTTTTTGTATCAGTAAAATCAGGATTATCATGAGTACCAAGACACCTGTGGCAGAAGTTTGCACTGCACCATACCCCCTTGGACCACCTAGTATTGGGACATGTCTTGTGGACAGTTCCATGCACTTCATAAGACCCACAATGAGTGTACTAGGAGCACAACTCAAGGTGTTTCTCTGTGTTCCTGCCCCTGGGAGTCCTCTGATGCTGTGAAAGGTCACTCAGCCTTATACAGGCACAATCCAAAAATGTAGAGGAGTTAATGCCCCAGGAGCAACTTTCAAGTAAAGGAGAATGGGAGTCCCACATGGATTCTTCAGTCTCTCCATCTTCTGGTGGCACAATTCTGGGATGTGTTCTAGACAGTTTCTCCGTGGTCCACATGGGATTGATTCCCAGTTGCCCGCATTGGTGATTAACTCACTAATACACTCATGAATACAAATTAGTATAAATGTCCATCAACCAAAGGCCACAGGACCCATCTGAAGTCAAACAAGGTAAGGGTTTACAGTTTGCTGCGATGAGGGAGAACCGCACCATGGGGAGTTGTAATAAGAGTTAAGGGAGACTTGTGCTGGGTGATTTTGAAGAGGATTGTAGGCAGTAAGTTTTTTTATTCCCTGAATTGAGTGCTGAATGGGATATTAGGGGAATTTGATGACTGGATATTTTAATAATTTTTATCTAAGAGGCAGGAGTGATGAAGTAGAGCTAGGGTTGTTGTTGATAAAGAGGCAGAACTCATTCATATTAGAAACAAGGAGATGTTTGATTATTTCTGTGGCTCCTCAGTGTCCTTGTCTTTGTGTTCAGTCATGATTATAGGTGGCCTTCCTTTTATTTTGTTCCACTATAAGTGGCTGGTCTGATTATTTTTGATATTCTGTGGAGATTGTCATCAGCTACCCGTTGCCAGCTATCAGGCCCTTTTACCCTGCTGCTGTTGGCCTTCCTCCTTCTCCTGCCTCCCTCGCTCCCTCACTTCTGCTTCCTGGGATCACCTCCCTAAAACACCATGCTCCCAGGTCTCACGCTTTGCCCTCCTGAGAACCCACAGTAATCCCACACCCTTTTCAGAAGCTTGATTCCTTGGGTTCTTGGAATGGCTTAGAAAATCTTAGGTTCCCAGTATCTTAAGGCATTTTTAGAATGCTGTGATAAGTATTACATCATGGAAGTCTGGATAGTTACCTCCTTCTTACCTCAGAAGTATTCACTCATGATGATAGACATACACATTAAAAGACAAAACAAAACATAACTGTGAGCATGTCACAGCCCTTCCCAATTTCTGCTGACTGCTAGTGATATTGTCAGGGAGGAGTCTTCTTGCTACCATGGCCTTTGCCCTTAATTTAGAGGTATTTCATCAGGAGGTTTACTGCCCCCTTTTTCATTGAGTTCTTAGTATCTTGTGACACTGAGCTGTAGCTGGACACTTTAGCATTGGGCCGTCCCTATGCTTGGCATGTCCAGATCAGCCAAATAGACCTAGCTACAATGCCTCCTATACCTCTGATGGGAGAAGGGCAAGATGCACTCCAAGGCAATAAAGATGGGTAGGTGCTCAGTGGGTGGCATTATCATCACCATCATCATATTTTATAATCAATAGGCTGTTTTTTAGTACAGTTTTAGATTTACAGGACAATTGAGCAGATAGCATAGAGAGTTCCATATACTCATCCTTCCACTCCCCTCCACCCAAAGGACACAATTTCCCTACCAGAAACACCTTGCATTAGTGTGGTACATATGTTACAATTAAACCACTATTGATACATTACGATTGACTATAACCCATAGATTATATTAAGGTTGACTCTTTGAGTTATATAATTCTTTTTTTTTTTTTTTTTTTTTTTTGAGACGGAGTCTCGCTCTGTCGCCCAGGCTGGAGTGCAGTGGCGCAATCTCGGCTCACTGCAAGCTCCGCCTCCCGGGTTCACGCCATTCTCCTGCCTCAGCCTCTCCGAGTAGCTGGGACTACAGGTGCCCGCCACCACGCCTGGCTAATTTTTTGTATTTTTAGTAGAGACGGGGTTTCACCGTGGTCTCGATCTCCTGACCTCGTGATCCGCCCGCCTCGACCTCCCAAAGTGCTGGGATTACAAGCGTGAGCCGCCGCACCCGGCCTTGAGTTATATAATTCTATGGGTTCTGACAAATGCATAAAGACATGTATCTCCCATTACAGTTTCATAGAGAATAGTTTCACTGCCCTTAATATCCCGTGTGCTTCACCTATTCACCTATTTATCCTTTCCCCGCTTCCGTCCCCCAAACTCCTTGCTGTATTTTGTTAAATAAATTAAGTAAGGCAGGATAACCTTCTATGACCCTGGAATATTAACCAGGATGGCTTTGCCTCTTGACACCTGTTTCATCAGGAAGGTCGGTGGCTCCCTCTGTGTATATCTATCCTTCGGGGTAATATAGAGAGTCACCTTTCACGAAAGAAGGTGTGTAAAGTGCCCAGCATGAGGCAGGAGGCTTGGTGCAGGTCACCCCTCTTCACCCTGCCTCTGTTGCAGGCTAGTGGAGGCTCCGAAGCTGGAGAGAACGGTGAGGCAGCCCTTGGAACCCAGGTAATTGAATATTTTTTTGTAATAATTCTTTTGCCTGCCTGCATCCTGAGGGACTGAACAATGGGCTTTTCTGTCCCCAGGCAGGGGAGGAATCTAGTGGGAAATTTAATTTTCCTTGTGTGTTTACAGGAGTCAGGGGCCAAGACTTTCATTAATCACCGTGAGAATCCTCCTCTGCCCAATTACTGTGGGCATCACCTATCCTGAACTATCTTCTTGGGGTTGGCCATTCAGAACAACCCAAATTAACCTCTCGCAATTGGTTCTGACCCTCCCTGACACCACCTGCTGAAGGCTGGCTCCCTCCAGTGGGGCCTCTCTGCCACCCCTATTCTGTTTTTACGTTGGAATAGCTCTTCTTTTATGCAGACTCTGCCCTCTGTGGCAGGATCTCACAGCACAGATCTCTTTAAAGTTTCTCTTTAGCACAAGCTTTCATAACACAAATTGGAAATGATGCGATAGATTAATTAGGAAGCCTAGTATGCAATGTGGAGACAGATATTCATTCTAACTTGGAGCTTGCTCCATGAACATGTGAAAAAAGTTGTTGCTTGCTACTCAAATACTTTGTTGAAGTGTCTTTGTGCTCAGTTTATCTTAACAGTGGTGGATTGGTCAGAGTCCTGCAAGAAACGGATGGTGCATGCAATTATAATTTAGGAGAATTTAACGAAGAGGTGTTTGCAAAGATGTAGATAGGGTGAAGGGCACTAACAAAGAGTAACGAGGCACTGTAGGATCAAAATCAGTGGGAAGACATTGCCTTTCCTGACAGGCAAAGGGTTAGTGGTGATGTGAAGTTGGCAAGAGCTATATAGCTGCTGGAGAGGGCCTTCCCAAAAGGCAGTGTGACCTTGGGTAGAAAAACAGAGACCATGTCTAACTATTGTCTAGTGGGGAGGGAGCCAGGGAATAAACACATAATTCCTTCCCTCTGCCCTTCAGTTGCTTGCTGGTAACTCCATTTGTCAAATCCAATCAGAAGTCAGAGGGCAAACGAACCTGGGAAATGTATTCCACAAAGTCCAGCCTGCTGGGGCCCAGAGCAGGACAGAGAAGGGTGGACAACAGCTGGAGAGGAGTAAGTGGAGCAGCACAAAGTAGATTATAAGCAGGATAAAGGTGATAGGAATGTGTAGGAGATCAGGCCTAATAAATGTGCCAGTAGTGAAAGGAAAACATGCAGTAGTCTTGTGTAATAGCCAGGTGGAATCAAATCTTCCATGTGCTCAGTGATGTTTGATTTCGTAGCTATACGATGTAACTGTGAAAAAAACTTATTAGGCACCACCCCCCACCCCAGTGTTTTCTCCTACTTAATCATTTAAGGGAATATCAAGTTGTGGTATATTTTTTTTCCTGGATTTATTTTCCTGTTTTTTTTTTTTTTTTAAAGACAAAAAGAATGATGTAAAAATAAATAAACATTATTTTCTGGTAGATGCTATAAGATTACGATAAATATTTTCAGTTCAAATAAATAACTGGATTTTTCTACCTAAAAGCCACTATGTATTAAAATACCCAAGGAAGAATAAGTTGTGAATCTAAACTTCTCAAGGCCCCACCTCTTTACCATCTCTTCCCCTATTACCAGGGAAACAACTATTTTTTAAATTGGGATATCTCATTGTTGTTTTAATTTCTATTTCCCTGATGACTTATGATGTGGATCGTTTCATATGCTTATTTGCCATCTGTGCATCTTCTTTGGTGAAGTGTCTATTAGAGTCTTTGCAACATTTTTAAATTGGGTTGTTTGTGTTCTTACTGTTGAGTATCTTTGTTATGTTTTGAATGACAGTCCTTTATCAACTATGTCTTTTGTAAATATTTCTTCCAGTCTGTTGGCTTGTTTTTTCATTCTCTTGACAGTGTCCTTCATACCAAAATTTTTTAACTTTAATAAAGTCCAGCTTATAAATTCTTCCTTTCATGGATCATGCCTTTGATGTATCTAAAAAGTCATCACCAAACCCAAGGTTATCTAGATTTTCTCCTATGTAATCTTGTGGGAGTTTTATAGTTTTGCATTTTAAATTTAGGTCTATGAGCCATCTTGAGTTAATTTTTGTGAT
This sequence comes from Hylobates moloch, assembly GCF_009828535.3. Classification (NCBI taxonomy): domain Eukaryota; kingdom Metazoa; phylum Chordata; class Mammalia; order Primates; family Hylobatidae; genus Hylobates; species Hylobates moloch. The sequence goes on from NW_026652283.1 coordinate 92,631,665, forward strand.
GGGTGTAAGGTGTATCTGTAGATTCATTTTATTTTATTTTTTGCATTTGGATGGTCAATTGTTCCAGCACCATTTATTGAAAAGACTATTTGCTCCACTGTACTGCCTTTTCTCCTTTGTCAAAGATTAGTTACTTATATTTGTGTGGGCTTATTTCTAGGCTTTCCATTCTGTTAAATTGATATATTTATCTATTCTGTCACCAGTACCACACTGTCTTGATTACTGAAGCTTTATAATGTCATGAGGTCAGGTAGTATCAGTCTTCCTTTAATATTGTGTTGGTTATTCTGTGTCTTTTGCCTCTATATGTAAACTTTAGAATCAGTTTGTTAGTAGCTACAAAATAACTTGCTGGAATTTTGACTGTGATTTCATTAAATCTATAGATCAACTTGAGAAGAACTGACATCATGACACTATTGGGTCTTCCTACTCGCCAAAACAAAAATCTCTCTCCACTTCTTTAGCTCTTTTGATTTGTTTGATCAGAGTTTGGAAGTTTCCCTCATATAGATCTTGTACATATTTTATTAGATTTATACCTAAGCATTTTATTTTTAAGAGGTGCTAATGTAAATGGCATTATTTTTTAATTTTTAATTTTACTTGTTCATTGCTGACATAAAGGAAAGTGATTGACTTTTTTGTATTAACCTTGTATCCTGCCACCTTGTTAAAATTGCCTTTTGGATCCAGGGTTTTTTTTTGTGTGTGTGTGTGAATTTTTTTGGATTTTCTTCATAGACAGTCATGTCATCTGTGAACTGGTTTGACTACTATAGCTTGGTAACATGCTTTGACGACAGGAAGTGTGAGGCCTCCAGCTTTTCTTCTTTCTCAAGATTATTTTGGATATTTGGGGTCCTTTGAGAGTCCATATTAATTTTAGGATATTCCTTTTTTTCCTGCAAAATTATGATTGAACATTTGATACGAATTGCACTGAATCTGTAGGTTACTTTGAGTAGTATGGACATTTTAACAAAATTAAGTCTTCCAATTCATGAACATAGGATGTCTTTCTATTAATTTATGTCTTCTTTTATTTATTTCAGCAAGACAGTTTTATTTATTTATTCTTACTCAGTGTAGCTTTTATTTCCTGTGTAAGATAAGAGTTCATATTCATTCTTTTTCATAAAGATATTGAATTTTTAACTACTATTTGTAGTTAGTTATTTCCTTTTCTTATTACACTAGTTAGGACTTTCAGTACAATGTTGAAACAGAATGATGAGAGGGGACTTCCTTGGCTTGTTCCTGATCTTAGTGAGAAAACTGCCAGTTTCTCACCATTAAGTATGTTAGCTGTAGAGTTTTTGAGGAAGTTCTATTTCTAATTCACTGAGAGGTTTTAAAAAATCATGAATGGGTGTTGGGTTTTGTCAAATGCTTTTTCTACATCTATTTTGTGTTTTTTCTTCTTTAGCCTGTTGATATGCTGTATTACATTAATTGGTTTTCTATTGCCAAACAAGGTTTGCATGCTTACAATAAATCTCACTTGGTGGTGTATAATTCTTTTTATACATTGTTAAGTCTGATTTCTTAATATTTTTTTTTCTTTTTCTAAATTTAAAAAAATAAAGATTTATTATCAGAACAAAAACCCACACTCTTTTTTGTGGGGGGGTCAGTTTTCCATGTTTAAATCTGACACTTTCAACAACATTTCATAAGACCTCAGATTTATAAGGCAACACCTTCAGAAAGAGTTAGGGCATGTAATTTGATTGTTCTTCCATACTGCCAGAGAATTTTATATCTGGGATATATATATATATATATATATTTTTTTTTTTTTTTTATGTTTTTTTGTGTTTTTGGGTAAT
>NW_026652283.1:92638499-93062573 GCF_009828535.3 Hylobates moloch
TTTCAGGTCCTATGTTTAGGTGCTTAACCCATTTTGAAAAATTTTTGTATGTGATGTAAGATAAGAGTTCATCTTCATTCTTTTTCATGTAGATATTGAATTTTTTTTTTTTTTTTTTTTTTGAGACGGAGTCTTGCTCTGTCGCCCAGGCTGGAGTGCAGTGGCGCGATCTCGGCTCACTGCAACCTCCGCCTCCCGGGTTCACGCCATTCTCCTGCCTCAGCCTCTCCGAGTAGCTGGGACTACAGGCGCCCGCCACCACACCCGGCTAATTTTTTGTATTTTTGGTAGAGACGGGGTTTCACCGTGGTCTTGATCTCCTGACCTCGTGATCCGCCCGCCTCGGCCTCCCAAAGTGCTGGGATTACAAGCGTGAGCCACCGCGCCCGGCCGATATTGAATTTTTTTAACTACTATTTGTTGAAGACAATATGCTTTTTCTTTTGTGTTGTCTTGGCACCCTTGCTATGATTTGACCTGTGGATTTATTTTTGGGCTTTCTTTTCTGTTCCATTGGTCTATATGTTTGGCTTTATGTCAATATTTGATTATGTTATTATGATAATATACACTTAAAATATTATGTAAATATTTGATTACTGTAGCTTTGTAATATGCTTTGAAGTCAGGAAGTGTGAAGCCTCCAGCTTTGTTCTTCTTTCTCAAGATTATTTTGGCTATTTGGGGTCCTTTGAGATTCCATAGAAATTTTAGGATATTCCTTTTATTTCTGCAAAAAATGTGATTAAGATTTCAATAGGGATTGGATTGAATCTGTAGTTTACTTTGGGCAGTACAGACATTTTCACAAAATGAAGTCTTCCAATTCATGAACATAGGATGTCTTTCCATTTATTTATGTCTTCTTTTATTTATTTTAGCATTGTTTTATAGTTTTCATTGTACAAGTCTTTTGTCTCCTTGTGTTTTTATGTTTTTTTCAAAAGAAAGGCAGACTGCCACATGCAGCACCTCATTTGGAAGTGTCTGGAGTCTTGGAAGCTTGACTACCCTACATTCTCTTACAAATGGACCTTGAGAGCTTGTTTGGAGGTTCTAACAGGGGAATGCAGCTTCTTGTATACCCTTGACTGAAGACTGGTACTTCTCTATGGGGGATGGTCATCCCCTTCGACCAGTGCGCAGCTTCAAGGGAGATGCACAGGGAGCAGTGAGGGAGAAAAGAGACACCTACCTATCCAGCTGGATCAGCCAAATCAACCCTGGCAATCAATGGGGTGACAGATGTTGCAGCGAGACCACCCTCACATCCTTTGTTCTCCTTGTTAACTTTATTCCTTTTTGATGCTATTGTAAATGGGATTGCATCGATTTTTTAAAAATTTATTTATTTATTTAGTTTTTTCATAAGTTGTTGGGGTACAGGTGGTATTTGGTCACATGAGTAAGCCCTTTAGTGGTGATTTGTGAGATTTTGGTGCACCTGATTGCATCAAATTTTGGATGTGTGCCCTAGAGGTGGCATTGCTAGTTGTGTGAGAGTTTTATTTGTAATTTTTTGAGGAATGTCCATACTGTTTACTAATTTTGTTTTTGAAGTGCTTATTTCCTAATTTCTTTTTAAATTTATTTTTTTAATTGCTCGTTTTTAGTGTATAGAAACACAATTGATTTTTGAGTGTTGATTTTGTATCCTGCAACTTTGCTGAATTTTTTTATTTTTAATTCTAACAGTATTTTTGTGTGGAATCGTTAGGATTTTCTGCATATAAGATTGTGTCATCTATGAACAGAGATAATTTACTTCTTTCTTTCCAATTTCCATGTCTTTTATTTCTTTTTTCTGTCTAATTGCTCTGGCTAGAACTTCCAGTACTATGCTAAATAGAAGTGCTGAAAGTGGGCATTCTTGCCTTGTTCCTAATCTTAGAGGAAAAGCTGTGTTTTTCACCATTGCATATGATGTTAGCTGTGGGCTTTTCATATATGATCTTTATTATGTTGAGGTAATTTTCTTCTATTCCTAGTTTGATGGTTATTTTTTATCATGAAATAATTTTTAATTTTGTTAAATGCTTTTTATTCATCAATTGAGATGATGAGTTTGCTAGTATTTTGCTGAAGTTAGCCATCAGAAATATTGCTCTATAATTTTCTTTCTTGTGGTATCTTTGTCTGACTTTGGCATCAGGGTAATGCTGGTCTCATAAAATGAGTTTGGAAATCTTCCCTTCTCTTTATTTTCAAGAAGAGTTTGAAAAAAATTGACATTGATTCTTTAAATGTTTCATAGAATTTTCCAGTGAAGCCATCTGGTTCAGGGCTTTATGTTGGGAGGTTTTTGATTATTGATTAAATTTCCTTATTAGTTATAGCTCTGTTCAGATTTTTTATTTATTCATAAATTGGTCCTGGTAGATTGTATATTCTAGGAATTTATTCATTTCTTCTAGGTTATCCAATTTTTTGGTATATAATTATTGATAGTAAGCCTTTATAATCTTTTTTATTGCTGTGGTATCAGTTGTAATGTTTCCTTCTTCATTTCTGATTTTAGTTATTTGAGTCTGCCTCTGCTTTTCTTAGCTAATCTAGCTAAGGACTTATCAATTTTTTGATCTTATAAAAGTCCAACTCTTAGTTTTCTTGTTCTTTCCTATTGTTTTTCTGTTCACTCCTTTATTTCTGCTCTAATTTTTATCATTTTCTTTCTTTTGCTAACTTTGGGTTTAGTTTATTCTTTTTTTTTTCTAGTTTCTTGAGATGTAAAGTTAATTTTTGATTTGAGATTTTTTTCTAGTTTAAAGTAGACATGTTATAAACTTCACTTTTAGTGCCGCTTTTGCTGTATCTTGTTTTTGTACATTGTGTTTTTGTTGTCACTGGCCTCAAGATATTTTCTTGTAATTTCTTTTGACCTTTTTGTTGTTAAAGTATATTGTTTAATTTCCACATATTTGTAAATTTTCCAGTTTTCCTACTACTTTTTATTTCTAGTTATATTTTGTAGTAGTCAGAAAAAATACTTAATTTGATATCAATCTTCTTTAATTTGTTAAGACTTGCTTTGTGGTCTGACATATAGTCTATCCTGGAAAATATTCCATGTGTGCTTCACAAGAATGTATATTCTTCTGCTGCTGGATGGACTGTTCTATATATTTCTGTTAGGTCCAATTGATCTTTAGTTTTATTTAAGTCTTATGTTTCCTTATTGATTATCCACCTGATGATTTGAGTCATTGTCAAAAGTGGTGGGGTATTGAAATTTCCTACTATTATCATGTTCCTGTCTATTTCTCCCTTAAACTTTCATCAATTTTTGCTTCATATATTTGGATGTTGTAATATTTGTTGTCTATGTATTTATAATTGTTTTATCTTCCTGTTGAAAGACTTTAATTCTTATATAATAAAATAATAATATAGTGTTCTTCCTTGTCTATTGTGACAGTTTTTGATTTAAGTTCTATTTTGTCTGATGTAAGTATGATTACCCTTGCTCTCTTGTGGTTACTATTTGCATGGACTATCATTTTTCAATTTTTCACTTTCAGCCTATGTCTACATTTAAGGTAAGTCTCTTGTAGACAGCATATAGATGGATCTTGTTGTTTTACTTTAATTCATTCAGTTATTCTGTCTTTTGATGTGGAGTTTAATAATTTACATTTGAAGAAATTATTGAGAAAAGAAAAGTTACTATTACTGTTGTTTCTATCTGTCTTGTAGCTGTTCTGTTCCTCTTTTCCTCTCTTGATACTACACTTTGTGTTTTGTTGATTTTTTGATTGTCGTGCTTTGATTTCTTTTTCATTTTATTTTGTGTATTTTCTATAGGCATTTTCTCTGTGGTTACCATGGGCTTTACATAAAACATCTTATAGTTATAACATTCTTATTTTAAGCTGGTAACAACTCCAATTGTGTACAAAAACTACTCTTTCACATCTCTCTACCCTCACTTTATGTAATTAATGTCATAAATTACATCTTTATGTATTGTGTACCCATTAATATAATTTTATAATGTAATTTAAAAAATGTTATTGTTTTTTAACTTCTATACCAGAATTAAAAGTGCTTTATGCATCACTGATATGGTTTGGGTCTGTGTCCCCACCCAAATCTCATGTCAAGTTGTAGTCTCCATGTGAGAGGTGGGGCCTAGTGAGAGGTGATTGGATCATGGGGCTGGATTTCCCCCTCAGTGCTGCTCTTGTGACAGTGAATGAGTGCTCATGAGATTTGGCTATTTAAAAGTGTGCAGCACCTCCCCCTCTCTCTTTTCTCCTGCTCTGGCCATGTAAGATGTGCCTACCTCCCCTTTTGCTATGATTGTAAGTTTCCTGAAGTCTCCCAAGCCATGCTTCCTGTAGAGCCTGTGGTACCATGAGCCAATTAAATATTTTTCTTTATAAATTACCCAGTCTCAGGTATTTCTTTATAGCAGTGTGAGAACAAGCTAATATAGGAAATTGGTACCTAGGATAGGGGCACCGATATAAAGATACCTGAAAATGTGAAAGCAGCTTTGGAATTGGATAACAGGCAGAAGTCAGAACAGTTTGGAGGGCTCAGAAGAAGACAGGAAGATGAGGGAAAGTTTGGAACTTCCTAGAAACTTGTTGGATGGTTTCAAACAAAATGCTGATAGTGATATGAGCAGAGATGGCCAGGCTTATGAAGCCTCAGATGGAGATGAGGAACTTATTGGGAACTGGAGCAAAGGTCTCTTTTGTTATGCATTAGCAAAGAACCTGGCAGCATTGTGCCTCTGCTCTAGGGATCGGCAGAACTTTGAGCTTGAGAGAGATGATTTAGGATATTTGGCAGAAGAAATTTCTAAGCAGCAAAGTGTTTGAACAGTAGCCTGGCTGCTTCTAAAAGCCTATTCTCATATACATGAACAAAGAAATGACCTGAAACTGGAAATTATATTTAAAAGGGAAGCAGAGAATAAAAGTTTGGAAAATTTGGCCATGTGGTAGAAAAAAAAACCATTTTCAGAGGTGGAATTGAAGCAGGCTGTAGAAATTTGCATAACTAAAAGGAAGGGAAGTACTAATAGCCAAGACAATGGGAAAAAGGCCCTGGAGGCATTTCAGAGAACTTCATGGCAGCCCCTGCCATCACAGGCCCAGGGGCCTACGAGGGGAGAATGATTTTGTGAGCCAGGGCACTGCCCTGCTGCCCTGAGCAGCCTTGGGACATTGCTGTTTGCATCTTGGCTGCTCCAGCTCCAGCTGTGGCTCAAGGGGGCCCAAGTACTTGGGCTGCTACTTCAGAAGGTGAATGACATAAGCCTTGGTGGCTTTCCTGTGGTTTTAAGCCTGCGGTTGTGCAGAGTCCAAGAGTTGAGGCTTGGGAGCCTCTGCCTATATTGCAGAAGATGCATGGAAAAGCCTGGATGTTCAGGTAGAAGCCTCCTATAGGAGTGGAGCCCTCATTTTGAATCTCTGCTATGGAAGTGCAGAGGAGAAATGTGGGGTGGGAGCTCCCACACAGAGTCCCCATGGGGGCACACTGCCTGGTGAATCTGTGAGAAGAGGGCCACTATCCTCCAGACCCCAGAATGGTAGATTCATCGACAGCTTACACCCTGTGCTTGGAAAACCTGCAGGCACTCAACAGCACCCCATGAAAGCAGCCATGGGGGGTGTACCCTGCAGAGCCACAGGGGCTGTCCAAGGCCTTGGGAGCCCACCCCTTGCATCAGTGTGCCCTAGATGTGAGACATGGAGTCAAAGGAGATTATTTTGGAGCTTTAAGATTTGATGACTGCCCTGCTTTGAATTGGACTTGCATGGGGCCAGTAATGACTTTCTTTTTTCCAATTTCTTCCTTTTGGAAAGGGAGTATTTACCCACTGCCTATACCCTAATTGTATCTTGGAAATAACTAACTTGTTTTTGATTTTACAGGAAGGGACTAGTTTTGTCTCAGATGAGACTTTGGACTTTTGAGTTAATGCTGGAATGAGTTAACTCATTGGGGAACTGTTCGGAAGACATGATTATATTTTCAAATGTGAGTAGAACATGAGATTTTGGAGGAGTCAGGGGCAGAAAGATATAGGTTTGGTCTGTGTTCCCACCCAAATCTCATGTCAAATTGTAATCCCCAATGTGGGAGGTGGGGCATTGTGGGAGGTGATTTGATCTGGGTGTCAGTTTCCCCTCAGTATTGCTCTCATAGTAGTGAGTGAGTGCTCATAAGATTTGGTTATTTAAAAGTGTGTGGCACCTCCCCCATCTCTCTCTGCCTCTTGTTCTCATCATGTAAGATTTGCTTGCTTCCCCTTAGCCTTCTGCCATGATGGAGTTTCCTGCCGTCTCCCTAACCGTGCTTCCTGTAGAGCCTGTGGAACTGTAAGCCAACTAAACATGTTTTCTTTATAAATTAGCCAGTCTTAGGTATTTCTTTAGAGCAGTGCAAGAATGAACTAATACAACCACTAATAAAGTATTACAGTATTCTGTATTTTTGAAATATATTTATCTTTACCAAGAAGCTTTATATTTTAATATACCTTCATGTTGCTCTCTACAGTAGTCCCCCATTACCCACAGTTTCACTCTCTACAGTTTTAGTTACCTGCAGTCAACCACAGCCCCAAAATATTAAATGGAATATTTTAGAAATGAACAATTCATAACTTTTAAATTTTACTCTGTTTTGAGTAGCATGATGAAATATTGTGTCATCTTGTTCAGTCCTCCTTGGGGTATGAATCATTCCTTTTTTCAGCATAACTACACTGTATATGCTCCCTGCTGCTTAGTCACTTAGAAGCTGTCTCAGTTGTGATAATGACTGTTGTATTGCAGTGCTTACGTTCAAGTAATTCTTATTTTACTTAATAATCACCTGAAGCACAAGAGTAGTTATGCTGGCAATTCAGATTTGCCAGAAAAGCTGTAAAATGCTTTCTTTAAGTGAAAAGGTGAAAGTTCTCAACTTAACAAGAAAAAAAATGTACACTGAGATTGCTAACATCTATAGTGAGAATAAAACTTCTATTCATGAAATTGTGAAGAAGGAAAGTCGAATCTGTGCTAGTTTTGCTGTAGCACCTTAAATTGCCAAAATCATGGCCACAGTGCATGAGGAGTACTTAATTGAGATGCATAAGGCATTAAATTTGTAGGTAGAGGACATGAACAGAAATGTGTTCAATCGACAGCAATCAGATTTGTTACTATCTATGGTTTCACGTGTCCCTTGGGAGTCTTGAAGTGTATTCCCCACTGATAAGGGGGGACTACTGTAGAAATCTTATATTTAAACTAGTAGGACTTCCTGTGGCATTTCTTGTAAGGCAGATCTAGGATAATAAACCTCCTCACATTTTATTTATCTGGAAAAATCTTTATTCTTCATTTCCAATGGACCGGTTTGCTGGATATAGTATATTGCCTGCATTTTTTTTCTTTCAGCTCTTTGAATATATTATCTCACTCCCTTCTTTCCTGTGAGGTGTGTGCTGAGAAATCCATCGATAATCTTATAGAATTTTCATTGGACATCATGAGTCACTTTTCTCTTGCTGCTTTCAAGAATCTCTCTTTATCTTTGACTTTTGACAATGTGATTATAATGCATCCTGGTAGGGACCTCTTTGGGTTTATGTTAGTAATGATCCTGTTTCTTTATGTTTCTTGCATTTGGGTGTCCATTTCCTACCTTAGATTTTGGAGATTTTCAGCAGTTATTTCTTTGAATAAGCTCTCTGTTCTTTTCTCTCTTTCTCTTCTCCTTGAATTCCCTAATGCAGATGGTGTTCTGCTTGATGATGTCCCATAAGTTTCTTAGGAGTTCTTAATTTTTCTTTATTCTTTCTTCTTCTGTGACTCAATAATTTTTTATGATCTATTCTCACATTTGCCAATTCTTTCTTCCTACTTGATCAAGTCTGTTGTTGTATGCCTCTAGTATATTTTTCAATTCAGTTATTGTATTTTTCAGCTCTATAATTTTTGCTTGGTTGTTTTGTATAGTTTCTACCTCTTTGTTGATATTTTCATTTTATGAATTGTTTTTCTGATTTTGTTTAGTTATTTGTGCTGTCTTATAAATAATTGAGCCTCTTTAAGACAGTTATTTTGTATTATTTGTCAAGTAATCAATAGATCTCTATTTCCTTTGGGTTGGTTCCTGAAAATTTATTTTTTTTCTTGATTTGGCTATGTTTCCCTGTTTCTTTGTATGCCTTGTGATTTTGGGGGTTGGGGGACATGGGAGCTGACTTTTATGCATTTGAAAAAAACACTGACACTTCCCAGTCTTTATGGACTGGCTTCATTGAGGGAAGAACTCACAAATCATCCTGGCTATAGATTCTGGGGGCCTTTGAAACCTTTTTTGGGTGGATGCAACATTTCTGGGCTTGTACACGTAGTTTCCCAATTAGAGAGGTTTGCTAGTTTGTTTTTCAGGAGCTTGTAATCTCTTGCTTTTTCTAGTGTCTGTCTCCGGTACTGCAGGTTCTCTGGTGCAGCAACCAGCCACTCTCTTCTCCTTTGTTCTCAGGTCCCCAAGCATCCAAAGTATGACAGCTCTCTGTATGCACATAGAATCAGGTGAGATAGACACTAATCTTTTAGGTAGCTCTCTGCAAAGTTGGAATGCCAAACATATGCTCATTCTTCTCACTACATCCCTAGGGAGAAGCCATGAGTTTGGTGCCTTCTTCTGATTGTATTGAGATGTCTCAGCTTCCCTATGTGGTCCTGTAGGCTCTTTGTTGCTGCAGCAAGCTGCCTCATCTTTTCCTTGCTTCAGTGGCTCCCAGGCATGAAAACTATGTCAGTTCTCTTAGTGCTACAAGTTAGTGAAGACTGAAACCTGTGCTTCAGGAAGCTCTCTGAAAATATTAGAACATTGGATACACATTCTACTCTTCTTACCCACTCCCCAGAAGCTGTGAGACAAGCTGAGCTTTGTTGGCTTGGAGGCGAAATTAGGAATAAAGTGAAACAGGCTCTTATTTTATCTATAGCCTTTCACTCCCTTGGGGCTGCTGCATGTCTTCACTGGTTTCTGGAGTTCTCATAAAAGCATTTTGGTCTGCATATTGTTAAATTGTATTTTCTCTGGGGAATAAGGGCTAGGACTTTCTATTCTGCCATTTGTCTCTGAAACAACTACTTTTATGCCAAGATTTTATTTAATTTGAGATTTTAAAATAATACTATACTTTAATTTCTTTTAAGCCAGTTATCCCTGAACTAGTTTTTTGAGATATTTTAACCAAAGAAGGTTAAATGACCAAGTAAATTTGGGAAATGCTGGTTTAAACATGGTCAAATCGATTTCCATTTTGAAAGAAGACCCAGAACCTTTAATATGCTAATGATCACGGTGAATCTCCAAGACAGCAAGTAGTTTCACAACCCTATTTGATTGTGGAAACCCTTTTCTTTTTCCTCCTGGAGCATTCGATAATATCTAAGGAACACACAAAACATTTCAAGACAGCAGACAGGATACATGGTTGAACCTGCCCTTGGTGTGTTCAGCATTCCATGACGTGCTTAATGAGAGCTTATGTCTTTGATGAATGTAATGTAATAGTCTGAGATTGGTTGGTGGGCTTGGGACACTTTTAAGCTTGACTCCCTTGGAAAAGGGTAAGTCGGTTCTGGATTTATAGAGTAGTAACACATAAGGAGACCCTGAATTTTGATGGGAGGCCAGCTTTTCAAGTAAGTAAAAGCAGGAAGGAGTGTGTAGCTTGAGTGACTCAGGAGAGGCCAGCTGATGGCATGAGTTTATAGAAGCAGACCTGATACTCTTGCAGGGCTAAGAAGAAAGTTCCTGGGCAAGGCTTCAGCAGGCTTTAGTGAAGTGGCAATAGCTGTAGCAAGATACATTTTATGATGACCTTTGGGTGTCAATAAACAACAGTCTTAAAGCTTAGAGGATGGCTTTCTGGAGTTCTCATAAAGGCATTTTGGTCTGCATATTGTAAATTTGGTCATGAAACTGCCATTGCAAAATTATAATTGAGACAGTGAAAGAGATCTGACCTAACCAACTCCAACTTGCTTCTAACCTCCAAGCTGCCCTTGTTCATTCCTGAAAGTAGGCTGAACTATGGGAGGAACTTAGTTTATAGTTTAAAACAAAGACAGGCCGGGCGCGGTGGCTCAACACTTGTAATCCCAGCACTTTGGGAGGCCGAGGCGGGCGGATCACGAGGTCAGGAGATCGAGACCACGGTGAAACCCCGTCTCTAGTAAAAATACAAAAAATTAGCTGGGCGTGGCGGCGGGCGCCTGTAGTCCCAGCTACTCGGAGAGGCTGAGGCAGGAGAATGGCGTGAACCCGGGAGGCGGAGCTTGCAGTGAGCCGAGATTGCGCCACTGCACTCCAGCCTGGGCGACAGAGTGAGACTCCGTCTCAAAAAAACAAAGACAATAACAGCCTTTCCCCATGTAGCAGGACGAGCCGCAGACAAAACCTCTCAGACACCCAGTTGTAGAAGGAAGGGCTTTATTCAGCTGGGAGCATTGGCAACCTACTGCTTTAAAATCCGAGCTCCCCGAGTGAGCAATCCCTGTCACTTTTAAGGGCTCACAACTCTAAGGATTTCACATGAAAGGGTCGTGATTGATTTGAGAAAGCAAGGGGTACGTGACGGGCTGCATGCACTGGTGGTCAGAGAGAAACAGAACAGGGCAGGGAGTTTCACAATGTTCTTCTATACAATGTTGGGAATCTATGAATAACATTGGTTTTTAAGTTATGAGTTGATTTTTAACTACTGGGTTTAGGCCAGGCAGGCCCAGGCCTGGTTTCGGGCCTGGCGCCGGGCTGCCTGTGTTTGGTTTTACTTCCTTGTTGTTTTTTTAAAACAGGTACTGAGTATAAAACAATATAAAACAATATGAGAGGGTCTCTCTCTTCCCTTACCCAAAACAAACCTCCTTCTTGCCTGGGGACTAGGTTACCTTTCTAGGCCTAATAAATTAGCCACAAGATTAGAAATTATGGTTTAGGAGTCATGAAGGTGGAAGTGACAAGATTCTGACGCTTCTCAAATTGCTCCTGGGGATAAAATCACTTATTGTAAAACCTAAGATCTGTGCTTGAGATATTTTGTAGACCCTGCACCACCCAGATCAGTAAAATGACTCTTCTGATCTTGTGGCCCCGACCCAGGAACTGGCTCAATGCAAGAAGCTAACTTCGACTCCCTATGATTTCTTCTCTGACCTGACCAATCAGTACTCCCAGCTCACTGGCTTCCCCCCATCCACCAAGTTGTCCTTAAAAACTCTGATCCCCTAATGCTTGGGGAGACTAATTTGAGTAGTAACAAAACTCTGGTCTCCCACGTAGCTGGTCCTGCATGAATTAATCTTTCTCCTTTGCAATTCTCCTGCCTTGATAAATCGGCTTCTTTCTAGGCTGTGGGCACAGTGAACACGGGTGCTTACAGTCACACCATGTGTTTTTTGGGTTAGTGGGGGTGATGCATAAATTCAGTTATAGCTACATGATTTCTCCTGCTACAAATACTGTGGTATACAGTAGTTCACCTAAAAATGAAGGCCCTTGTTTGGATTTTGAGCTTGAGGTGTCGGGTAAAAGAAGTTTGTAAGGTGGATGGCAGCAGCCAGTGCAGTTAAATGGGGATATACAGCTTTGAATGGGATCCCAAATGGACTCTTGGTATATGACCCATTTGCATGGAACCCATGTCCTTACTGCCATCTAGAAGAATGCTTCCTACCTGTACACTGTTTACCTTGTTAAATCTTGTTAAAATGCAGATTCTGCAGCAGACCTGCGGCAGGTCCTGAGATTCTACCTCTCTAACAAGCTCCAAGTGTGGATGCTGCTGGTCCACAGAACGTATTTTGAATAGCAAGGATCCAGAATACCAGAGAGGAAAGGAATCTGCAGCACTGTTTTATACCCAGTAACTTTTCTTTTCTTTTTTTTTTCACCCCCTTACGGACTTAATTAACCAAGGCTGAACCTAGAATATCATTTTATAGAAGGGGGGAAGCTAATACCCAGAGAATTGCCTGGGTCTTGCCACATCACTTGATTCATCAGTGATGCTGGAAGCAGAATACATGTTTTCTAAAAAAAAAAAAAGAAGTTTGAGAACAGTTTTAGGTTTACAGAAAAACTACAAAAACAGTATTACAGTTGCTTGTTATTGCTGGGTTTCTCACCTTCTCCCAATAGGTACCAATGGAGAAAGAAACACATTCTTTCACTTTTATAGTTTTTTTTTTTTTTTTTTTTTTTTTGAGATGGAGTCTTGCTCTGTCACCCAGGCTGGAGTGCAGTGGCACAATCTCGGCTCACTGCAACCACCACCTTCCAGGTTCAAGCGATTCTCCTGCCTCAGCCTCCCAAGTAGCTGGGATTACAGGCGCTTGCCACCATGCCCCGCTAATTTTTGTATTTTTAGTAGAGACGAGTTTTCGCCATGTTGGCCAGGCCGGTCTCAAACTCCTGACCTCAGGTGATCTGCCCACCTCGGCCTCCCAAAGTGCTGGGATTACAGGTGTGAGCCACCGTGTCCGGCCTAAAGTTTGTTTTTATAGATTTAGGGGGTACAAGTGCAGTTTTGTTACTTGTTACTGCACTTGTACCCCCTAAATCTATAAAAACAGACTTTAAAAATTTTATATATTGTGTAGTGGTGAAGTCTAGGCTTTTAGTGTAGCCATCACCCAAATAGTGTATATTGTACCCATGAAGTAATTTCTCATCCCTCACCCTCCTCCTACTCTGCTAACTTTCTGGGTCTCCAAGGTCTATTATTTCACTATGTCCATGTGTACATATTATTTAGCTACCACTTATACATGAGAATACGCAGTATTTGACTTTCTGCTTCTGAGTTATTTAAGCAAAAATTACAAGTAAAGAAGCAAAGAAGACTATTTGTTCTTTTGAAAAATATCTTTTCATGTCCTTTGTCCACTTTTTAATGGGATTATACTTGTAGATTCTGGATATTAGTCCTTTGACAGATTCAGAGTTTGCAAATATCTTCTCCATTCTTCAGGTTATCTGTTCACCCTGTTGATTATTTTTATTTCTTTACCTAAGATAATGGCGTCCAGTTCCATCCATCCATGTTGTTGCAAAAGACATGATATCATTTTTTTTTATGGCTGAGTAGTATTTCATTGTGTGTATATTTATATATATATATATATAAATGAAATTTCATTGTATGTATATATACACATACATATGTATATCACATTTTCTTTATCCAATCATCTGTTGATGTACACTTAGGTTGATTCCATATATTTGCTATCATGAATAGGGGTGAAATAAACATACCAGTGCAGGTATCTTTTTAATAAAATGATTTCTTTTCCTTCAGGGATTGCTGGATTTAATGGTAGTTCAATTTTTATTTCTTTGAGAAATCTCCATACTGTTTTCCATAGAGGTTGTACTACTTTACATTGCCACCAATGGTGTATAAGCATTGCCTTTCCTCTGCATCCCCACCAACATCTGTTACTTTTTGACTTTTTAATAATAGTCATTCTTACTGACGTGGGATGGTATCTCATTGTGGTGGTAATTTGTGTTTCTCTGATGATTAATGACATTGAGTTTTTTTCATATGCTTGTCAAACATTTGTATGTATTCTTTTGAAAAATGTCTGTTCGTGTCATTTGCCCACTTTTTAGTGGGGCTATTTGTTGTTGCTTTTGTTGTTGGTGGTGAGTTGTTTGAGTTCCTTGTAGATTCTGGATATTAGTCCTTTAACAAGTGCAGAGTTTGCAAATTTTTTCTGCATTCTGCAGGTTATCTGTTCACTCTGTTGATTATTTTTATTTGTTTATTTTGCTGTGCAGAAGATTTTTAGTTTAATTAAGTCACTTTGTGCTTTTTTGTTTTTATTGCATTTGCTTTTCAGGTTGACCCCTTCTCCATGGTGTTTGCATTAATATGACTCATTTTGACAGGACACATTTCTCTAAAAGTAGTTATAATTTGCAGTGGTGTTATTAGCAATTTTCTTATTGATTTTGGATGATGAGAGCCAAAGCACATTATTGATCAATTCTAGAAGCTAAAATTAGTAACTGAAGGGAGTGGACAAGTGACTCCTTTTCTGTTGGGAGTAAGGATAAGGAGGTGGCAGGACCTTCAGACCTTCTGTCATTTTTGCCTCCTTCGGCTCTTCCCACCTGCAGGTAGGCAAGATGTTGACAGAGTGGGCTGGGCTGACCCATCAATTCCACTCTCCACTTCTGCTCAACATAATTTATATTGGTGATACATTTGTAGCCACTATCTTTGCTATGCTACTGCCTACTATGCCTGTATTAGTCCATTCTAGCCTTACTATAAAGAACCACCTGAGGACTGGGTAATTTATAAAGAAAAGAGGTTTAATTGGCTCATGGTTCTGCAGGCTGACAGCAAGCATGGTTGGGGAGGCCTCAGGAAACTTGCAAACATGGCGGAAGGGGAAGCAGGCACATTTTCACATGGTGGAGCAGGAGAGAGAGAGCAAATGGGGAAGTGCTACACACTGTCGAACAACTAGATGTCTTGAGAATTCTCTCAATCTCATGAGAACAGCAAGGGGGAAATTGCCCCATGATCCAATCACCTCCCACCAGGTTCCTCCCCCAACACTGGGGATTATAATTCAACATGAAATTTGGGTGGGGACACAGAGCCAAATTACATCAGTACTTCTGTCATTTTGGATGCTTCAGGTGTTTTTCAGCAACTAGAACAAACACAAATTAACATATGTGTATACTATCCTGGGGTAATTTCAATGCAAAGAATGATTGTTCTCTTAAGTACTTGTCCAAGACATTATGGATCAGTTTAACACTTTCTTCTTTAAGAAATCAGACCTCACGCCAAAACTCTGCGAGTAAGTGACTATCAAAAGGCAGTTTAAATGTGTCCATTGATAACTATAAATCGTTATGTTTCCTTGAAGATAACATGAGTTATGCCACAATATTAAAAGCTGTGTTAAGTGGATATCTAATCCAATTAAATTATTCTGCTTTACATTTACTCCTACACTTACTTGTAATGAATGGTTGCAAGCTGACATATACAAAGACAGGATTCATGGAGGATTGAGGGGTTTCCCTAGACTTGAGACTTTCAGTGCTAAAACTGGGAAATTCCCAGGTAAACCAGGACTTGTTGGCAACACTGGATTACACAGTACACTGATTTGTAGCACAAAGCCAAAGAGGCAGGTTTCTGAATTCATTCTGACTCCACTGCTGTGGGCCAGTGGATGACTCAATTCTTTCCTCATTTTCCACTGTTCAAACTACTGTGAAATCTTTGTGCAAGAGGGTTCCAAATTTACCTCCAGCAGATTCAGATGTGAAAAGTTAACTTCTTTAATTTGCTTACTATAGATCCAACTTTTCTCCAGAGCTTCCACCCCTACTAGGGACTAAGAAATTCCTGGGTCTTCCAGGGCTAATTGGGCGGACTTATTTTTTTCTCTTGTTGGGCATGGACTCCTCTCCATTATGTTCCCCTCTTGGCTGAGACAGCATTTGCCCTGGTCTCTTCTCAGGCTGTGATAAATACGGTGCAGGCAGAGAAACTGGCTTACCGCTAAGAGGACATGAATCAGAAAATATTTAGAAAAGTTAAACTCATATATTCAATGTGCCAGGATAAATTTTTCATATTCAATGTGTCGGTATACATTTTTGCTCTTGGGCCAAATTCAAATATAAATATAACAACGTGGTACAAAGACATAGATTTTTTTGCTGGTGTTTTATTACTGGGTAGCTCTAGTTGAAGAAAGTGAAAACCAAGAAAGATTAGAATGAAAGTTTTGGAAGGCTCTTCAACCTCACTGGTAAATATCCTCTTCCCCGCCTTTGAGGAAGGCACAGCTGCGTTATCTGCCTGTGATCCAGCAAGCTGGCTCTTGTTATGCTGTTTCTGAATCTGGGAAGCTGGTACAGGCTCCTTTTTCTATTGCCATTGTGAAAGCGTCTTGACTATAGCAGTATATCTGTTGTTACTGATAAGGAACCTTCATCTCTCATCAGCTGTATGATAGTAATATATGAGTGGTTTTAAATTCTCCTCCAATGGAATAAGTGTATGAAGTTTCACACTTCCTAGAGAATAATTTTATAAAGCCATTTCTTTAAGAGGCACATTTTTACAGTTAGTTGAATTTATTATCCCAGCAGCGACAGTTAAATATATTTTTCAGGGGATATTCATCCTTCCTGTCATTCATGCCCAACTGCTAAAACTGTAGATTTACATTTGGCATCTTGTGTTTCTGGCTTTTAGATATTTAGCTTTCTCTTTTAGCAGGCGAGCGTCTTCCAGAGGAGATGCTCTATGAGTTTTGGATGCAATCATGACAAGAGGGATGCTCCTAATGACCCCTGTTTTTCAAATGCAAATTTGATATATAGAAAACCCTTTCCTTTGTCCTCTTTGGCTCTAGAAACATTTACTACTCCTTTTTGAGGCTTTTATTCTCCATTCAAAAGTTCGGTATTTGTAACTTTAAGAATCAGATGGGGGTGACTATGAACTACATGTACTATTTGAAGGCAACTTTGTTTTCTCAATAGATAAACCCTTCACCAAGCCAATCACAGCATGTTCGGTGCATG
The DNA here is from genome assembly GCF_009828535.3 of Hylobates moloch. Classification (NCBI taxonomy): domain Eukaryota; kingdom Metazoa; phylum Chordata; class Mammalia; order Primates; family Hylobatidae; genus Hylobates; species Hylobates moloch. The sequence continues at coordinate 92,655,099 of NW_026652283.1, forward strand.
TAAATTTGTGTCCAGTCATTTAATTATGAGATGAAACAAAATTTGTCCTTAATCTTATTATTTAGTATTTGTGAATATTTTTATTTTAAATCCAAGACTGTCATATTCATTTTCTATTGCTGTGTAACAAATTTCCACAAATTTAGAAGTTTAAAACACCACCATTAATTAGCTCACAGTTCTGTAGGTCAAAAGTCTAGCAAAGCATGGCTGGGTTCTCTGCACAGGGTCTAAAGTGCCTTCCTTTTGGGACGTTTTGGGAAGAATAGGTTTCCAAGCTCATTCAGGTTGTTGGTAGAAGCCAGTTCCCTGTGGCAGTAGGACTGAGGTCTTGTTTTCTGACTGGCTGTCGGCTGGAGGTCACCCTCAGCTTCTAGAGGTTGCTTTTAGTTTCCTTTCACATGACCTCTTCTACTTTCAAAGCCAGCAGTGGCAGCACATTGAGTCCTTCTTATGTTTGAATCTCTGACTTCTTCTCCCAACAGCTGGAGAAAATTCTGATTAAGTTAGCCCCATCTGGACCATCTCCTTTTCTTAAACTTAACTGTGCCATATAACAAAACTTAATTGTGGGAGTAAAATTTATCATATCACAAATTCCACCCTTTCTAAAGGGCAGGGCTTATAGAAGGGCGAATGTTATTGCAGGGTCATCTTAGAAGTCTGCCAGCCCCAGCTGGTGATAATGATTAAAAATGATGATCAGTTTCTTGTGCATTGAAAAATATCTCTTGAGTATAGAGATCAGCTGTTCAGAATATGATAATAGGAGTAAAAATGTTTAATTTTTATAAAGTAGAAAGGCACCATTACATTCTCTCCATAGAATAAGAGAGAGAACTAGAGAAAGGCAAGATAAAAGAAAAAATAAATTGCTGAAGGAGTGATAAACTTCTGATGTGTGATTCTTCTGTATTAATTTTATGATCTTGGAGCTTACAAAAATAATGCATGCCTACTTTGTACTTTTTGTGCTTACCTCTTTGAGCTGAGACAGGTAACTTCAACTCTAGTCTCTTGGCTCTTACTTTGGTTCATGAAGATAATTATAGTTCACTTTCTTAAAGATAGCAACCTTGAGGACCTGTCTCATTCTAGGATGTAGGTACTTAGATGTGACTCAGATGTGAAAGATCCACTCACTTGTGCAGGATGGAAGACGTGTGGTTAGGGGTGTTTAACAGATGCATATTGTATTTCCTCTCAGGGTCTTCTCTAGTCCAGGAAACTGACTAGCTCTGTGGACTGTTGTTGGATCTCAGGCAGTTTCTATGGGTGGCAGGCCCTTCTCCCTCCTCCATCTGGAAAAGGGAAAGCTTCAGACTTAACTAAAATTTTTCATCTCTTTCCAAATCATATGTATGTTGGAAGCAGAACCTAAATGCAAGTCTATTTACAAAGCCATTAATATGTGATGGGTGGGATAGCTGATCTCTGGTCAGACATTTATAAGATAATCAGAGGTTTACACTGCCAATAGAGGCTTAGCAAAATTCTTGTATACCATTTTTACATTTATAGAGTCACTGATTCTTCTCAGTGTGATTTGAGTTGTTCTTTTCAGTTACTCAGCACATGCCCAGTCCTACCAATGAGTTGTTTTGGGCTTTTGTTGGGAATAGTATGTAAGTTTTTCTACTCACAAGCTGTTTCAATAACTGGACAAACATCAGCTTTAGTGTTAATATCTGTGGTTTTAATCCTCCTTGGACTTGGAAACACCATTTTATTCACAAAAAAATCTTTGGTTTCCAAAAGTTAAATCACATTTTGCATGGACCATTGGATGATACCATTAAAATGATCAATATTTTTTTAATATGAGATGATAGTTGATATCAAACTACCATGATACTTAATTTCTCTTATAAATATTTAAATGAGTGATAGTTAACAAATCTGATTTTTAAAAATATCAACACTTATATGCTGGATGTTATATCTTTTGCACTTAAACTTATGCAGAAAAATGTGTGACCGGGTACATTGCTTTTCAAATTTCTGTTAAGGTATATGTGAAAAATAAATTTGAAGACCATCACCATATATAAATACAGCCGGATGGTATCTTAAAGACCCTTCAGTTAATAAAAAACCCTTGAAGACCCTAAAGTCCCAAGTCCAAGTTTTGTCCTACATATGAGGCATGTGGTCTACTTTCTGGGCTTACTCCACAATGTCCCTTGCAACCTTTAGTTCCACTGTTAAGAAAGAGATATAAATAAAACTCCAATTATCTATATATTTGACCCATGATTTACTAACAGTAACAAAAAGGCAACATTTCTTATGAAATTTGGCAAGAATATAGGGTAATGGCTTAATTTACCTAAGAAAGGAGACATTTTATCAATTTCTCCCATTTTTGATTAAATGAAACTGTCTCTATTTAGAGAATTCCCTAAAACTGAGAATGTTAAAGTTGGCCATATAAACCCTTGGGGCTTTTGTGTGGCTGAAGACCATAGTCTACTCAATGTCCAGGATAAACATGATTCTTCTTCCTGGTATATCAATTTCACTTGACACAAAGCTTCTTTTTTGTTTTAATGCTTCAATCTCTTTACTTTTACTTTGCTTAGTAAGTAACTCTATTTTTTCATTATTTTTCAACTTACCACAAATAATGCATGCCTATTTCAGAGAAGTCAGGCATGCAATCAAAAGATCTTTCTTTTAAAATTAATTTTTATTTCAATAGGTTTTTTGGGAACAGGTGTTATTTGGTTACATGAATAAGTTATTTAGTGGTGATTTCTGAGATTTTGGTGCACCCATCACCCAAGCAGTGTACCCCATACCCAATATGTCATCTTTTATCCCTCACCTCCCTCTCCACCTTCCCCCTGAGTCCCCAAAGTCCATTGAATCATTCTTGTGCTTTTGCGTCCTCATAACTTAGCTCTCAATTATAAGTGGGAACATACAATGTTTGGTTTTCCATTCTTGAGTTATTTCATTTAGAATAATAGTTTCCAATTCCAACCACGTTGCTCTAAATGCCATTATTTCAATCTTTTTTATGGCCGAATAGTATTCCATGGTATATATATACACCACGTTTTCTTTATCCACTCATTGATCGATGGGCATTTGGGCCGGTTCCATATTTTTGCAATTGCAAATTGTGCTGCTATAAACATGTGTGTGCAAGCATCTTTTTTTGTACAATGTTTTCTTTTCCTCTGGGTAGATACCTAGTAGTGGGACTGCTGGATCAAATGGTAGATCTACTTTTAGTTCTTTAAGGATCGCCACACTGTTTTCCATAGTGGTTGTGCTAGTTTACATTACCATGAACAGTGTAAAAGTGTTCCCTTTTCACCACATCCATGTCAACATCTATTACTTTTTTATTATGGCCATTCTTGAAGAACTGAGGTGGTATCACATTGAGGTTTTGATTTTCATTTCCCTGATAATCAGTGATGTGGAGCATTTTTCCTTATGCTTGTTGGCCATTTGCATATCTACTTTTGAAAATTGTCTATTCATGTTCTTAGCCCACTCGTTAATGGGCTCATTTGGTTCTTTCTTGCTGATTTGTTTCAGTTCTTTGTAGATGCTGGATATTAATCCTTTGTCAGATGTATAGATTGTGAAGATTTCTCCCACTCTGTGGTTGTCTGTTAACTCTGATGATTACTTATTTTGCTGTGCAGAAGCTTTTTAGTTTAATTAAGTCCCATCCACTTATCTTTGTTTTTGTTGTATTCGCTTTTGGGTTCTTGGTCATGAAATCTTTGCTGAAGCCAATGTCTAGAAGGGTTTTTCCAATGTTATCTTCTAGAATTTTTATGGTTTCTGGTCTTAGATTTAAGTCTTTGATTCATCTTGTGTTGATTTTTTGCATAAAGTGAGAGATGATGGTCCAGTTTTATTCTTCTACATGTGGCTAGCTAATATATCCCAGCATCATTTGTTGAATAGGGTGTCATTTCCCCACTTTATGTTTTTGTTTGCTTTGTCAAACATCAGTTGGCTGTGTTTGGCTTTATTTCTGGGTTCTGTATTCTGTTCCATTCGTTGATGTGTCTATTTTTTATAACAGTGCCATGCTATTTTGGTGACTATGGACTTCTAGTATAGTTTGAAGTCAGGTAATGTGATACCTCCAGATTTGTTCTTTTTGCTTGGTCTTGCTTTGGCTATGAGGGCTCTTTTTGGTTTCATATGAATTTTAGAATTGTTTTTTCTAGTTTTGTGAAGAATGATGGTATTTTGATGGGAATTGCATGGAATTTGTAGATTGCTTTTGGCAGGATGGTCATTTTCACAATATTAATTCTACCCATCCATGAGCATGAGATGTGTTTTCATTTGCTTGTGTCATCTATGATTTCTTTCAGCAGTGTTGTGTAGTTTTCCTTGTAGAGGGCTTTCACCTCCTTGGTTAGATATATTCCTAAGTATTTCACTTTTTTTGCAGCTATTATAAAAGGGGTTGAGTTCTTGATTTGATTCTCAGGTTGATTTCTTTTGGTGTATAGCACAGCTTCTGATTTGTATACATTAATTTTGTATCCTCAAACTTTGCTGAATTCATTTGCCAGTTCTAGGAGCTTTGTGGATGAGTCTTTAGGATTTTCTCGGTATACAATCATATCATTAGCAAAGAGTGACAGTTTGTCTTCCTCTTTATCAATTGGGATGGACTTGATTTTTTTCACTTGTCCGATTGCTCTGGCTAGGACTTCCAGTACTATGGTGAATAGAAGTGGTGAAAGTGGGCATCCTTGTCTTGTTCCAGTTCTCAGTGGAGATGCTTTCAACTTTTCCCTGTTCAGTGTAATGTTGGCTGTAGGTTTCTCATAGATGGGTTTTATTACCTTAAGTTATGTCTCTTCTATGCCGATTTTGCTGAGGGTTTTAATCATAAAGGATGCTGGATTTTGTCAAATGCTTTTTCTTCATCTATTGAGATGATCACGTGATTTTTGTTTTTAATCCTGTTTATGTGGTGTATCACGTTTATTGACTTGTGGATGTTAAACGATCCCTGCATCACTGGCATGAAACCCAGTTGATCATGATGGATTATTTTTTCAATATGCTGTTGGATTCAGTTAGGAAGTATTTTGTTGAGAATTCTTCATCTATGTTTATCAGGGATATTGGTCTGTAGTTTTCTTTTTTGGTTATGTCCTTTCCTGGTTTGGGTATTAGGGTGATTCTGGTTTCACAGAATGATTTAGGGAGGATTCCCTCCTACTCCATCGTGTGGAATAGTGTCAATAGGATTGGTACCAATTCTTCTTTGAATGTCTGATAGAATTCAGCTGTGAATCTGTGTGGCCCTAGACTCTTTTTTTTGAAAATTTTATTTTTTATTTAATTTTAATTAATTAATTATTTTTATGGGACGGAGTTTCACTCTTGTCATTCAGGCTGGAGTGCAATGGCGCGATCTTGGCTCACTGCAACCTCCACTTCCATGTTCAAGTGATTCTCCTGCCTCAGCCTCTGAGTAGCTGGTACAGCTGCCCACCAACATGCCCAGCTAATTTTTGTATTTTTAGTAGAGATGGGTTGGCGATTTTTAAATTATCATTTCAGTCTTGCTGCTTGTTATTGATTTGTTCAGAGATTCTATATCTCCCTGGTTTAATCTAGGATGTTTGTGTATTTCCAAGAATTTAACCATCTTCTCTGGATTTTCTAGTTTATGCACGTAAAGGTGTTCATATTAGCCTTGAATAATCCTTTTTATTTTTGTGGTATCAGAAGTAACATCTCTCATTTTGTTTCTAATTGAGGTTATTTGGATCTTCTCTCTTCTCAGTTTTCTCACTAATGGTCTATCAATTTTATTTATCTTTTCAAAGAATCAGCTTTTTGTTTAATTTATCTTTTGTATTTTTTTGTTTCAGTTTCATTTAGCTCTGCTCTGATGTTTGTTATTTCTCTTCTTCCACTTAGTTTGGGTTTAGATTGTTCTTGTTTCTTCACTTCTGTGAGGTATGACCTTAGGTTGTCTATTTTTGCTCTTTCAGACTTTTTGATGTAGGCATTTAATGCAATGAACTTTCCTCTTAATACTGCTTTTGCTGTATCCCAGAGGTTTTGCTAAGTTGTGTCACTATTATCGTTCAGTTCAAACAATTTTTTAATTTCCATCTTGATTTCATTGTTGACCCAATGATTATTCAGGAGCAGATTATTTAATTTCTATGTATTGGCATAGTTTTGAGGGTTCCTTTTGGAGTTAATTTCCAGTTTTATTCCACTGTGATCTGAGAGTGTACTTGATATAATTTTGATTTTCTTAAATTTACTGAGATTTGTTTTGTGACCTCTCATACAGTCTATATTGGAGAATGTTTCATGTAGTCATGAATAGAATGTATATCCTGCAGTTTTTGGATAGAACGTTCTGTAAATATCTATTAAGTCCATTTGTTCTAGGGTGTAGTTTAAGTTCATTCTTTCTTTGTTGACTTTCTGTCTTGATGACCTGTTTAGTGCTGTCAGTGGAATATTGCAGTCCCCCACTATTATTGTGTTGCCAGCTATCTCATTTCTTGGGTATAGTAGTAATTGTTTTATAAATTTGGGAGTTTCAGTGTTAGGTGCATACATATTTAGGATTATAATATTTTCCTGTTGGACTAGTCCTTTTATCAATATATAATGTCCCTCTTTGTCTCTATAAACTGCTGTTGCTTTAAAGTCTGTTGTGTGTGATATAAGAATAGCTACTCCTGTTTGTTTTGGTGCCTATTTGCATGAGATATCTTTTTCCATCCCTTTACCTTAAATTTATGTGAGTCCTTATGTGTTAGGTGAGTCTCCTGAAGACAGCAGAAACTGTTTGGTGAATTCTTATCCATTCCGCCATACTGTATTTTTTAAGTGGGGGCATTTAGGCCACTAACATTCAACGTTGGTATTGAGATGTGAGGTACTATTCTTTTCATGGTGCTATTTGTTACCTGAATACCTTGGCTTTTTTTTATTGTGTTATTGTTACATAGGTCCTGTGAGGTTTATGCTTTAAGGAGGTTCTATTCTGGAGTATTTTGAGGAGTTGTTTCAAGATTTAGAGCTTCTTTTAGTAGTTCTCATAGTGCTGGCTTGGTAGTGACAAATTCTCTCAGCATTTGTTTGTCTGGAAAAGACTCTATCTTCCCTTCATTTATGGAGCTTAGTTTTGCTGGATACAAAATTCTTGGCTGATAATTGTTTTGTTTAAGGAGGCTAAAAATAGGACCCTAAACCTTTCTAGCTGTAGGGTTTCTACTGAGAAATCTGTTACTCTGATTTTCCTTTATAGGTTACCTTTATAGGTTTTTCTTTATAGGTTACCTGATGCTTTTGCCTCACAGCTCTGAAGATTCTTTTTTTTTTTTATTAGGTTTTAGGGTACATGTGCACAATGTGCAGGTTTGTTACATATGTATCCATGTGCCATGTTGGTTTGCTGCACCCATTAACTCATCATTTAGCATTAGGTATATCTCCTAATGCTGTCCCTCCCCATCCCCCCACCCCACAACAGTCCCTGGAGTGTGATGTTCCCCTTCCTGTGTCCATGAGTTCTTCATTTTGACTTTAGATAACCTGATGATTATGTGCCTGGGCAATGATCTTTTTGCAGTGAATTTCCCAGGCATTCTTTGAGATTCTTGTATTTGGATGTCTAGATCTCTAGCAAGGCCAAGGAAGTTCTCTTCAATTATTCCCTCAAATATGTTTTCCAGACTTTTGGATTTCTCTTCTTCCCTGGGAATACCAATTATTCTTAAGTAGGATGCTTAACATAGTCCTAAAATTCTTGGAGCGTTTGTTCATTTTTTAAAATTATTTTTTCCTTATCTTTGATGAATTGGGCTAATTCAAAAGCCTCGTATTCCAGCTCTGAAGTTCTTTCTTCTGCTTGTTCTATTATATTGCTGAGTCTTTCCAGTGCATTTTGCATTTGTCTTTTATTTCCAGAAGTTGTGATTATTTTTTATTTATGCTATTTTACTGAAGAATTTTCCTTTCATACCCTATATGATGCTTTTGATTTCTTTAAGTTGGAGTTAACTTTCTGGTGCCTCCTTGATTAGCTTAATAATTGACCTTTTAAATTTGTTTTCTGGCAATTCAGAAATTTCAGGATCCATTGCTGGTGAACTGTTGTGATCTTTTGGGGGGTGTTGAAGAACCTTGTTTTGTCATATTACCAGAATTGTTTTTCTGGTTCCTTCTCATTTAGGTCGGCTATGTCAGAGGGAAGTTCTGGGACTCAAGGGCTGCTGTTCAGATTCTTTAGTCCCACAGGGTGCTCCCTTGATGTGGTGTTCTCCTCCTTCCCCTAGGGATGGAGCTTCCTGAGAGCTGAATTGCAGTGATTGTTTTTGCTCTTCTGGGTCTAGCCATCCAATGGAGCTATGGGTCTCTGGGCTAGTACTGGACAGTGTCTGCAAAGAGTCCTATGATGTGAGCCATCTTCAGGTCTTGCAGCAGTGGATACCAGCACCTACTGTGGTGGAGGTAGCAGGGGAGTGAAGTGGATGGACTCTGTGAGGGTCCTTGGTTGTATTTTTGTTTAGTGTGCTGGTTTTGTGTTGGTTGGCCTCCAGCCAGGAGGTGGCACTTTCAAGAGTGCATCACCTGTGGTACTGTAGGAAGGAAGCAAACTTGCCCTAGGGTCACCTGGTTAAGTATTCAAGTTTCTCAGGTGGTGGGCAGGGCCATAGAGCTCCCAAGAGATTATGTCCTTTGTCTTCAGCTACCAGGGCAGCTAGAGAAAGACCACCAGGTGGGGGCAGCAATAGTTGTGTCTGAGCTCAGTTTCTCCTTGGGCAGGGCTTGCTGCAGCTGCTGTGAGGGATGGGGGGTGGTTCCCAGTCCAGTGGAGTTATGTTCTCAAGGGGATTATGGCTGCCTCTGCTGAGTCACACAGGTCACCAGGGAAGTTGGAGAAAGCTGATAGTCACAGGCCTTGCCGCGCTTCCATGTATCCTGCAGTCCTAAAGGCTAGTCTCACTCCCACCATGCCCCCACAACAGCACTGAGTCTAGTAGGGCAGCCAGTGACCAGGGCTGAGAACTTGCTGCAGGCCACCAGCCTCGCCACTGAGAAAGCAAGCCAGCTCACCATTTTTCAGTGTCTCAAGGAATCTGTAGTGGTGATACTGTTCCTTCAAAGGATTATGGATTCTCTCAGTTTTCCTGGTATGTTGGTGTCATTCTTACAGCAAAAGTTCACTATGTGAGTCTCCACACACTGCTTTGTCTGTCTGAGTGGGATCTGCAAGCTAGTTCTTCCTCCTATCTGCCATCTTCCAATAGATCTCCAAAGCTTCTTCAATACTAAATTAAGCCTAGACATATTGTAAAATAGGATGCAAGGTGTATAATAAAAATCTAAAGATATTATACAAGATTTCTAGGACATTTTGAAATTATTGTAAGATCTAGAAGCCATGCCTCCAAGACCCCTGAGTGTATGAGTTTATTCTTTACTATTAGAAGGTCTTCAGTGAAAATTAAGAAACCTCTTCTAAGACCTTCACCTGTTTAAGGTGGTCCTTGCTGCTGTGAGGAGAGAAAGAATCCCAAACGTCATCAATGCCTACATTTTATATTGCACAGATGTTGCCCTTGTCATTTGATCATGTCACTGGCCCTTTTCCTGAAGACTTTCTGGATATGGTGTTTGAGAGGAGGTTGCAGAGTTTGCAGAAGTTCTGGAGGGTTTTTTCCTCCCCTGGCTGACATTCAAAGAGAAATTTTTTTTTGATTGGGTTACAAGAAGGTTGATATCTCATTAACAGTGATGACAGATTGCAAGGGCTCTAAGACAGCCTCATGCCAAATTAGAAACAACCAATATGTTTATGAAATCATTTAATCCATAATCACGGCATGTAATGAAAGGGACCAGTAGCTTGGCATTGGCATTGGCATATCAAGGTGGTCACCATGATATGTTTCTATGAATTACAGATTCAGCAATGTGTGTAGTTTATGAGCAATGAGAGAAAATGATCCATCTGGTCAGTTTCTGAAACTTGTTGAGGCAAGAGTAATGTCTTTAATCAATCTGAAAATAAAAATTACACTATTGAGTTATTTTGCTGTTCTGCAAAATATATTAGTTAGTGTCATATTTCTCTGTTCCTTAGCATTTCCTCAGGGATTTGAGAAACAGAGGGGGTAACACTCTTCAGTTTTGCTGATTATAAATTTGTTAATTTGCAAAGATGCGACAGATGTGGTACAATTATTTTTCTGTTACAATTCAGAGACAACAGAGCCAGGGCTTTGACTGTACTGCTTGCACTGACTTTGAAAAATTACTTGAGTTACCTTTTATTGGTTAAGTCTAGAGCCACAATTTGGCCCTAAATAAGACTGCAGACAGAGCATCTGTGAGATTTCTATGAACTCTAGGTTTTTCTATCACTTTTCATAGTAGAATGCAACCCCTCTCTGAACTCTTGCTGCATTGATCTCTGTTTCAGTGGGTCATTAACTGTGCTCACAAGCTATTTATTCCTTTATGAGCACCTTAGAAAGACCTCAGGTGTCAGCCTTTATGATCACAGGTATGTGTTATGTTTGGGTCTACAAGTCAATATATATTTAACAAATTCATGTTTACCATGACCTTTGGTGTTTTTATTTGGAAAGCAATGATAATAGTATTAATACTTACGGTGGTCATGAGGATTAAATGGTCAGCAAGTGTGAAGCACCAGCACATTGATGCTTAGTCACTGTCAGCTTGAGTGCCTTCTTTCCATCACTGTACATATCCGGCAGGTCCTCTCAGGGCAGGGAAGGGGTCCTGCATGTAACTGATGCTCCCTTGGTTTTTTTGGATGTGGGGTGATGCCCAGACTTAATCAAACCAAGACTGTGAACTTGTACGTTGAGCATCAACAGAACCAGACAAGTATTAGCTGCGTATCACTGTTGTATGGGCCATATACACATTTTCTATTAATATTTCATATTCTTTAAGAATCCACATTTTGAGGAAGAAAGTTATAATTTTGTCTGTTGAATTTCAGCTACTCTTATGGCCCTCAGGTACACTGCTCTTTGCATTTTATCTATATGATTCTGCTAGATTTTAGTATTAGAGCTAAGATATGTATATTAAAGATGCTGTCTGTGGGTAGCCAGAATTCACCAGGGTGGTAGGCTTGGCACTGGAAACCAAATCTGTTTCTTCTACATCTGCCTCACCATTCTCTAATTGTCTGTTTGGGGGATGTTTGAGTGATTTGGGCTGGATCACATGTGGCCAGGCGATCTGCAGATAACGCATTTTTTTTTTTTTTTGAAACAGGGTATCTCTCTGTCACCCAGGCTGGAGTGCAGTGACGCTATTATAGTTCACTGCAGCTTCAACCTCCCAGGCTCAATCAATCCTCTCACCTCAGCTTCCCAAGTAGCTGGGACTATAGTTGTGCAACACTATGCCTGGCTAATTTTTTAAGTTTTTGTAGAGATGTGGCCTTCTATGTTGCCCAGGCTGGTCTTGAACTCCTGAGTTCAAGTGATCCTCCAACCTCAACCTCTCAAAGTGTTGGGATTACAGGCATGATCCACCATGCCTGGCTTGGAGATAACACTTAATAAACCTTAGTATGACCTCAGTATTCATGAATACTTTTCATTCCAGCATAAGATAATGTCTAATAGTCATGACCTAGTTCTGGAGTTTATAAAAATGTTAGGTCAATTGATATTTTTAGAAAGAGCCACTTCCTCTGTTATTCTTAGAGAAATAACTATTGATGTCAGCACAGATGTGTATGTTCATTGTAGCTCTGTTTATAATAACAACAACATTATGTTCAGTATTTATCAGTATGATAAATATGTTCATTGTAGCTCTGTTTATAATAACAACAAAGATTGTAGTTATGAATAATTGTTATTGAGATATCAATCTCTCTAGAACCTATGCAAGAAAAATTATTCCACTTCTCCTTGTCAGTCTGGAAGAAAATCCTGTGAAACCGCATCAGCCCTGCAAACTTCTGGCAGGCACAACATCTGGAATACCTCATGAAAATGGTCAGTGGAGGGGGCAGGGGAGAAAGGGCTGCATCTATAGAGTATGAAAGTTACTCCTGGCACAAGAGTAACCCCCTTTAATGATAGAAAACAACCATAGAGGCATGTCTCTTTGATGTTCTCAGTAATAACTGCAATAATAAATGTCTACACCTAGGTGATGAGGAGGTAGCGTGAGGGTGGTCTAGAGTCAAGCTGATATTTTCCACCTGAATTTAAAGATTTCCTAGGGTCTTAGATTTTATCTTTAAATATTAATATACATTCTGTATTTTACTCCACAATAATCCATCCTTTATTTTAATGTATAAGAAATTTGAAGTTACTGCTTTTAAGTGAATTTGATGCCCCAAGAAACTCTGCTGTTTATTCTGGGCTTTAAGGAGCCTATTACCTTAAAGTTTAATGCCTGAAGTTGGGTGCAATTTCTCTTTTCTTAGACATACTTTCTGTCACTTTATCTTAGAAATAGGTGCTCTGATTATTCCTGAGGAAATGGTAGCTCCTGATGAGGAGGTAATGCCAGATATGCAGCTTCCTTGGAGGCAAAGGGGAGCCCCCAAGAGTAGACGAAGAGATGAAGGGGGAGGATGGGGGTTGCTCTCAGGAGCACGGAGGCAACGTGTCATACACACAGTGGCCTGGGTCCTGTTGAGGTCCAGCCTACTCAGCTCTGCCATAGCAAGAATATGGCCACTCTCACTGCAGCCAGGCATGGACCTTGGAAGAGAATCTGATTCTGGGAAATGAGGTGGGTGCAGCACAGATAATATGTAAGGATCAGTTCACCATTCTGGCTGTAATAACAGATGGAATGAGCAGAAACAGGACTTCTGTAATAACATACAGAATGAGCAGAAACAGGACATAGTCCAGGTATGTAGGGCTGTCTTGAAGGCAGTAAGAAAGCAGGGCTCAGTCTGTGTGTCACTTGGGGCCAGAGCAGAATTTCTCTCTTGGTTCTGGATACCTCAATGGAATAGAAAAACCGAAGCACTCAGGAGACCCTTACATAGGGGACCAGATGGGCAGGCTGGCCTTTGCTGGAGGATGGGATACCATCCATTTTTTGTGTAAAATCAGGGTTTCCTACTTTAAAATGAAGATCTGGAAAAGATGATTTCCCAACTCCGTTGGCACGAAAGCTGTTGACAGCCTCTGGATTTGTCTGATGTTAGGAGAAGTAATCAGGATGGCATTAGGACTGAGATCAGGAACTGATGCTGTGTGCAAGGACTAATGAGGGCCAACAGAAAGGGGAAGAGGAGAGAGCCAATATTAAAAGCATGAGCACAATCTCATAGGCAAAGGAGTTTGAGAGTAATCAATAGCCAAGAAGTAATGAAAAGATTACTCAGAAGTGACATTTGTTCCTGTCTGTGTTGTGAAAAATATGTGAGAGTTGGCAGAGCTTTTAGCATACGTTCAGCTTAGGCAACATTTGGTTAAGACTAAAAATGTTCAAGGCATAGATTTACTGTGAATGAGTCACACACAAATGAATGAGTTTGAAAAGGGGTTTAGGATTTTTCAGATGTTCATAGTTCATAGAATGGCTTGATGTTTCAAGGAGGTAGATAATTCTTCACTTTTTTTTAATAAGAAGAAAAACGGGGGTTCCTTTTTAAGTTCCCATCCCTTATTGCTATAATTTTTAATATAAAACATATTTAGACAACTAATGGTGAGAAAAAATGAGATACATGAGGTAGGTAGTCAGAGTCTTAGGAATTTATGATTTCTTCAAATTCCTTTGAAGTCACATAATTGCATTTCTCAATATTACATAAGAAAACTGGCTATGCAAAATGATGCGAGAATTCTGAAGTTTTTTAGATGTAAGATAAACATTCAAATACTGTATATGACAGTATGTAAAATAGTATATTTTGTTTCTAAATATTATGTAAAAGATTCATTTAACTAAAAATGGGATTTTTTTTGAGACAGGCATGAAAAAATTGTACATAAGTTCCTTGATGCTCATTGTGAATGTCTAACTGAAAAATTTTCTGTGTTTTCACATTTAATTATTTAGAAATCTAGCATCTGATTCCAGGATAAACACCATAACTTTTATTGAGCAGAAATATTTGGTGGTCCTGAAACAGCTTTCATTCTCCTCTGCAAGAGATGTCTGCTGGATGTACAGACTTTTCAGCTCACCTCTTTCAGGGCTGGCTTAAATTTGGAGAGTACGAACCATATTCCCTAAAGAGAGGTTCAAATTGTACAGTTTCCTCTTTTTGCTTTCTGTAGGAAGCCAGTAAATTGCTTGTTCTACTCTGATGTTGTGGGGAGAAGCATCATCATCATCATGATCATGATCATAACATCAATCTTCATAATTTAAAAAACTGGACAGATTTGTTCACTCATATATTTATATATTGATGTAGTGTTGTGATATATGTTGACTGGTCACAGAATCAGCTTTAAGTAGTTGCTGACATCATAGGGATGATGAAAGTGTCAGGCAATTCTGCAAGCACAAGAAGAATATGATTGGCACAAGGCAGAAGTCTTGAGCCAGCTCAAATGCTTTCTAAACATAAGCAGATAAATACAAGCAAACAAACAAGAGTCACAGTAGCAAAACAAAACAAAACAAAAAACAACCCAGGGTTCTAACAGAGATAGGAAAGATGACAGTTTCATAATATTATGTGGGGGAAACCAACTCTTAAAGTTTGTGCTAAGTAGCTGATTAATGTCAGATTTAAAAAACCCAAAGGATAATTCTGCCTGAGGTTGTTGCTGATATTGTCATTGTGTCAATATTTTGCTATTTCCATGCTCAAAAGAAAGCCATCTTTTAATAAACGAAAGCTACTTCTCACACTTCAATTTCAATTTGACTTGCTCTCCTATAAATAAGATGTGACCTGAGTACTGTACCAGGAGTGAGTTTTAGCTAGAATTGAGCTTTAACACAGTCATTTGCTGTGTAGCTTTTCACAAGGTAATCTTTCTGAGCCTCAGATTCTTCCTGTATACAATTACTGTTTGGTTTATAGGGTTGATTACATGGATCAAATTAGATACAAAACGTAAAAGCATTTGGAAATCTCAAACAGTATTCACACATAATTATTTGTCTATTCTGGTAGATAGATATTTTTAACATTCCTTATTATTCTACTTAAAATTTTCTTGAATATTATCCAGATTAATTTGAAATTATTTGGTTAATTTTTCCAAAATATTTGTTTCTACATTAGAGTATATTAAATTTGTATGTTAATTTGGGAAGGATTGACATCTTGACCACAATAAGTGTTTTAATTTAGTAACATGACATATTGATCACTTTTATATCTAATGATACAATTTTTCTGCTTATTTATTTTATACTTGAAATTGATAATCTTTGTTTTTAAGCTAGAAATTTAATTCCTTTACATTTACTATATGTATGGATGTATCTGAGTTTAAATGTGCTATCATATTTTGTATTTTTTGTTATAATCATTGTCCTATCCCCTATTTTTTCTTTAAGTATATTTAAAATTCCATTTTCTCTTACTTGAAAGTTATAGTGTTTCTGTTCTTTTGGTGGTCACTCTAAAAATCATTACTTTATCAAATTCTAAACAATACCGTTAGCTTATTCCAGAAAAAACAAGGACCTGAGAAAACTTTAACTCTGCTTACCTGACTGATAGTGTTACAAGAAATATTGAACGCTTCTCATCCCTCATTGCACATTTTCTTAACCCTCTCACCTCCTACTTGTGGGAACCAGCCCAGCACTCATGCACTCATAGTCTGAGAGGCTAATGACCATTTAGGAACAGAAGCTACTGAATTATTCCTCCTGTTTTCTGCCCTTCAGTTGCACAATTCTTTGGTGCATTCATTTTACTTCGCTTCTCAGAAAGCCTGGTGAAATTGAGATCCGGTTTTTCACAGAAGAAACCTGGTCAAGAATAATCCATCTTTTGGCTTTCTCTCCTTTCCTGTTTTGCTCTCCCTAGTCTCCTACCCTCCTCCCCTGAAAATAAATTGCATGCAAGCCTGTGTTTCAGGCTCTACTTTCCAGGGGACGTTATAGGCTAAAACACCGTGTGTTTTAGATGTATGTCTTAACTTCATATATTGACCTTTGTTCTTCATTTCTTTTGCACATCTAGGACTGACCTGGGGAATTCTGACATTCACAATTCAGGCAGAGAAAGAGGAAATTTAAAAAGGAAATAGTAAAGAAAGAATAGAAACTATCTTTATTTGCGATGACGTGGTTCTATACATAGAAAATTCCAAATAATCCACATACACACAAAAACTACTAGAGTCAATCAATTAATTCAGCAAATTTGCAGCATGCAAGATAAACAGACAAAATTACTATGCACTAGAAATGAACAATCTGAAAATAAAATTAATAAAGCAATTTCATTTACAATAGCACCCATAAGAATAATATACCAAAAATAAATTTATTCAAGAAGAAAAAATACTTGTTCATTGAAAACTATAAAATGTTATTGAAAGAAATTAAAGACATAAATAAATGGAGAGATCCTGTATTTAATAATGGAAGAATAAGTGTTGTTAAAATATTTATGCTGCTCAAAATGGTCTATAAATTCAACACGTCCCTATCAAAATTTCAATAGCATTTTTCACAGAAACGGAAAAAACCAACTCTAAAATTAGAATGGAACCACCAAAAGCCCAGAATAGACCAGCAATCCTGAGAAAGAAAAAGAAAGTTGAAGGTATCACACCGTCTAGTTAAAATTTATGTTACAGAGCTGTAGTGATCAAAACTACATGGGATTGGCGTAAAAAGAGACCAGCGGACCAAATAGCCGAGAAATAAACCCAAGTAGATACAGTCAACTACTTTTTGACCATGTCCCCAAGAACACACAATGGGAAAAAGATAATCTCTTTAATAAATGGTGTTAAGAAACTGGATATCCAGATGCAAAATAATGAAATTGGATCCTTAGCTCCTAGAAGAAAAACACAGTGGGCTGGGCACTGTGGCTCATGTCTGCAATCCCCGCACTTTGGGAGGCCAAGGCTGAGGAATCACTTGAGCCCAGGAGTTTGAGACCAGCCTGGGCAAATCCTCAAAATATTGAAAATATGACCCAGCAATCCCTCTTCTGGGCATATATCCATAGGAAATGAGATCGATACCTAGTAAAGATATCTTCACTGCTTTGTTCACTGCAGCATTATTCACAGTAGTGAAGACATGGAAACAACCTAAATGCCCATCAACAGATGACTGGATAAAGACATTGTAGAATATAAAGTGAAATGTTACTCAACGTTTACAAAGAAGAAGATCCTGTAATTTGCACCAAAATTGAAGCTGGAGGACAATACGTTAAGTGAAATAAACCAGACACAGAAAGAAAAATACTGAATAATCTCTCTTATGTATGGAATCTAAAAAAGAAAATAAAAAGTCAAATATATAGAAACTGAGAAAAAAAAGACTAGTTATCAGAGGCTAGGTTGGAGACATGTGGGGGGGGAATGAAGAGATGTTGGTGAAAGAGTATAAAGTAGCTATTATGTAGGATGAATAAATCTAAAGATATAAAGTACAGCTTGAGGAATACAGTTAATAATAGTGTACTGTATACCAGAAATTTTTTAAGAGAGTATATTTTAGGTGCTCTTACTATACATACATAAAGTAACTATGTGAATTGATGTATATTCTAAATTGTTTATCTGTAGTTATCATTTCGCTATGTATATGGATATCAAAATATCACGTTGTATACCTTAAACGTATATAATAAAAATAAAAGAGCCCAAAGCCTCTCAAATTAGATAATAGGCTTAAGTAT
This sequence comes from Hylobates moloch, assembly GCF_009828535.3. Classification (NCBI taxonomy): domain Eukaryota; kingdom Metazoa; phylum Chordata; class Mammalia; order Primates; family Hylobatidae; genus Hylobates; species Hylobates moloch. The sequence continues at coordinate 92,672,935 of NW_026652283.1, forward strand.
AAACCTTGAAACTTTAAACCTTCCAGAAGAAAAATAGTAGAAAATCTTTAAAAAATATCTAAATGACCAATAGGCATATGAAAACCAAACTGGTATATTACTACATATGTAGTAGAATGGCTAAAATGAAAAAGACTAAAAATAGTAAGTGTGTGAGAATGCAGACCAACTAGAAATGACCTACATTTTTCACAGAAATGTAAAATAGTAAAACTACTCTGCAAAACTCTGTTTCAGCTTTTCATTCTTTCAACCAAGCAATTCCACTCTTAGCTGTGTATACCCAGGAGAAAAGAGTGGATATCTTCACTAAAATAATTATACAAGAATATTCAAAGTTATTTTGTGCATAATAGCCAAAAAGTAAACCTGTCTGCCATCTGAAAAAATGACGATCAAATTGTGTGCCAATCATACAATAAAATATTACTTTGTCAAAATAAAATTAAACAAAAGAAAAACACAAACAAATTCGTGGCATACATAACCCCCCAGAGATTGAATCTCAATTGCAGATGCCGAGTAAGAGAAGTCAAAACAAAAGAGAGCATATTATATTATTCCATTTTTATGATGCATAATAAACAAAATTATGGTCCCCGCTACAGTTTAGATATTTGTGCCCTCCAAATCTTGTGTTGAAATTTGATCCCCAATGTTGGAGGTGGCCCAATGGGAGGTCTTTGCGTCATGGGGATCCCGCAGGAATAGGTTAAGGCCTTCCCTGGAAGGGGGTAGTAAGTTCTTGCTCTTTTAGTTCCCATGGAAACTGGTTGTTAAAGAGCCTGGTATCTCCCATCTCTCTCATGCTTCCTCTCTCACCGTGTGATCTCTGCCCATACCAACTCCTCTTTGTTTTTCACCATGAATGGAGGCAGCCTGCGGCCCTCATCAGAAGCAGATGTTGGCTCCATACTTCTTGTGCAACCTGTAGAATGGTAAGCCAACTAACCATCTTTTCTTCATAAATTGCCCAACCTCAGGTGTTCCTTTTTGGCAACACAAATGGATTAAAGACTTGCAAAATTCAGAATACATTCTTTATTCAGGGGATGAGTATCGACTGGCAAGGAGAATGTCAGAACTTTTGGGCGTGGTGGAAAATGTTCTCTACCTTGATCTCGGTGGTATTACACAATGCATAATTATGTTAAGATTAAGCTGTATTCTTAAGTTTTTTTGCATTTTGTTTTATGCAAATTATACCTCAATTAAGAACTGTCCTCAGAAAAAAAAGATCATAAAGACTCTTGAAAAGTGACAATTGAGAGAAGTTAGGTAACAAATATTCAGTGTATAAATAACAGGGATTCCTTAAGAAGAAACCAAAAGCAATGGAATAGAACAAATACAAAAAAGCAAAATGGAAAAAGATTTTGAAATTTGAAGGTTTGAAACAATATTAAAACGACACATTATTTCCCTGGGAAAATCAATCTAGAACCACAAACTCTGAGACTTATTCCCACAGAAGTACTGTCATTGAATTTAGTCTAATGGTACAAGGTTAGTTTTGAAGGCCAAACAGAACTGGTTTCTAATGCTTATTCCTCAACTCGCTAAATTTGTGACCTAGGAAAATTTTGTAACTTTTCTGAGTTTTTTCCTCATCAGGAGAAGGATAATAACTGTAATAAAATAGTTTGTATAACAGAAAGAAATACGATCACATGACAGTGTACACGAGCCATAATTAGTTAAGAATATATTTACTCCGAGTTCTCTTTTACCCACTTAAAAATGTAGACAAACAATGGAAGAAAAACAGAAAAATGTTCAAAAATAAATATTCTTCCATTATTTCTAGAAAGAAGTCACAACACACTAAAAAGAGTTAGGGAGGACCTAGTTTGTACTGAGCAACCTTCCCCAAACCCTGAAGCAGATGTAATCTCTATCTAACACGAGAGATGAAAGTCTTGACTAGATCCAACCCCTCCAGTCCCCTTTGTCTAGCATTGACTGAGGAAGTCCACTCTAGCCTTAGAAAAACATGGGTTTTCAAGCGTTCTTCAGAGAGGCACTCAACTGTTCAGCTCTAAAGGTCTGGAGGAATATGTCAAACTGGTTTGGTTGAAGGCCAAGCTGAACTATATGACCAGGCCACTCACCTGAATCAAAGTCAGTGAAAGGGTACCATTCCCCAGAGCTCTATTGCAGGACATTGGATACTCCAGAGAAGGGGTGGTGGGCATAGGAATATCAGTCAGAAGAAACATCAGACAATGGACCCAAGGCATAATTAAATAATGTCCACCTTTCACTAAAACCCAGGAAAGTTCTCATTCAAAAACTGATATTTTAAAGAAAACCCAGGTATAAATCTTTATGATTTTGGATTAGACACTGGTTTCTTAGATATACACAAACAACCCCAAATAGATAAATTCAACTTTATTAAGATTAAAAAATTTTATACTTCAAGGGACATTATCAAGGAAGTGAAAAGATAATACACATAATGGGAGAAATATCTGCAAATCATATATCTGACAAGGGTCCTGTATCCACAATATACAAAGAATTCTTATAACTGAGCAATAAAAAAAACAAATAACTCAATTTAACATTGGGAAAAGCAGTTTGAATAGACATTTCTCTAAAGGATACATATAAATGACCAATAAGCACATGCAAAGATGTTTAGTGTTATTTGTCAGTAGGAAAATGTAAAGCTAAACCAAAATAAGATACCACTTGATACACACTAGGATGACTAAAACAAACAAAAAAAGACAACACATGTTGGGGAGATTGTGGAGAAAATGGAATTCCTATAATTGCTAGCAGGAATATAATATGGTGTGGCCACTGAGCTTGGAGTACAGTTCATTAGTTCCTCAAAAAGTTAAATATAAAGTTGTATAGGATGCAGCAATTACATGCCTAGGTATATAACCAAGAGAACTGAAAACAGATGTTCACTCAAAAACATGTACAAATATTCAAAGCAGCATTATTCATAGTAGTTAAAAAGTGGAAACATCCCAAACAACGATCACTTGATGAATAGATAAAAAATATGATATATGGCCCATAAAAAATGGAATATTATTTGGCCATGAAAAGGATGGAAGTACTGACACATGCCACATCAAGGACGAACCTTGAGAACATTATGCTAAGTGAAAGAAGCCAGATGCAAAAGGCCATATAATGTATTATTCCATATATGCGAAATTTCCAGAGCAATTAAATTTATATGTCGAGAAAGTAGATTAGCGGTTGCTATAAATTTATGGATTGCAAGAAGTGGGGAATGGAGAATGACTGCCAATAAGTACGGGCATTCTTTTTAACGTTACAAAAATGTTCTGGAATTAGGTAGTGGTGATGACTGCAAAACCTTTTAAATATAGTAACAGACACTGAATGGTATGCCTAAAAATGGTAACTTTTATGATACATGAATTATACTTTAGTAATAATAATAATAACAACATAATAACGCAAGTTGTCCTTCCACGTTTCTCTGCCCAGTATTTTCATGAAAAAAATGCATCTCACTTTCACAGTCAGTGGCCAGAATATGATGCTGACAGCCTGTCGTGAGGAAATACATTAGATTATAAAAAGGCTTTTTTTTTTTTTTTTTTTTTCAGAAATAAGGTATAGGTGAGAGAAACACCTACTCAGAAAGAACTGACCCAATTGAATTGGAAAATGTGGAAAAGGGTGTGGGGGGAGAGGGGACTACCTGAGATCTGGCTCTAGTACTTACAGTGAGGAGAACTTGGCCAAGTTACAGACTCTGTACCTTGGTTACTTCAGCAACAAAACAGGGCAAAGTAAAACTCTCCTCACAAGTTGATTGTGAAGATCACAAGTGATAATATATAAGAAAAATCATCTCACAAACTGTAAGATTGATGATATAAATGGGTGCCCAAACTTACTGCACATCTGAGTAACATTGACAAATGCATTCCAGGCACCAGGTAAGGCCACTGAATCAGAATCAGAATCACTGCAATGGGGTTGATGGACTTGTATTTGCACTAACTTTCCCAGGTGGTGTTTCTTACTCTGATCAGCTTGCGGGTAGGAACCACTAAGCTGCATCATATCATCCCAAAGCCACAATACAAAAGTAGGCCAGAGCAGAACAACAGGATATGTTCACTGCAGCCTCTAAAGCCCAGAGAAACTGGGGGACTCTAAGAGACCTGGATCCTTGGGCCCCATTTTAGCTTTACTGGAGTACGGCAGAGACACAAGCCCTTGGAGACGTGCTTGAGACACTGACCTTCCACGTTGGAAACAGTGAAAGCCCTAGTTTCAAATTCAAACTTGCTTTGAATAGAAATTTTTTTACCTTTTCTGCACAGTGATGAGACCGGTCTTCTCCAAGCCTCTCACCTTACAAGAAAAGGAATTGTTCGGCTAAGAATTCAAACTTCAGTAGAGATATGTAAGTAAGGAGGACTTATAAATAATCTAGCTGCCTAAGAAGAAACTAGAAAGTTAGCAAGTGCATTCATATTTCGGACAGTTGTGCTCACTAGATCAGCGGCATTCAGACATGAAGAAAAGACCCCTTAGTAAAAGAGAAATAATTCCTTCCTGTACTAGGACATTATCGCTAACTTCAGGGAGGTGGGATCACAGCTGCCTGCTCTAGAGCATGGGTTGCTTTTGCATTTAGGATGTGTTTGACATCCTGACACCTGCACCCATTTTGGGGAGGCCAAGGGAGAGCTGGAATTGCTGGTGGTGTGGGACAGTGCATGGAGATTGTTCAGCAGGAGGAGGGTAAGTGCAAGGAGAAAGACCAGGACATGCTGAGAGACAATGAGCACGAATAGGGACAAGTGCACGATGAAAACAAAAGTTAGTGCTTCATCTTTAAAAACTCAAACCAATTACTTGTTCTTATAAGTAATAAAAAGCATTTTTCCGTTTACAGGAGAATGTAGTTGCAATGTAGAAATCAGAAAAACTTTAAGGCCAGGCGTGGTGGCTCACGCCTGTAAGCCCAGCACTTTGGGAGGCCAAAGCAGGCAGATCACCTGAGGTTGGGAGTTCGAAACCAGCCTGACCAACGTGGAGAAACCCTGTCTCTACCAAAAATACAAAATTAGCTGGGCATGGTGGCTCGTGCCTGTAATCCCACCTACTCTGGAGGCTGAGGCAGGAGGATTGCATGAACCCCGGAGGCAGAGGTTGCAGTGAGCCGAGATTGTGCCATTGTACTCCAGCCTGGGCAATAAGAGCGAAACTCCGTCTCAAGAAAAACAAAAAAGGAAAGAAAGAAATCAGAAAAATTTTAAGTTCAGGTATAAAACCCTAAGCCATAGCTTCAATTTAATCTTTGTAAATAGAACAGAGTAAAAATTCCATAAAACATACATTGTGCTATAAAAATCACAATGGATTATGACCTGCACCTTCCTCTAGGGTATTACACATGTACCCTGCAGATCACCAACCACCATGACTGATCTCACCATGTTCTTTTAGTGGAAGACAATCACAGATCAATGGTATTAGGCCAACTCAAAAAAACATCTAACAAGCAATATTCTATAAAAACTGCTCATGGGCCCTGTTCTGTTTAATATATAGGGGAACTAAATGAAAACAAAATAGCCTCAGCTTTATAAGATTTCCCAAGATAGGTGGTCTCTGCATGTTTTCAGGAGGTATTCGTAAATGATTTTGATCACTTGATATCTCGAAAAGAGCAATTGTGAATCTAGAATGACATCCATAACTGAGAAGTATGAAATGGAGTATTTAGAGACATTAAAATACAAATCAGCCTACAGACAGTGGAACAGCTTCAGCAGTAAGGATGTCAAACTGGTTGTAAGTGTAGTGAAAAGCCAACATACTGCCCCAGTAAGGGAAAAGAAATCAACATAACAATGGGATGCCGCAAGAAGAATATTGAGACAACACAGAAAACATTTTGAAAATGAATTATTCACTCACATAGTATTATATTCTGCTTTTAGTCCTACACTTTTTAGAAGACACAGAAAAAAACTGCAGAAGACCCAGAAAAGCACATCATGGCAGTCTAAAAGTTCCACATCTTTCACTTGTAGAAAAGCCTTCAGATCTGTTTTTACTTAAAGAGAAGGGGGGCGACTTCATCACAGCAATTGAAAATAAAACCTGTTGGGAAATTATTTCTGCCTTGATGATTTTATACACATAAGGAATGAACAATGAGAAGTATGCTTAGATTTATTGGGAGATAGGTCTGCGGTATTGTCACAAGGGTACACAAATACCCAGAATGACAGCTGAGGGAGTGGTCCCCATTCGTGGTGACCCTCAGGGGAGATCAGGAGGCCTTGTGTTTCAGCATGGCCTAGGCAAGTGGAAGGCAGGGGCTCCAAGATCCCATGACATCGCCACCTTCTAATTCTGTTATAGCGACGGCAGACCGTTACTTGACCCACTGGGCACTACTTCCCGTGCTCCCTTCAGAGTCTAAGCTACAGGCAGTGCCTTCTGCTCCAGGCTCTGGCTCCTTAAACTTTGTTTTTGTGGTTAAGGACTTTCAGGTGTTGTGGGGTGCTGATCAAGTTTTTCTGAACAGTAAGGTAAGAATTCCATTTATTGTCATCCCTCAGTCTTGATCAAATCTCTTTGATTTCACTAGTTTTTAACCCATCTTGTGTTTGGGTTTCTTCTCCCCAGTCCCTGGCTCTACATCTTCTGCCACAAACGTCAGCATAGCAGAATCTGTCAGCCCTTTGTCCATTGAGAGAGCAGAAACGAACATCCTAGAAATAAACCAGGAATTGCGCTCACAGCTGAAAATGAGCGAACAGCAGTTCCGAGACCTCAAAGAGAAATTTCTTGTCTCTGAAGCTTCTGCCAGCTACAGAAATACAGTAATTTTTTTTTTTTTTTTTTTTTTTGAGACGGACTCTCGCTCTGTTGCCCAGGCTGGAGTGCAGTGGTGCAATCTCGGCTCACTGCAAGCTCCACCTCCCGGGTTCATGCCATTCTCCTGCCTCAGCCTCACCAGTAGCTGGAACTACAGGCGCCCGCCACCACACCCGGCTAATTTTTTGTATTTTTAGTAGAGACGGGGTTTCACCGTGTAAGTTCTGCAGGTTCACTATCGCCAAAGTGATGAGTGATCACTGTCTTCTCTCTGAGAAACTAAATACCCTTTAGACCTGATTCCTCTCTTCTCTTCATCAAAATAAATTTCATCCTTCCCTTACTCCCAGAAAGGTTGAAGTAGATATTTTAATCTCATTTTGCTGAGGATTGAAAAACTGGACACGAAGTGTTTAGCAACTTTTCCACATTTGCAGTGTAGGGTGGGGTTAGAGTTAAAATCCCAATTATTGATGCCTGATGCAGACACAAAACTTCTGTTTTTCTCAGTAACAGCCTAAACCATTTTTACCAGGATCCTCTCTGTACCATATAAAATCCTGCAGGCAAATAACGTTTAGTCTGTTGGTGTAAATGTCTGGAACTAATGAACTTTTATTCAATTTAAGCCTCTATTGAGGCCCAATAGGCAAAGCCCTGTGCTGTCCACACTGGGGGAAAGATGGTGATAGTTCACAGTCCCTGCTTTCCAGGAGCTTAATGAGGAGTCTGCTCTGAATAGAACCTGTGGTATCCATAAGTGACAGCATCAGGAGCAGGGACGACCCTGCTGAGAGGGAAGTCCTGCTTCCTGGAGCACAGGCTCTTATTTCTAAAGAGGAAGAAAGGGAGTGCCCAAGACTCTGCTGAGGTAACAGTGCAGTGTGGAGAGGAGGGACCCTGGGCTAGTCTCCTGGGCTCCAATCCAAGTTGTTTGTCTTCTCTTTGTCTCAGTTTCCTTATCTGTTAATAGGGTCCTATAATAATTCCTACCTCTGTAAATTGCGGCAATGAATTACCGGAATTCCTTCCTGTAAATCTCCTGGAACAGTACTTGGCACAGAGCAAACACTATTAGTTAGTTGTGCTACTATTTCTAATTTAACACAAACTTTGTTAGCATTTGGGCATTTTTTTTTTCAGGGCCTTATGGTCTTATGCCTCATATTTTACTTAATTGTGTCCAGATATGATTTACAAAATCTCTGTGATATTTGTGCTTGAAATTCCCAATACAAGGGAACCATCAGTCCCACAGTTCTAGGGCCTTCCTGACTGTATGGGAAATCACTGCTTTATGTTGCAGCCTAGTGTTTTACAGGAGAGGCTGCAAGGCTTGGTAAAGTGGCCCATGATTTTGAGTCACACCTTAGTGGATGTGAATTCTGACTCTGCCTCATTCCAATTGAGTCATGTTGTCTAGTTATTTCATGTGCCTTTGAGTTTCTCTTTCCTCATCCCTAAATTGGGGAGTATCAGCTGCCTTGTATTTGGGAGGTTGGTAAAGATATGGAGGCCCAATAGGCAAAGCTCTGTGCCAGCTGCACTGGGAGAAGTGATGGTAGCACAGAGCACCTGCTTTAAAGGAGCCTAAAGAGGATGCTGCACCTGCCAGAAACTGTGGTACCCATAAGTGACAGCATCAAGTGCCGTCGAGAGCCTGGTACTGGGGATCCTTGTGTCCTTGGGGTGGACCCTGACTCCTCCTGTGTCCGGAATTGGTGGGTTCTTGGTCTCACTTACTTCAAGAATGAAGCCGCGGACCCTCGCGGTGAGTGTTACAGCTCTTAAGGTGGCGCGTCTGGAGTTTGTTCCTTCTGATGTTCGGATGTGTTCGGAGTTTCTTCCTTCTGGTGGGGTTCTTGGTCTCGCGGGCTCAGGAGTGAAGCTGCGGACCTTCGCGGTGAGTATTAACAGCTCTTAAGGCGGCGCGTCTCCAGTTGTTCCTTCCTCCGGGTGGGTTCGTGGTCTCGCTCGCTTCAGGAGTGAAGCTGCAAACCTTCGCGGTGAGTGTTACAGCTCATAAAGGCAGTGTGGACCCAAAGTGTGAGCAGCAGCAAGATTTATTGCAAAGAGAGAAAGAACAAAGCTTCCACAGTGTACAAGGGGACCCCAGCGGGTTGCCACTGTTGGCTTGGGCAGCCTGCTTTTACTCTCTTACCGGGCCCCACCCACATCCTGCTGATTGGTAGAGCCAAGTGGTCTGTTTTGACAGGGAGCTGACTGGTGCGTTTACAATCCCTGAGCTAGACACAAAGGTTCTCTACATCCCCACCAGATTAGCTAGATACAGAGTGTCCACACAAAGGTTTTCCAAGGCCCCACCAGAGCAGCTAGATACAGAGTGTCGATTGGTGCATTCACAAACCCTGAGCTAGACACAGGGTGCTGATTGGTGTGTCTGCAAACCTTGAGCTAGATAGAGTGTGGACTGGTGTATTTACAATCCTTGAACTAGATGTAAAGGTTCTCCAAGGCCCCACCAAAGTAGCTAGATACAGAGTGTCCACTGGTGCATTCACAAACTCTGAGCTAGACACAGGGTGCTGATTAGTGTGTTTACAAACCTTGAGCTAGACATAAAGGTTCTCCACGTCCCCACCAGACTCAGGAGCCCAGTGGATCCCCCACCGGGGCTGCAGGTGGAGCTGCCTGCCAGTCCCACGCCAGGTGCCCACACTCCTCAGCCCTTGGGTGGTCGATGAGACTGGGCGCCGTGGAGCAGGGGGCGGCACTCATCCGGGAGGCTCAGGCCGCACAGGAGCCCACGGAGGGGGTGGGAGGCTCAGGCATGGCGGGCTGCAGGTCCCGAGCCCTGCCCCGCGGGAAGGCAGCTAAGGCCCGGTGAGAAATCCAGCGCAGTGCCGGTGGGCTGGCACTGCTGGGGGTCCCAGTACAGCCTCCGGCCCAGGTGCTAAGCCCCTCATTGCCTGGGGCCGGCAGGGCCGGCTGGCTGCTCCCAGCAAAGCCCATGCCCACCCGGAACTCCAGCTGGCCCACAAGCGCCACGCGCAGCCCGGGTTCTGGCTTGCGCCCCTCCCTTCACACCTCCCTGCAAGCTGAGGGAGCCAGCTCCGGCCTTGGCTAGCCCAGAAAGGGGCTCCCACGGTGCAGCGGTGGGCTGAAGGGCTCCTCAAGTGCCGCCAAAGTGGGAGCCCAGGCAGAGGAGGCGCCCAGAGTGAGCGAGGGCTGTGAGGACTGCCAGCACGCTGTCACCTCTCACTCCCCTGTAGGCAATGACCACAGTGGCATTTCCAACTCCCACCAAGACAGGTGTGTCTTTTTTTTTTTTTTTTTTGAGACGGAGTCTCGCTCGTCGCCCAGGCTGGAGTGCAGTGGCACAATCTCGGCTCACTGCAAGCTCCGCCTCCCGGGTTCACGCCATTCTCCTGCCTCAGCCTCTCCGAGTAGCTGGGACTACAGGCGCTCGCCACCACACCCGGCTAATTTTTTTGTATTTTTAGTAGAGATGGGGTTTCACCGTGGTCTCGATCTCCTGACCTCGTGATCCGCCCGCCTCGGCCTCCCAAAGTGCTGGGATTACAAGCGTGAGCCACTGTGCCCAGCCCAGGTGTGTCTTTTCTTAGAGTGTGAGGAGCACAAAGGCATCACAGAATCTGAGCTGGGGGAGAAGATGCAGTTCAAGGAGGAGAAGCTGGCAGAGAAGTCGACACAAGCTGAGGAGCTCAGGTGAGGGAGGCTCTGTGTGGTGGGGCAGGCAGGTGGAAGGTGTGTGAGTCTCTGAAGGGGGGCAGCTCAGCTGGAGAAATAAGAGCTAACCTGGGCCAGGAGAAGGGCAGGAATTTACATAGCAGGCACATGTCGTGCAAACATTTATAAAACAATTACAGAACAACAATGCTAGTAAATTATGGGCTACAATTGTTACTCGGAACAAGTAATGAGGCAAAATTTGTAAAACACAAAATTAACCAGAGGAAAGTGAACAGCTCAGCAGCATTTAGTACATTCAAAATATTGTGCAATCACCACTACATTTTCTCTTTCTAAATGTTTTATTTTAATGTTTGTGGGTACACAGTAGGTGCACATATTTATGGAGTGCCTGAGATATTTTGGTACAGGCATACAATGGATAATAATGACATTGCATAAAATGGGGTATCTATCCCCTCAAGAATTTGTTGTTTATGTTACAATTGATTATACTCTTTTAGTTATTTTTAAATGTACAATTATATTATTAGCTATCATCACACGATTGTGCTATCAAATACTAGGTCTTATTCATTCTATTTTTTTGTACACATTAACCACCCCCATAACCTCAGCTCCCAGTGTGCTTCCCTGCCTCTGGTGACTATCCTTCTACTCTCTATCACCATGAGTTCAATTGTTTTGATTTTTAGATCCCACAAATAAGTGACACCATGCGACGTTTGTCTTTCTTTGCCTGGCTAATTTCACTTTGCATAATGACCTCCAGTTTCATCCATGTTGCTGCAAATAACAGGATCTCATTCTTTTTTATGCCTGTATAGCACTCCATTGTAAATAAGTATCACATTTTCTTTATCCTTAGTTAGAATCACCTCCTGACTTACTGGCTTCTCATTCTTTCATTCATTTGAATGTTATTATCTTGACCCTGCCATTCTTTCATTCTTTCATCTCTCTGAATAACCTCAGCTGTACTTGGCCACATTTCTATGTGTGGCTTTGTGTCCAGTCACTGCATATTGTGCTATGTGTGCTATTTTTACATAGAAATGTCCATGTAATGAGGAACTAAAGGGACAATTTTCTGAAACAAATTTGGGAAGACATCTAGTTTTCTCTACACAGGAAAATGTTGAATGTTGAGGAATCTTACAGGAGCACTCTATTACAGAGGAGGGCTTTTAGTAAAAAATTATATTTCGGCTGGGCGTGGTGGCTCACCGCTGTAATCCCAGCACTTTGGTAGGCTGAGGAGGGTGGATCACCTGAGGTCAGGATTTCGAGACCAGCCTGGCCAACATGTCGTAAACCCTGTCTCTAATAAAAATGCAAAAATTAGCCACGCGTGGTGGCATCTGCCTGTAGTCCTAGCTACATGGGAGGCTGAGGCAGGAGGATATCTTGAACCTGGGAAGTCAAAGTTGCAGTGAGCCGAGATTGCATCACTGTACTCCAGCCTGTGGGACAGAGTGAGACTCTGTCTCAAAAAAAAACTTTTTCTGTTTGTCGGAGCCATTTCCCCAAAACTGTGCTAAAATTCTGCTTGGAGGGCTTCTTGAGGATATTCTCACATAAATCTCTGTTGCAATTCTTAGAACTGATCACTGATCCCTCTCCACTCTTACATTTTCTCTACTATCCTACCTTAGGTGATACAAAGCCCTAGTTCACTCTCAGGCATGAGAGCTGACCCAGTTAAGGAAGAAGAAGTTATGGGAAGGGAGAGATGCCTCCCTCTTACTCAATCAGCAACTGAAGGCCCTTCTCACTGATGATGACCCTGACGACCACCAGGGGCAGGACCTCCGAGAGCAGCTGGCTGAGGGGTGCAGGCTGGCAGAGTGCCTTGTCTGCAAGCTCAGCCCAGGTAAGGCAGTCACAGGCCCTGATGATGCAAAATCCTAGGCTTATGAGAAGACTCCAGACCTCCCCACCTGCATAATGACAATTTTATCGGTGGTCTTTCTTTCCACTAAGCATTAGTACCATGACATGACCAGGACTTCCTGTGTAGGAAGAAAGATGAGAAACTCATGGGTTGGAGGTCATAGTATGGCAAAATCCTCCTTCCTCCTTGATGGAGCTGGCCTTTGGAGCAAGAAGCATCATCCATCCAGTTTTAAAGGACAGGAAGGAGGATGTGACAGGAAGCAGCTTGTTAGAGTGGAGCGAGCCCTGGACTAAGAATGGAAGTTCCCAGGCTCTATTCTTAGCAATGTCTTAGTAACTGTGGGCCAGCGATTTATCCTTCCTGGATGTCTGTGTCTAACTGGAAATGGGGACAAATTATCTCCTGCATGGTAGATACAGCATTCAAATGTGGGAACACACATGAATGAATTTCAAAATAAGGCAAAGACCCTCACTATGTGATGTTAGATAAGGTAGTTGATGTGGTAGCATGTGGTGTTAGGAAAGTTGTTAAGACTGGAACACTCTTTGTAGAGAGAATTTCCCGGGACAACAGAGCAGAAGCTACTTGGAGGGTCTGTGAAGTCCCCTAATGTATGGAGCGGTGGGCGACAGGTTGTTTGTCCTCTACTAAGAGAAAGAAATAGGTTTTAGTGAGAGCTGTGAGGGGATGTGGAGTCTGTGCCTGGGAATCAGATCTGTGGCCAGAAGGGGAAGACACTGCTGAAGTCCAGAGAGAAGATGGACAAGGCTCCAATGATATGAGGGGAAAAAGGCCTTTTTAATTTGTTCCCATGTCATGATGGTGGCTCTCCAGATCAGAACCACATTGCCAGAGTAAAAATCGTGAGAGCTAAAGATGAAACACGACGGCTTTCAGTGCAACACTGACTTGTACATAGATGTTCATGTCTCAGTGCTCATATGTCTGACTGTGTTTGCAGTGGGTGAAGTGGGAAATATCTGAATGGACACTACTGCATTTGTTTGCAGAAAATGATGAAGTTGGAAATGAAGATGCTAAAGACGAGAAAGTTGAAAAAGTCCAAGGACCGCTTGCCTCCAGGTAACAATGAAGAATCAGGAACTGGTAATGGGTAGGTAAAATATGGAAAAGGCCTCAGAAAGAAGACAAGAGAGGTGTAGGTTGTCATGGATTCTAGATGCAAGGAAAAAATTGCAGACTGTATTGATTTAGTGCACTCATTCAACAGTGAAATAGCCCTGTTGACATGGTTGTCTATTTTCTTTGTGGTACTTGGAAGCATGACCTGAGGAGAACTTACCAGCCTTAGGGATTTCCTGCACACACAGATGGGACCCGTTTTCTTCTGTAATGAAAAGCAGGAGGAGTTTTGTATCTGCTTCTTACACAGTTGTCATTAGGTTCTTATTAGTTAAGATAAACAGCAAAGAGTTAACAAGGAGAGGAATTAGGAAGTAACTAGCAAAGTTAAACACCAAGAAAAGTACCTAGACCAAAAGTACTCACTTTTCAAATCACAATATTAGAAGAAGAAGGCCTATAAGTCACACCATCTCTGGAGTCTACAATGGCTCAGCATGTATTTTCTTGGCCATAGTATGTTACATTCAACCCAACTGAGCCACATGGTGTAGCAGCTGTTAGGGTTCTTCATGTGCTGTGTGTTACATCTACACCATACAGGGATAGCTGAGTCTCCTCCCTCCTCAGATCATACCTGCCCAGTGCAATGAGCTCCAGCTGCTCTCTTCTTCTCAGGCCCCCGTGGCAGCCACATTCTGTTGCAGAGAGGAGGATTGCCTGTTCCCTCTTCAAGGGAACCACCCCTTTGCTTTTTGGGACCACTCACTTATGCCTCCTGTCAAAACAGCTAGCACTCCCTGGGGTCTAATCACTCTTGGTTTAATCTTCTGTCATCTCTGTTATCTCTATCCCACCTGGCTCATCAGGGAGGTACAGGAGGCTAAAGAAAAGGAAGTCCCTCAGAACTCACTGGAGGAATATTCTGCCACTTGCTCAATTTGCCATGACTCTTCTGATTCCCACCAGCCTCAGAGGTGTGCCAAAATCACACCTGAGGAAGAGAAAGTCGACTCTGCTCTGGATGTAGGCAGTGAATCTTCACATTATGAAGGGGAGGAGGAAGTGCTAAACATTCTCCCATGTAGCCTCTATATTCTTTGTCCTTTGTACCTCTGCCTAGGCTAAGAAAGTTCAACTCTGAGGACAGGGCCTATAGATACATATTGGTTTGTATCAGGAAGTGTAGGATTAAATATTAAACACAGATATCAGGTGGGTCAGGGGGCTTCCCTCTCCTCCTCAGCCCATGTCATGCCTTAGTCTCTCTGGCCCCAGTATCAGGTTACTGGACCTCAAGTAGGTGTGATAAACTCATACCCACCTGTGTACAGGAGGTATACAGGAGGCATCTGTCAGACCTCCTATCTTGGATCCAATGTCTTCTGTCTCCTGCAGTGATGTAATTTGTGTCCCTGAACAATGTCCTTGGAGTATACCTGTCAAAGGTCATTGGCAGCCTTGCCTATAGATTTGGGGATGTCATTACCTTGGGTTTATTGCTCTCAGCTGCAGTCTCTGTTCTCCTTTAAGTTGGCTTGTCTTTAAATTTGCTTAGCTTAGCTTAGCAGTCACCTCAAAACCTGAACATAAACACTTCTATCTTTGCCTTGCTTATAAGTTTCCACAAAGCAAGGCTGAGGCCTGAGTTCTCCACCCTACTAATGGCCAATTTTTCTGTGTAACACTGTAGAATCTTTTATTATGGGAGGGTTTTTAGAATTTATCCTTCAGTCTTGTGTATAAATTCCTCTAAACATTCAACAACCATGACATCTACTGAGACAAGTCAATATTGCAGCAACACTTCTAGAAAGTAGTTAATCCAGTTCCTGAAGATCTTGGGGAAATGTTTTGTTTAACTGCTTAACAGACACAGGCCAGAGGATATGCAATTATGATGTACCAGAAGAGGAAGATTCTGCCTCATGGGCCTGGAAAGCAGGTTCATCTACTTCTTCCAAGACTTAACCTAGGGCATCCTAGACCTTTTCTGTAAGAATACCATATTCTTATGCTGAGAATGTTAATGCCCTGTGTTATGATTGGACACTAATTTGGTCATGTGTGGAGTACGATTTGCTTAATGTGATCCTCTCTTCTGAATTTATTTGCAGAAAATCAAAATGATAATGAGGAAGAGGAAGGGAAACAGCCAGTGGGCAATTTGCTGAACATGCCATCTCTATCTCTCTATCTTTCTCTTTCTCTCACTATCTCATGGCAGCCACACTCTGTCCCACCAAGAAGAGAATAGTTTGCATTTTTATTAGGTCAGCCCCTTTGCTTTCTGCAACCGTTGCCTTATGCCTTCTGTCAAATCCATCTAGGAATCTGTGGTCCCTGACCCCCTTGAATCAACCTTAGACCTTCCTACCCCACCAGTCTCAGCAGGGAGGTGCCACAGGCGGCAGAGCATGAAGTCCCCCGAGAGCCACGGGATGAATGTCGTTTGACTCCTTTGATTCCTGCTGACCTGTCTGGCTCCCATCTGTCTTACAGAAGCACCTTGTACTCATTTGAGAAACAGCAAGTCTGCTTGGTTCTTGATGGGGGAGGAGTGATAAACATCCAAATGATGTCTCAGGTAGACCTCATAATCCTTGCACCCTGAGCCCCAGAGTGGGCTTAGAGATGTCATCAATGTGCCCAGGAATCATAGACATGAGTTGTTTTGAATCAGACTCTAGAGTTGAATTTGAAACATCAACATGGGTTGGGTCAGTGAGCTCTGCTCTCTTCCTTGTCTCGGACCATGCCTGTGTCATCTTGGGCCCACTATCAGGATATTGGACCCAAGACAGATGTGACAAATTCACACCAATCTATGCAGCATATTTCCAAGAGGTGTCTGTGAGATGTCTTAATTTGAATAAAATTTGTCTTCCAGCTATTATTGTATTCCTTATAAATTTCTTTTCCCAACCATGTCCCTTGAGGTTCTATGACTGCCCAAAGCCAGTGGCATCTTTGTCTACCTTTCTGTGGAAGATGATACCAAGGTTTCATTGAACCTAGCCCAATTCTCTATGTCTTTGATGTTGGCTTGTTGTAGCTAAGCAGGCCATTGCCTTGCTGGTATGTTTCTGGAAGCAAGACTGAGCACTGTCACTCCTAGATGCCCAAATAGCCAATGTTACTGTGTAGCACAGAGATTCATTTTGATTCAAGAGTGTGTAGATTCCCTCCATCCTTCTAATTTCACATCTAAAATGCTGTAAACCGTGAACAACATTGGAATTTGATGAGGGAAGGCTACATACTGCAGTTTCCTTTCTAGAAAACATCTAGGGGCATTTGCTTTGAATTGGTATGAAAAATATTGCTTACCTGTTTGCACAGTCTCAGGACAGATTACACTGAGATAATGATCTACAAGAATAGGGAGATTTCACCCCTAGGGTCAGAGAAACCCAAGACATTTCTATCATGACAGGACCTCAGGCCTCTGAAAATATTTCTCTCACAGTCCTGTTCTCACACTGAGGAGACTGATGTCTCTGTGTTAGGGCTGGACAGTGGATTGTTCATGCGTGTAGGAGAATCTGCTTAATGTGTCCCTCCCTGTCTGAAATTATATACAGAACTTGAACATGACCAAGAGTAGGTGAAGGACCAAGACCCATCAGGCCCTAGGTAACTCTAAGGAATTGCAGACAGTTAATTCAGTGTGGACGTCTGGAGACTCTGGATGCAGGAAAAATCAGAATGTGCTGAATATTTGTTCCATGTGTTCAGCCAATCATGAAATATTTATATTATTAGAATTGCCTGTTTTCATTGTGTAGCCATATTTGTTTTTTTTATTTTTTTATTTTTATTTATTATTATTATTATACTTTAGGTTTTAGGGTACATGTGCACAATGTGCAGGTTTGTTACATATATATCCATGTGCCATGTTGGTTTGCTGCACCCATTAACTCGTCATTTAGCATTAGGTATATCTCCTAATGCTGTCCCTCCCCCCTCCCCCACCCCACAACAGTCCCCGGAGTGTGATGTTCCCCTTCCTGTGTCCATGAGTTCTCATTGTTCAATTCCCACCTATGAGTGAGAACATGTGGTGTTTGTTTTTTTGTCCTTGTGATAGTTTACTGAGAATGATGTTTTCCAGTTTCATCCATGTCCCTGCAAAGGACATGAACTCATCATTTTTTTATGGCTGCATAGTATTCCATGGTGTATATGTGCCACATTTTCTTAATCCAGTCTATCGTTGTTGGACATTTGGGTTGGTTCCAACTCTTTGCTATTGTGAATAGTGCCGCAATAAACATACGTGTGCATGTGTCTTTATAGCAGCATGATTTATAGTCCTTTGGGTATATACCCAGTAATGGGATGGCTGGGTCAAATGGTATTTCTAGTTCTAGATCCCTGAGGAATCACCACACTGACTTCCACAATGATTGAACTAGTTTACAGTCCCACCAACAGTATAAAAGTGATCCTATTTCTCCACATCCTCTCCAGCACCTGTTGTTTCCTGACTTTTTAATGATCACCATTCTAACTGGTGTGAGATGGTATCTCATTGTGGTTTTGATTTGCATTTCTCTGATGGCCAGTGATGATGAGCATTTTTTCATGTGTTTTTTGGCTGCATAAATGTCTTCTTTTGAGAAGTGTCTGTTCATATCCTTCACCCACTTTTTGATGGGGTTGTTTTTTTCTTGTAAATTTGTTTGAATTCATTGTAGATTCTGGATATTAGCCCTTTGTCAGATGAGTAGGTTGCAAAAATTTTCTCCCATTCTGTAGGTTGTCTGTTCACTCTGATGGTGGTTTCTTTTGCTGTGCAGAAGCTCTTTAGTTTAATTAGATCCCATTTGTCAATTTTGGCTTTTGTTGCCATTGCTTTTTGGGCAAAAACTGGAAGCATTCCCTTTGAAAACTGGCACAAGACAGGGATGCCCTCTCTCACCACTCCTATTCAACATAGTGCTGGAAGTTCTGGCCAGGGCAATCAGGCAGGAGAAAGAAATAAAGGGTATTCAATTAGGAAAAGAGGAAGTCAAATTGTCCCTGTTTGCAGATGACATGATTGTATATCTAGAAAACCCCATTGTCTCAGTCCAAAATCTCCTTAAGCTGATTAGCAACTTCAGCAAAGTCTCAGGATACAAAATCAATGTGCAAAAATCACAAGCATTCTTGTACACCAATCACAGACAAACAGAGAGCCAAATCATGAGTGAACTCCCATTCACAATTGCTTCAAAGAGAATAAAATAGCTAGGAATCCAACTTACAAGGGATGTGAAGGACCTCTTCAAGGAGAACTACAAACCACTGCTCAATGAAATAAAAGAGGATACAAACAAATGGAAGAACAGTCCATGCTCATGGGTTGGAAGAATCAATACCATGAAAATGGTCATACTGCCCAAGGTAATTGATAGATTCAATGCCATCCCCATCAAGCTACCAATGACTTTCTTCACAGAATTGGAAAAAACTACTTTAAAGTTCATATGGAACCAAAAAAGAGCCCAAATAGCCAAGTTAATCCTAAGCCAAAAGAACAAAGCTGGAGGCATCACGCTACCTGACTTCAAACTATACTACAAGGCTACAGTAACCAAAACAGCATGGTACTGGTACCACAACAGAGACATAGATCAATGGAACAGAACAGAGCCCTCAGAAATAATGCTGCATATCTACAACTATCTCATCTTTGACAAACCTGACAAAAACAAGCAATGGGGAAAGGATTCCCTGTTTAATAAATGGTGCTGGGAAAACTGGCTAGCCATATGGAGAAAGCTGAAACTGGATCCCTTCCTTACACCTTATACAAAAATTAGTTCAAGATGGATTAAAGACTTAAATGTTAGACCTAAAACCATAAAAACCCTAGAAGAAAGCCTAGGCAATACCATTCAGGACATAGGCATGGGTAAGGACTTCATGTCTAAAACACCAAAAGCAATGGCAACAAAAGCCAAAATTGACAAATGGGATCTAATTAAACTAAAGAGCTTCTGCACAGCAAAAGAAACCACCATCAGAGTGAACAGACAACCTACAGAATGGGAGAAAATTTTTGCAACCTACTCATCTGACAAAGGGCTAATATCCAGAATCTACAATGAACTCAAACAAATTTACAAGAAAAAAACAAACAACCCCATCAAAAAGTGGGCCAAGGATATGAAGAGACACTTCTCAAAAGAAGACATTTATGCAGCCAAGAGACACATGAAAAAATGCTCATCATCACTGGCCATCAGAGAAATGCAAATCAAAACCACAATGAGATATCATCTCTCACCAGTTAGAATGGAGGTCATTGAAATGTCAGGAAACAACAGGTGCTGGAGAGGATGTGGAGAAATAGGAACACTTTTACACTGTTGGTGGGACCGTAAACTAGTTCAACCATTGTGGAAGATAGTGTGGCGATTCCTCAAGGATCTAGAACTAGAAATACCATTTGACCCAGCCATCCCATTACTGGGTATATACCCAAAGGATTATAAATCATGCTGCTATAAAGACACATGCACATGTATGTTTATTGTGGCACTATTCACAATAGCAAAGACTTGGAACCAACCCAAATATCCATCAATGATAGACTGGATTAATAGAATGTGGCACATATACACCGTGGAATACTATGCAGCCATAAAAAATGATGAGTTCATGTCCTTTGTAGGGACATGGATGAAGCTGGAAACCATCATTCTCAGCAAACTATTGCAGGGACAAAAAACCAAACACTGCGTGTTCTCACTCAGGTGG
Source organism: Hylobates moloch (assembly GCF_009828535.3). Taxonomy (NCBI): domain Eukaryota; kingdom Metazoa; phylum Chordata; class Mammalia; order Primates; family Hylobatidae; genus Hylobates; species Hylobates moloch. The sequence continues at coordinate 92,693,189 of NW_026652283.1, forward strand.
GAATTGAACAATGAGAACACTTGGTCACAGGAAGGGGAATATCATACACCGGGGCCGGTCGTGGGGTGGGGAGAGGGGGACCGATAGCATTAGGAGATATACCTAATGTAAATGACGAGTTACAGGGTGCAGCACACCAACATGGCACATGTATACATATGTAACAAACCTGCACGTTGTGCACATGTACCCTAGAACTTAAAGTATAGTTAAACAAACAAAAAGAAAACCTTGTGCCCTTTGTCTGTCCCCAGAGCCAGCACCTCCTCCAGTCCCTCCAGGGGGAGCTCCAGCTCCAGGAGGCTCTCCCTGGAAAGTCAATCAGGAGCAGAAAGGTCCTGCTCTTCTCCACCCCGTGTCCTCAGAGGTTCTGCTCTGAATTGGGCTGTTCTGGTAAAGCTGTGGGGCTCTGCCTCAGAAACACCGCAGCCAAGACGGGGCTCCCTTGAGGAGGAAGGGAAATGCTCAGACACATGTCTCAGAAGTGTGATGTGTGCAGTGTGGGAGGGCCCTGCCAGGGAATCATGAAACATGGGCCAGAGAGGCCAAATGCTTCTTTGCAGTTGATTGGGATGAATGAATGCAGCATCCAGACTGTACAAGGATGTATCCTGTGTGTGGGTTCACACACTGTGTGAATAGTGTGTATAGGGCACAGCCTTGACCCCAGCAGCAGTGACACAGGAGGTCAGCTCTGCCGTATCCTCTCTCTGCAGGGAAAACGTTGGTAGAATCAGTGAGAAGACAACCTAAATTATAACTTGATCTTTTATTGGGGGCTTTTCCCTACCTGTCCAACTAATAAAATGTACAGTACTTCAGAAGTTTGAGAAAATATTTTCTTGTGCAAATTCTAGGAATATTCAAAGTATAAGTTTAATAAGACTCAGTAGTCTGAAAAATAGTGATAAAATGACATGATAAAATTAAGTAGTGATGATTAATAACATTCCTGGAGCTTGATTTTTGTCCAAATGCAGAGGACAAGAATGGGGAGACTTGCGTTTGAACAGTCTTTACCAACCAGATTTGCCGTTTCAAGATGTTTTCCCTGTCAGCCCAATATAAACTATCATTAAATCTTACTGATGTCCTCAGTGACTGATGGGTGATGATTGGTAAACTGTGTCCTGAGTAACTATGGAGGTCACACCAAACCGAGAGTAGGGTTTGTGGACAAAGACCAGAGGCCGGAAGGCACCCAGTGCAGGGCTGGGGCCAGTGAGGGGCCATCCTGACTCCAGCAGAGAATTTGTATGAGGGAGTGGTAGGAAGGGATATTGGATGAGAATATCGGCCAGAAGTTAGAAGGAGCACAAAGGCAGGGTGGGGGGTGAGAGTCATGTATTGGGCAATGGAGAGAAAGTTTTCAGAGTGAGTGGGAATGTGATAAGAACAGGGTGATAAAACTGGTGAGACAACTGCCAGTATAGAGATGGCAGAATCAGAGAAGGCAGTTAGGGAGACTGTATGAAGCCAGGCATGAGTGATGAGAGTCTGATATAACTGCTCTCAGGAAGGTGAAGTAGAGTAGATAGAAATGAAAGACATTTTACGAAAAACTTAAGGAAATCTTGGTGAGAATGAGGATGTGTGGAGGGAGGAGAGGGAGGAGCTCCACAGCAATGTGGAGCAGTCCTGAGGGCTCCGTCCCCTTCCTGAGCTGACCTTGGATTGGCGGAGGCCATTCGAAGTCTCTCATTAGGCCATCTTCTGAGAATGTGTGTTTTTCTCCCTATGGAAATATAAATAATTTTTATCGGGGAATACAGCCCAGACCCCACTGGAGGAGTGGGTAATATGAAGATTGAGCCTTGTGTTACCTCCATAAAGGACAACAAATTCTGATCTGGCACTTCTGGCACCTAAATATTCATAGAGACTGATTCCTCTACTACATTGCGTAAGGCTGCTAATAACCACTGTATGGCAATAGAATGTATATGTGTGGGGAGGTGGTAAAACTATTATAGGCAACAGGAAATTCAAAATGCCCTAGGACCCTGAAAAGTTCACCTCACTTAGTATTTGGTCTATAATATTCCAACTTGCTTTTCCACCACTCCTTCCCAAAGCCTTGAGGCTCTAAATCTTCCCCTGTTCTTATTCTCCTATGTGTTTAGATAAACAACCCTTCCTCTCCTGTGTTCTGGAGGCTCTCTAGAACGTTCACTGTAGGACACAGGAAAAAGATAAATAATAATGAATAATAGGCATGAGCTTGTTAGACAATGCAAGCCCTCAGGGGTCAAGTGGGGGTTTTTCAGTAAATGGATACTCTAGCCTGGGCACCTGTGGTCTCAGCATCTCCAGTCACAGACATGAAAGGTGACATCGTCTTTGTTTACATGTCTGTCTTCGTGGCCTGGTGTACTGGATGGTTTTATGGAGAGGCAGGGACATCAGAGATGGGTGTTTTGGGAATGCTTAGCAAAGGGGAAACTGAAACTGTTCCTACTGAACCTCCTTCTCCTTTCAGTTCCCACCCAGGAGGTCTGTCCTCAAGGGCCTTGGAGTGGAGACTTGAGCCACCGCCTGTCAGAGGTGCAATCTTCACATGCACAGCTGGAGCCAAGCACCCTGGTGCTCAGTTGTATGCAATTGCAGCTGGATCAATGGTTTGATTATGGCTATGGCATAGTCAGGTGGTGCCTTTCCTCCATCACCCGGACCTTCACAGCCAAATCTGATTCTGGGAACCAATGGCCCTTCCAAGGTAGGGAAGGAAAGGGGAATAGGAAACTTTAATCCAGGTGCTGGCTGTCATGGTGTTGTGGGTGGAGGAGACAAGGGGGCCTCTGCAAACTCACTGAGGGTCAACTTGAAATCCACGTTGCTCTAATGTGAAGTGAGTAAGGACCTGGGCTTTATGATCAAACCTGCTCTCAGGTCCTGGATCTGCCACTTACAGTTGTTCACCTTGGCCAAGTTATTTGTCTTTTTGGTATTTATATCTCATTTCCTCAGAAATTATATCCACCTGTAATCATTGTTGAGAGAATTAATTATGAGAATTTCCAGAGTGCTGTGTTCAATAAGAAATGCTCAATAAACCTATGAAGAGATGTTATCTAATTCTTTTATGTTTCTGGAAAATTAACACTTAGAATGTGACTTCACATGTGTTTTTTCATCTGAGGTCGAACGATTTTTAAGATCTCTACTTTTAAGGGACCCTCTTCCTTTGCTTTCTCAGTAAGTCTCATTTGCCAGTTTCCTCCCTCTCCTTCACCATCCCTTATTAAGCTAATTTCCCCCCATTAGGCACTTTCAATAACAATGTATTAGGCACATTTAATAAAAATAGAAATTCTGGTCCCACAAGTCAGTCTCCTGACGTATCCAGCTTATTTTTTTTTCTGTTTTTACCCTGTCTTTGAAATAAAGGGTAACTTTCATATGTAAAGAGTACAAATCAGTTTCTTTCATGATACTCCATTTAATTCACCATCTCCACAGCTATGTCCTCTGTTTCCTTCTCACAGGGATCCATTTCTGCTCAGATTTTCGTCATTCTGGGTCATGTTCATCCTCACTCTCTGTCCCTCTCACTATCTCCTTCTGGAGCCTCTGGGGCTGCCTGGTGCTCCTCTGTCAGTTGATGCCCCCATCTGAGACATCAGGAGATCCATGTTCTTAGGAGCTGGTGAGGGTCATGTGAAGTGATGAGCACCAGTCTGGCTCCAAGGAGAGGTTTCATGGAAAGTGCTCAGTGAGTGTCGGGGGTGCATAGTTCCTGACATGTGCTGTGATAACTTGTAGTATTTAATCCTCATTTCTTTCTTCCTGTCTCTCTTTTACTTCTCCATATATTCCAACAGCTCCAACCGGAACTAACGTTACTGCTTCAGACACTGTCTCTCCTGCTCACTTTTTTCCAGAGTCCTGAGCATGAACCAGGCTCCAGGCAAGAAGACAGAATGAATGCTTTTTGTTTTATTCTCCTTCACCTGGTGATTTCTTCTTGCTGTCTAACAGGTCATTTGTTTTTCAGCACACCTTCTATCTCATTCTTCCCATGTTTCTAATTGGTTTTTCCAACTTCAACAGAGCAGGATGATTATAATGTTATGTTCAATATCTCCTAAGATATTGAACATAATTATGTAATTATTCAATTAGATTAATATATATTGGTGTATACAGTTACATCATTTGTCATATACATTATATATATTTGGTTTGTATATTATATGGAGTGTATATATATGAAATATATATTTATGCAAGTTTTATAAATTCACCAGGTTTAGTCTTCCCTAGTTCTTTTCTTTCATGAGACGTTTCTTTAATTTTGATTTTGCTTGATTTTTATAATCCCCCCTTTAAAAAAGCATGGGCTATATCCAGTATAATTTCCTTGCCTTTGCCTTATACTCTTGGGAGCTATTTGTGTTCACTAATTTAATTTTTCTTGAATATTTTTATCAGTTGGGGGCACCTTTGTCTTCCAGTAATCTTATCATTAATGTAAGAAAAATCAACAACAATAAAAAATCAAAGTGTCCTTACTGGCTTCACCTCACCTCTTGGACTTTCACGTCTAAAGCCACTTTCTTTGATATTACTCTTGGGTAGAAGAGTAAGTCACAGTAAGATCATGGATAATAGTGGATCCTGATGGCTGTGGTTTTATTTTCAGAGCTGGTTTTGGAGCCTTGCCTTAGAATGAAGAACCCTCCCCAACTGGAGGATGATGATCTCGAAGGTCCAGCTGATAACACGCATGGGTGTCAAGTCATTGGCCACGTTCATGCCTCAAGTGTTCTGAAACAGATTATCAAAAGAAAACTGCTGTTGAGCAAGTTCAGACTGGCATGCAGATTCCCTTGCCTTCAGGCTTAAGGTACAGAGGTAATCACATCAATGACTCTTAGATGCACTAATTCCTTATTTATCTCTGTCTATGATGACAGCTCATTCTCCCAATACATTTTTTTGTCTTACTTCTGTGTCTCATGGGCTGCCACCCTGCCAAGCCATCCCATCCTCATCTCCTGTTTGCTCTCTGAACTCTACTCTGTTCCTACTGTTGTCCTGATAGTCCCTCTCCTGGCAACAGGAGAGACTGGCTCCACTCTCCTGACCCAAAGAGCATATTTTAAGCTGCAGAACAGCAGTTCTTTGCCTGAAATCACACATTTTTTTTTTTTTTTTTTGGCGTATTTGCTTGTCCTACCCCAAACTCCATTATCTCTTTCTGGAGGGAGCATTGCCTTAATACATCATTTACACGTAGACTTTCCTCTTGGGTCTGATTCTGAGCAACCCAATAAAATCAACCCTTAATCCTCACCTTATACATGTGAATGAGAAGTGTTAAAACTGAGCACAACGAAGTCCAATCAGGAATTAAATTAGAACCTGGGTGACAGGTGGGCATTCCCTACTGGCCTGGAGTCACATTTGTCTTCACCCTTTAGTCAGATGTGCAGCCTAGTGCCAAGGTGGATGGAGTTTTCAGGGACTCAGTGTCTGCACCTCATGGACTCATTTGAGCTGACATAAACTGGAGGACATTTATGGCACCCTAAAGGGAAATCAGTCCAAAAGTAGACGCAGAGGGCAGTACTTCAGAACTGCACAGATCATGAGGTGCATCCTAATCTCCCTTTAAAAATTTCGGATTTAAATGCAACTCAGGTGAATTTTGAGGCCAGAGAACATAAAAGAGCATTTTATGATCTAACTTTGGGAAAAGTGAGTCTAGGGCCCAGCTTTATGAATACCCAGGATGATAGACAATAATAGAGGACAATTTGTGCCTTGGACTAGCCCAGTTGACAAGACAGTAATTTAACTGAAATCATTAGAAGGAAGAATAAAATCCATAGACCCACTGGGAATGAAGCCAATCGTGAGAGAAATGGAGAATGGAAAGAAAATGATGGGGAATTGGTTTGGTGCATTCGGTATCTCTAAATTGTGCTGCCATGCAATAAGCACCTGGTGAGATTTCATTTAACATAAAATCCTTGAACTCACACCTTGAGATTCTCACTTAACTGGTCTGCGGCATGGTTTGGGCATCACTAGCTTTCAAAAGCCCCCATGTGATTCTAATATGCAGCTAAAGATGACAAGGACTTTTGGTCTACTATGCTGTCAGGCTATCAACATGGAAGTGCCCCAGATGTGTGACTACTTCTTAGAAAAGGCTAATCCATCAGTCATTGATGAGATTTGTGTTCCCATCTCCATAATACCATTTGTATAACGTGGTTAAAAAAAAAAAAAACCAGAAAGAAAACCAAGAGAAAATGGATGAATTAGACCTCTCTACTTGAAGCACTTTTGCTCAAACTCTTTTGAATACAACATAAAGAAATAATTAATACATTTAAATGAAGCATGCAGAGAACAATTTCTCCTTTTATCACACATAATGAAACTTAGTATTTTCCTTTTAACTTGTAAAATAAAACTTGCAGTTTATATTTCCCCACATTGATTTCACAGTCCACTAATGGGTCTAGCACTACAATATGAAAACTTTATTTTGGTCAATTATTGTAATTCAGTAAAATCCTTAAAGAGAACTCTTAAGGTCTTATTCCCCTGAAGAGAGTATAATAATAAATCCAAACTGAAACTCAGGAAGTGATTGTATATGTGTACTTCCTTATGCCACTCTTGAAACTGGCATAAAATACTAAAAAGAAATCTTTCCCAAAAAAGTACATTGGGGAAAAAAAAAAAAGACTGGGAGGGGAAGGAGAACGTAGTAAAAATATAATCCTTTTCAATTTCCACTTTTGAAATTCATTGGTCTAGATATTGAGAATATTTCTAGAAATGCCTTAAGGTGTAAGTAGGTGTGGAATCAATTTCAGAGAATTAGGGAAAATAAGTTGGGCTTTGGTTACAATACCTGCTCTCTCTCTTTGTTAATTCCACTTTGAATCTCTACTTTTTCCTTTATTTCTTGGTCCCCTTTGGAATAAAACTTACAATATTTCTTTGTTAAACCTTATTCCTGTCTTAGCCAAGGTCACCCAACAGGCTCTAATGACTGTTGAGACGTCTAGATCGAAGCATCTCCTCTCTCTTCCTCCAAACTTTATGAAAATAACCTGAGGCCTGGGTTCTGGTTCCAGGCTTGTCAGTAGGCAAGTCATGTCACCTTAGTTAAATGTTAGCCACATGGCATCAGTGGCTCCTTTATTGTTAAAGGCAGAACTGGACTTAGATGTTGTCTGAGGTCCCTGCTGGCTCTCACATGTAGGGCTCTTCTCATAGCCTACCCACTTCTTTCTAAAAGGCTGATACATAAGTTATAAGGGGGTGGGTTTCTCTGTAGAGGGTCCTCGCCTTCCTGCAGCCTTCTGTTCCTGAGTGTGCATGATTGATTCTGAGCACATCCTCACTGAGAGGTGTAAAAAGACATCACTTTGCTCCAGACAAAGGGGATGAGGAGGAAAGTGGTTGATGTTACAAGCTGCTGGTAGGGCGAGGGCAGGGTCCCTATATTCTTTTTTTTTTTTTTTAGTTTTATTATTATTATACGTTAAGTTTTAGGGTACATGTGCGCAACGTGCAGGTTTGTTACATATGTATACACGTGCCATGTTGGTGTGCTGCACCCATTAACTCGTCATTTAGCATTAGATATATCTCCTAAGGCTATCCCTCCCCCCTCCCCCCACCCCACAACAGTCCCCGGTGTATGATGTTTCCCTTCCTGTGTCCATGTGTTCTCATTGTTCAATTCCCACCTATGAGTGAGAACAGGTGGTGTTTGTTTTTTTTGTCCTTGCGATAGTTTGCTGAGAATGATGGTTTCCAGCTTCATCCATGTCCCTACAAAGGACATGAACTCATCATTTTTTATGGCTGCATAGTATTCCATGGTGTATATGTGCCACATTCTCTTAATCCAGTCTATCATTGTTGGACATTTGGGTTGGTTCCAAGTCTTTGCTATTGTGAATAGTGCCGCAATAAACATATGTGTGCATGTGTCTTTATAGCAGCATGATTTATAATCCTTTGGGTATATATCCAGTAATGGGATGGCTGGGTCAAATGGTATTTCTAGTTCGAGATCCCTGAGGAATCGCCACACTGACTTGCACAATGGTTAAACTAGTTTACAGTCCCACCAACAGTGTAAAAGTGTTCCTATTTCTCCACATCCTCTCCAGCACCTGTTGTTTCCTGACTTTTTAATGATTGCCATTCTATCCAGTTAATTTTTGTATATTGTAAAGCTCTGGGGTCCAGTTTCATTCTTCTGCATATGGTTAGCCAGTTATAACAGCACCATTTATTGAATAGGAAGTGCTTTCCCCATTGCTGATTTTTGTCAACTTTGCCAAAGATCAGTTGGTTGTAGGTATGTAGCTTTATTTCTGGGTTCTCCATTCTGTTCCATTGGTCTATGTGTGTAGTTTTGTACCAGTACCATGCTGTTTTGGTTGCTGTAGGCTTGTAGTATAGTTTGAAGTTGGGTAATGTGATACCTCTAGATTTGTTCTTTTTGCTTAGGACTGCTTTATTTTTGGGGGATCTTCATATAAATTTTTGAATAGTATTTTCTAATGATGTGAAAAATGATGTTGGCAGTTTGATAGGAATAGTGTTGGATTTGTAAATATCTTTGGGAAATATGGACATTTTAACAATATTGATTCTTCCAATCTCTGAGAATGGAATGTTTTTCTATTTGTTTGTGTTGTCTCTAATTTCTTTCAGCAATGTTTTGTAGTTCTTCCTGTAGAGATCTTTTACCTTTTTGGTAAAAACTAAAATCCCAGGTATTTTAGTTTTTTGTGGCTATTGTAAATATAATTATGTTCTTGATTTGGCTCTCAGCTTGAATGTTATAAAGATATAACATGGTATATAAAGATGCCACTGATTTTGTACATTGATTTTGTATCCTGAAACTTTACTAAAGTTGTTTAAAGTTTACTAAAGTTGTTTATCAGATCTAAGGGCCTTTTGGCAGAGTCTTAAGGGTTTTCTAGGTGTGGAGGCATATTATCAGTGAAGAGAGATAATTCGACTTCCTTTTTTCCTATTTGGATGCCTTTTGTTTCTTTCTCTTGCCTGATTACTCTGGCTAGGACTCCCAATACTGTGTTGAACAGGAATGATAAAAGTGTGCATCTTTGTTTTGTTCCAGTTCTTAGGGGGAATGCTTGCAACTTTTACCCTTTCAGTATGATGTTGGCTGTGGGTTTGTCATAGATGGCTTTTATTATTTTGAGGTATGTTCCTTTGATGCCTAGTTTGTTGTGAGTTATTATCATGAAGGAATGTTGGATTTTATCAAATGCTTTTTCTGTGTCAATTGAGATGATCATGTGATTTTTGTTTTTAATTCTGTTTATGTGGTGAATTATTGATTTGCATATGTTAAACCAAACTTGCATCCCAGGAGTAAAGCCTACTTTAGTTGATCAGGGTGAATTAACTTTTGGATGTGCAGTGGATTTTGTTTGCTTGTATATCTTTTTTCTATATAAAAATTAAAATAAGCATATATACTTCTAAAACTACCTATTGATATTTTTATAAAAATACCGTTAAATTTACAAATTAATTCAGAGAGATTTGACATCATTATGATGTTGAATCTTCCCATACAGTAAAATGGTATGGCTTTCAATTTTTTCAAATTTTCTTTTGGGTTAGTTACTAGAATTTGAAGATTTTCTTATTGTAGTTATAGAATATTGCTTGCTAAGACTGAGTAGCTATTTTAGATTATTTCTCGTGTAAATGGAGTAATGTCTTTCATTATATCTTCTAACTGTTGAGTATTTATGTACCTGAAAGCCATTGATTTCTATATTTTAAATTGTTCCTTGCTAACTTAGTAAAATTCATTGTCATAGTTTTTCAGTCAATTTAAGGCGGAAGATACTCCAGGTATACAATAAAATGATTTGTACACAGTGAAAGTGTTACAAAATTCTTTCCAATTTTAATCCTGCAGTATCTTCTGTTGTTTGATCACACTGGGCAGGACCTAGAGTATGATGTAATGTGCTAGTGGTTATAGTAAATGTCCTCACGTTGTTCTGACTTGGTGTTTCTCTATAAGCTTGAGGCTGGCATGTGGGTTGAAAAGAACATCTTTAATCATGTTAGAGTAGTATACATTTAGACATTTGTATGGAATATTTTTGTTATTTATTCATTTATGCATATCAAGAATGGTTGCCAAATTTTGTCAAATGCCATTTCATTGTCTACAGAGAGAATCATATGTTTTTTTCTCTTTACTTATACAAATATGGTAGAATATACTAACAGATCCTAATACTGAACCGTCCTTGAAAAACCCTACATAGTCAGTATGTATGTATTGTTCCTTGTGCTGCTAGATTGTCTTTCCTAATATTTTGATAACAATTTTCAAGCTGATACACATAAGTAAAAGCCAGCTAAGGTTTTCTGTTTTGGGCCATCTTTATGATCTGTATCAAATTTTGCTATTAATGTTATAATCACATAATTTTTTAAAAAAGTGAATATATTCTTTCTCTTTTGTTTTTTTATCTTTTTCATATTTTGAAACAATCTCTGTAAATGGCCTGGACTTAGGACTCTTTTCAGAGCTGGTAAATTAGTTGTTTTTTTTTTCCAAAATTTTCTTTGAAAATCAGTCTATATAGAATTTTTTCATTTCCTGACATCAGTTTTTATAAATTATACTCTCTCAGGAAAATATATATTTCATTCATGTTTTCATAGAATTAAGCAATGAAGTCTAGTGTTATCCTTTAAATTTTTTCACTTTCTTTGTTTATTTACCCTTTTCTATTTCATTTTTTTGGTAAAACTATTTTTGTAATAAAAATTTTTACGAAGTTTTTATAATTTTTATTAAATATATTCTCTATCTTCAGAGTACAGCGTTAGATCTGTCACAGTCAGGCCTATCTTGTTAATTCTGTCAGTCAGTCCTCTTTGGCTCCATTTGTCTTTGGCCCAGAAGAATTTTGTGGGGTGGTACAGTAGGAGGGCCAGACCAGGGCCTTCCAAAGCCTGTGGCCTAGAGTAGGTTATTGTTTTGCCTGGGTCTAGGATAGTACTGTCATCCATACATCAGAAGAGTTAAAATTAAAGACTGACAATATAAAGTATGGGTGATAAGGCAGGGCTTCTGGAACTCCAAACACTGCTGATAGTAAATTAGTATGTAAATTGATATAAACACTTTGGAAAACTCTTCGGCAGCATCCAATGAAGTCTGTGACAGAAATTCAACTCTAGGTATCTACCCAACAGAACTGTATACATATATGTGCTAAAAGTCAGTACAATAATATTTGCAGCATTTTTGTTCATAGTAGTTCCAAACTGCAAATACACCAAAAGTCCATCAGCATTAGAATGAATAAATAAATTATGGAATACTCATTCATTCATTCATTCATTAAATGGAATACTATACAGAAATAAAAATGAATGAGATACATGTGACAATATGGAAAAGTCTCACAATGTTGAGCTAGAGAAATGTGACCCAAAATAATATGTTCTGTGTAATTTCATTTATATAGAACTCAAACATAGACAAACTAATGCCTGGGGACAGAAGTCAGGTTTGTTTTGAGGAGGAAGGAAAGGCTGCTAATTGGGGGCACTTGAGGGGGATTTCTGGAATGCTGGTAATGTTGTATTTCTGAATCTGGGTGGTTGATAGATGGGTGGGTTTTTCTGTGATGAGCCACCAACCTGTACGTGTGTAATTTTGAACTCTTCTGTACATATGCTATAGTTCGACAAAAAGAACATTTGAAAAAATCCTGGGCTCCCATATCTGTTGGATTTTCCCTGTCCTGGGAAGATCAGCCTTCTTTTGCAACTCTTTTGACTCTGACTCTCTTGTGTTTTCTTACTTAAGGAACTGAAAAAGTGGAGGGCTCTGTGTCCACACTCTGAGATGGCAGAGTATGGATGCTGCAGCCCCATACAGATGATCTGCCACATCTTCCCTCTTGGTAGCTCTGAGAGGGCCATGTAGTTTAGGATAAGAGGGCCAGAACTTGACTGGGTGGACTCGTTGAAAATTAGACAGATCTTCGGAGCAGGTACACGTTTTTGTGCAGAAACAGCAACAAACTCCAAACTGGAGTGGCTCAGTCAGGTATGAAGAGTGGGTACTAATCTGAACATGGGAAGTGAAGCCAGCAAGTCAGGAGCCAGAACAGATAGAGCTGCGGTTGAGTACAAGGGTAAAGCATGAAGGTGAGGATTGATTGAGGCACTCACTCTGCCTCCTTGTAGGTACACAGGCCATTCAGGGAGCAGGCTGGGAGAGGATGCAGGGGACAAGCACCTGACCAGTGACACCTTCTGTATTTTAATCTGCAAATGGTCTTGAAACAATATTTGTTCTAAGCTCAGACTTAAAAATTTATAAAAAACAAGCGTATGCTCATGACAGCATGCACAGTATCCCTTGAATGGAACACCTGGAGGTTAGCTGTCTTCTCTAGGGAATTAAAATAAAGGTTTTTCTGGCAAGGTGCTTATATCAATTGCTACCCATGGTACAGTTAGAGCTTAAAATAGCAGAAGGGGCAGGAGTGGGAGTTGTATTGAACTTTGTTTGTCTTTGAATTTTGTTCGGGTCAGAGTAAAACGCAAGAGAATGTTTTGCAAAAACCAGGAAGTCAGAAAGTATTTTTATTCCAGAACAGTTCAGTTGGTGTTAAAATGTCAATTAAATCAGCAGATGGTTAGCTATCCTTCTTTCTAAGGTCAATTATGTAATTTCAGAATTAAAAGGCTGAAAAATTGAGCACACATCTATTCCATATCTTCATCTAAATATATGAGACATGTCTTTAAGTCTATTTAATAAATATTTGCCACTTGTCCTCCCCTCTCATCCCCCAAACCCTCCAACATACTTGGTAATGAAATAGCCATGGGGCTAGGGCATGGGAATTACTTTATTTAGTTTTTCTTGGCCTGACGGTATTATTATTTCAGCTTTTCTACCTGATGGATGATGTTTCTTTTTTAAACGGTGTTGCAAAATGGAAGAAATGAAAACAAGAAACTTGTCCAAAGTCACTCAGATAGATATTGGCAGAACTAGAACTAGAATTCAGGCATTCTTGTTGTAGCCACTGAGGATTTATTCATTGGATGGGTTTGACATGGGGTCTTGCACAGATATACCTGTTCACTGCTTAAATCGTCAAGTCACAGAAAAGCATTTAACAGTCACAAGGAAAGTCCAATCTGGACAGGACACACAAACAGAAGCCAGTGTGTCTTACTTATTGGTGTTTAGACCTAATCTGGAGATAGCAAGGAAGCAATAGAGGCTCTTATCTTTGACAGAAGCTTGGCAGGGCAGGTCAACAAATTACGAGAGAGATAGAAAACAACAAGGGCTGCTGGCCTCATCTGGTTCTCTTTTTATTTATTCTTGACAAACGTGATTTATGAATCCCAGATCTCTTGTCCCATTATAGGATGGAGCTATCTGCTTTGTGCCCTGACACTATAATTTTGTTCTAAGCCATTCTGTCTACTCTTGTGCATTTCCTGGCCACATTTGTACACCCACTTGTCAGTTCCATAAATCATTATAGATAAGCAAATCCTTCTCTTAACCTTTGTAAAGATAACATGACCAATATTTTCTGAACACATTCTTGCCAGGCTTGCTTTGGGGAGATAAATGTGGCCTGTCTTGATGGTGCATCACTACACAATAGAGTGATTTATGAAGGGGGAGTGGGGCTCGTTCATTGTGGCTTACCTGGAGGCTTTTCAAATGTCTTTTTTTTTTTTTTTTTTTTTTTAAGAACGCTGGTGAGTTGTAGACATAGTAAGGATATTTGACAAAGACTTTGTGATCGGAGTTTTTGCAGCTCTTTTTATGTATCAAAGTGGTGGTAGAATGTGAAAGTTTTATTACAGTCACTTGAATTATCCAGATATTCTTTTTGAGGGATATAAATGTTAGTTATATATTTTTTCTGTATGTTTATATAGACACCACCAAAAGTAGCCTCTTTCCAGCTTCAAAAGCCACATGTTGGCTGGGCACGGTGGCTCACGCTTGTAATCCCAGCACTTTGGGAGGCCGAGGCGGGTGGATCACGAGGTCAGGAGATCGAGACCATGGTGAAACCTCGTCTCTACTAAAAAATACAAAAAATTAGCCGGGCATGGTGGCGGGCGCCTGTAGTCCCAGCTACTCGGAGAGGCTGAGGCAGGAGAATGGCGTGAACCCGGGAGGCGGAGCTTGCAGTGAGCCGAGATTGCGCCACTGCACTCCAGCCTGGGCGACAGAGCGAGACTCCGTCTCAAAAAAAAAAAAAAAAAAAAAAAAAAAAAAGCCACATGTTTGCAGTCTACCTCTAGAATGAAGAAAACTCAACTAAGATTCAGAGAAAAAATGAAATGTATGTGGCCCATGGGAAGAGCGCTTTACTACAACATAACCATAATATTGCACATCAATAGAAAAGCACATGCAGCATAAACTTCAGAAAAGAAAGTTGTGTTATGGTGGCGACACAGGCTGTGGAGCCAGTAGGGATGGGTTTCATCCCTATTTGTCAATGGAGTGAACTTACGCAAGTACCTATCTTGAGTTCACCTTTTCTGCTCCCTAATAAAATGAGGATAATGTATATCTCAGTCTTGTAAGGATTAAAAGAGATTATATCCTGGCTTTCAGTGAAGAATTTTTTTTCTGCTTAGGTATGGAGAATTGGAATGATCATCCCCATTCCTCAGTTTGTAGTACATGGTTATCCTTATTTACTGCACAGTCTCTCTTTTATTATTTTATTTATTGTCCCTTCATCTCCCATTCCCAATCTTGTTTCCTGTTCCCAATGGACACTCACTCTTGTGTGTCACTCCAGAGGCTCACCCAGCTTCTGATATAAGCTCTTATAAGCAAGGGTAAATCGGAGGCGCCTGCATCATGGTCTTCACATCATCCCACCTGCTGCCCTGTGCTCAAGAGCTGGGAAGCTGAGCTTCAGCTCCAGGGCTGTCTTTAATTCAGTTCAATCCACAGAATCTATGGAATGCCAGGTGATACACTTCAGTGTTGGCAGAATGAGGTGAGGGCTTTATTTGTTCCAAGATATAAATACACAAACACATACGCACTCACACACAGAGGATATACATATGTATGTATACATATAAACATATTATAAATGTATATTCTGAAACAAATAAGGTATATATATGTAAACACACACACAAAGTATACACACACATGCATATACATATATATGCTTTTTTTCTTTTCCTTTTAAAAGGATATCATGGTGTTTTTTTTTCCATAGCATTCACTTAGGCTTCTCATGTAGATCTATAGGGTTATTTTTTATAGTGCACCCCCCCTCTTTTTTTCCTTTTTGCTGCTGGAATAAGGAAAGCCCCTTCTGGATATGATCTTTACCACTTGTTGGGATGGGAACTGATGCCCTTGGTCCTGTTCTAAGTCCATGCAGGTTCTGCTGGAATTTTCTTTGGAGGTGGATGAATGTGAATAATTCCCAGCCTGGTTCATTCTGAGTCCCTTGGCAGAGGAAACATGGAATCATGGAATATTTTGTTTAACTTCCACTGTCTTTTTTTTTCTTAAAACAAATGGGGTTCATAACAATCTTTAGTCTGCATTATCTACTGCTATTAGAGCATACAGGGCTTCCTTTTTTGGGCACCCTTTCTCCGCAGACTGTCAGTTTCCCCCTCTCTTCCTCTAGGGTTGTTTTCTTGGAGTTGCAGGTGCAATTAGGTGTAGAAATAAAGATTCGGAGGGATGTGGGAGTTGTGAGAGTGGGTGGGTACAGCACCCTGATTGCCACAAAACCCGCTACAGCAATAGCAGAAGTTTTATTTTGTAAACTTTGAGGCTATTAACAGATAAAGTTTCCCAGTTTGGTTTAATTTTAATTATACAGCCTGCTTCATAAAATGATGCTTTCATGCCTTTAATTCTGTTTAATTAGATGTTTATATTACCAACATTTTTCTTTATTATTATTGTTTTGTCAATAGTTTAACTTTTAGTCTCTTCGTGCCATTTTATTTCAGGTGTCCTTCCTTATATGTAGGATATAGTTGTGTTTACTTTTTAAAACAATCCGAGAATTTTCCCCCTTTGATAGGGGAATTTAACACATGCAATTTATTTTTCAAAATTATTATTTATTTTTATAGGTACCTAGTAGGTCTATATATTTATGTGGAACATAAAATATTTTGATATAGGCATACAATGATAATAATCCCATCAGGGTAAATGGGTTGTCATGACTTCAAGTACTTTTTCTTTATGTTACAAACATTCCACTTATACTCTCTTAGTTACTTTAAAATGTACAATAAATTATTGTCGACTACAGTCACCCTGTTGTACTACCAAATTCTAGATCTTACTCATTCTATCTAACTGTATTTTTGTACACATTAACCATTTCTATTCCCCCCACCTCAACTACCCTTCCCAGTCTCTGTCTCTATCTCTATCTTCTACTCTCTATTTCCATGAGTTCAATTGTCTTAATTTCTAGCTCCCATAATTAAGTGAGAACATGAGAAGTTTGTCTTTCTGTGCCTGGCTTATTTCTCTGGTTCCATCTATGTTGCTGCAAATGTCAGGATCTCATTCTTTTTTTATGGCTGAATAGTATTCCATTGTGTATATGTACCAAATTTTCTTTATCCATTCATCTATTGGCAGACACTTAGGTTGCTTCAAAATCTTAGCTATTGTAAACAGTACTACAATAAACATGAGAGTGCAGATAGCTCTTTGAATTACTGATTTCCTTTCTTTTGGGTGTATACCCAGTAGTGAGAGTGCTGGGTCATATGGTAGTTCCATTTTTAATATTTTGAGCAACCTCCAAACTGTTCTTCATAGTGAGTGTACTAATTTACACTCCTACCAACAGTGTATGAAGATTCTCTTTTCTCTACATCCTTGCCAGCATTTGTTATTGCTGGATGAAAGTCAGTCATTTTAATTAGGATAAGATAATATCTCATTGTAGTTTTAATCTGTACTTCGCCGATGATCAATGATGTTGCACACCTTTTTATATGCTTGTTTGCCATTTATATGTCTTCTTTTGAGAAATGTCTATTTGAATTTTGTACTCATTCTAAAATCAGATGATTCTTTTTTTTCCCATTGAGTTGTTTGAGCTCCTTATATATTCTGATTATTAATCCCTTATCAGATGGGTAGTTTGCAAATATTTTCTCCCATTCTGTGGGTTATCTCTTCCATTTGTTGATTTTGCTGAGCAGACACTTTTTAACTTGATATGATGCCACATGTCCATTTTTGCTTTGGTTGCCTATGCTTGTGGGGTATTACTCAAATCTTTGCCTAGACCAATGTCCTGGAGAGTTTCCCCAATGTTTTCTTTTTGTAGATTCATAGTTTGAGGTCTTAGATGTAAGTCTTTAATCAGTTTTTCTTTCATTTTTGTATATGGCAAGAGATAGGGGTCTAGTTTCATTCTTCTGCATATGGATATACAGCTTTCCCAGCACCATTGACTGAAGAGACTGTCCTTGCCCCAGTGCGTGTTTTTGGCACTTTTGTTGAAGAAGATAGCTCAGGCCATTTTTGTTCTAATTGAAGTATTTAGTCTTTTAACAGCTTTCTTATCTGCTTGTTCATCTACATACTTTCTTTACTTTTAATTTCCCCCATCACTTGTTAATAATATGTCATGCTTTCAGTTTTGCTTTTGTAGTTCAACTTTTCTAAGACACATTAATCTCTATTTTTTCTTTAAAATTTGAGGTCAATTCAATGATTATGTCTTTCCTAAGTTATTCTTGGAATTAAAATTGCTTATATTTATCTCATTTATCCTACCATTTCCTGATTTTTGACACTCTAATTTGGGATTATAAATCAGACTATTAGTACTGTTTAATCATATTTTAATATTACACTGTCTATAGATTTGATCCTGTTCTTTATGAACATCAGAACAGAAATCAACTCTGACTTTGTGTTTTTGGTTCCTTGGCCTATTTTCTCACATGAAACAATGGCTTCTTCATTTTTCCAGTTAGCTTTTAATTCCAGCCCGTATTGTAGCCTATTAATTTTCAAGTTGATTTTGCACTTTTAAAACAGAGTTGATATATTCTTATATTTTATTTATTTATTTATTTATTTTATTATTATACTTTAGGTTTTAGGGTACATGTGCACAATGTGCAGGTTTGTTACATATGTATCCATGTGCCATGTTGGTTTGCTGCACCCATTAACTCGTCATTTAGCATTAGGTATATCTCCTAATGCTGTCCCTCCCCATCCCCCCACCCCACAACAGTCCCCGGAGTGTGATGTTCCCCTTCCTGTGTCCATGAAAAGCACAAATCAGACTTATACAAATAGTTTTTTTTACATTTTTTTATCAGCTTCTTCCAAATGTTTGCTATGCTTCTGAATCATGTAGGTAATAGAGGAAAAGATGAATGAAAGATCGCTCCCAGGTATTTGGTGGGGGGAATCTAGTGGACTCTCTTGCCATTAGAACATTCCATTTTGGACACGTTAAATTCATGATATCTCTTAGATAATCCTCTAGTGCCATCTAAAGTTTAAAGCTCACAAGTGTTCAAAGCTGGAGATGTAAATGTAGTTGTCACCTATATGTAGGTCCTACTAGAAACAACAAGACAAGTTTATCAGGGGAGGGTATAAAGAGAGAAGTAAAGATCTGGTCCTAAGGAATGCCAACATGTAGATTTGGGGTAGAAGAGGAAGGGTGTACAAAGAAGCAGAGAAGGAGCCAATAATATAGGAAGAAAATGAGGAGATGATATATTACAGAATCCAAGAAAGGATTTGCCAAAGATTCAAGGAATCTGAAAAAAAGATTCTGTAATAGGTTTCTGTTAAAGGCTACTCTTATTCATTTAGGTGTATCATTAAATTAGCCATTTAGATAATATAGATTTGCTAGAGTAAGTCAAATTCACTGAGCCACATATAAAATTGAACATAAGCTTGCTGGAATAAAGTGAACAGCCATCTAGTTGATGTTGGAATAGCAGGAAAAAAATTAACCTGCCTTATTTCCAGAATTCGTCATTAATCTTGTGAGAACAGGCAGCATCATGTGTTTGGACTGAAGGGTAGAGCAGTTGTGATAAGGGTTTAAAAGACTTTATATTGTGTCTAAACATCTTCTACTTCTTGAACAATGTATGGCTTACCCTTTAAGCTAGTTTAGAGAAATGAAAGTTATTGAACACTCAGAGAATCAGGCTTGGGGGATAAATAGGAAGAAAAACCAAAATGGTATTTTCTAGGACTCCTTCAGGCACATTTCCTTGATGATGGGCACATGCCCCATAGTTTTCACTGAGCACAGTGACCTTCATGGCTTCGAAATCCCCCAGCATTCCAGATTCTGAAAGCTTACTTTTTCTCTTCCAAGCTCTCTCTCCCTTTTCAGTAAGATGGATTCAGTGCTGCATCTTTTCTTGTCTTGTTTTCTTCATTGAAATCTGTGTCTGTTTTGCCTCCTTGTGCCCTGATTGTAAGGGAG
Organism: Hylobates moloch; assembly: GCF_009828535.3. Taxonomy (NCBI): domain Eukaryota; kingdom Metazoa; phylum Chordata; class Mammalia; order Primates; family Hylobatidae; genus Hylobates; species Hylobates moloch. The sequence continues at coordinate 92,712,724 of NW_026652283.1, forward strand.
GTGGGGGAAGCAAGTTCTCTGGTTTCTATCTTGCACAGGTGGATCTCACAGTCTGAAGAATTACCAAAGTACAGGATGGGTGTTCAAAAGATTCTGGAAATCCATAAATATGACAGATATAGAAAGTAGAGTGAACCCTAATAAGGTCACCTAAAGCTTCAGTTGTGGGAAAACTAGACACATGCACACATATGTTTATTGCGGCACTATTCACAATAGCAAAGACTTGGAACCAACCACATGTCCAACAACGATAGACTGGATTAAGAAAATGTGGCACATATACACCATGGAATACTACGCAGCCATAAAAAATGATGAGTTCATGTCCTTTGCAGGGACATGGATGAAACTGGAAAACATCATTCTCAGTAAACTATCGCAAGGACAAAAAACCAAACACCACATGTTCTCACTCATAGGTGGGAATTGAACAATGAGAACTCATGGACACAGGAAGGAGAACATCACACTCCGGGACTGTTGTGGGGTGGGGGGAGGGGGGAGGGACAGCATTAGGAGATATACCTAATGCTAAATGACGAGTTAATGGGTGCAGCAAACCAACACGGCACATGGATACATATGTAACAAACCTGCACATTGTGCACATGTACCCTAAAACCTAAAGTATAATAATAATAATAATAATAATAAAAACAAAGACTGTTTAAGAAAATAGGTCCTGATGCAGTTCTGTAATCATTTTGTGATGTTTCTCCTCATGAGATTTTGAAACTAGTTTCTGTCTTGCTAAAAAGAAAGAAAAACATTGATTTCTAAAGTTTGATTTTTCTAAGAACATGAGAATAATAAATAAGCATCAGTCTTGTTTTTTCTAACTTGCCTTATGTGCATTTGCTTCTTTTATTTAGTTTTTTAAAATGTCACTGTCTGGAATGGACTCTGAGATGGTAATTTGAATGCTGGAGGTTTTCTGGTGGTTGTCTTGGAATGAAGAACTTTGGCACAACTTTGGGAGTGGTCATTCTCTGTGGCTGAGGGCAGTTCCTCTCAAGGGACGTAAATGAGCTGTCAACAGCCAACACTCCTGACAGTTGGGTTGGGAGTGGGGGGTGTACCTTGGTTCTACAGGGGAGATCTTGACAGTGTACCACAGAATCCTCTTCAGTCTATCAAAATAAATCTGCTTATACAGATTATATAAGCAATTTATAGCGCATAGCTGCAAGTAGTCCATCAAGACTAGGAAGGAATGTCAAAGTTCTTGTTTAATCAGAACTAAAACGTTGGAAGACTTATCTACAGTGGTATAATCAGCAAGTTTCTCTTCTTTTTTTCTTGCTTGCTGTCACACCAATGAGAATTGAGTAGGTCAATGTGGTACCTAAATTTTAGCACCACCCAACAATTTAATATGTCTTACTGCTCTGTATTCAGCTGTTCAATTCGTATTCTAGACTGACCAGTGGGTGGCATGATGCTTAGAGAAACTTTTTGGGACTCCTCTTTCTTATTATAGAATTGAGGTCATGTGATCTCCACTCACATGTCACTTTCCTACTCCATTAATAACATCATCATTAGCTCAAAAACATTCCTGATTGTTGTCATAATGTTTGGAAAATTTTGAAATTTTAAACTTTAGGCTGAGAAGTTAGCTTTTACTTGGACAAGAATGGCTTATGTTTTCAGAAGTCTCTGTTGTTAGTTGCAACAAAAGGGTAATTTCAAAAACTTATTTTATGCTTAATATTTTTAAAAAAATTTTTAACGGCTCAACTAGAAAACAAACTCTGAAATTAGCATTCTTCTAACAGCAGCAGTCAGAGGTACTTATCTTATTTCCTGTGCCCAATTAGCAGCTAGTCTTCTAGAATAGTACAATTTTAGAGAAAAAAAATAACATTTATTGAGCACCTATGATGAGGCAAACACAATTAACTTGGTTCTCATAAGGAGCCTGTTTTGTGTTCACCTTGCAGAATCAGAATAAATTCTCACCTGGAATTTGGTTTGAATATTGAGGCTGATGACACTGAATACCAAGAAAACTTGAGAGAAACGGGGGACTCCTAGAGGAAACATGAAAGGCACAAGCAGGTCTGGGCTGGCTTAAGAAAAGTAGGAGTGGATTGGGCCATTATAGTGGCTAGCAGGTGGGACTGGGGAAAATTTTCTGCCAATTCTATAGGAGGAGTTGCATGCAGGTGCTTTCTTACCAGCCTGACCATATGTGGGGCCAAAGGAGGAGTGGGTGACGCTTAACAAAAAGTCAGTAGTCAGACATCAAAAATGGAGTCACACTCTATTACAGAGCTTGAAATGTATTTAGTGGGAGCTCCATTTTAAAAAGGAGGTTGCTTAGGGGTCACACAGTCAGTGAATACTGGAGCAAGAAAGATTCAAAATCTGTGATATTTCCAAATCCCATTATATACATATATATGTGTATATATATGTATATATATGTGTGTACATATGTATATATGTATATACAAATGCTCTATAAGGATTATATATATTTATATAAAAATGATCTATAATTATATATATTAATTGTATAATATATAACATATATATCTATAATTATATATAGAGCATTATATATATAATGTCCTATTAGAGTTTTTTATATTATATATATATAAAATACATTGCTCTATAAGGGTTGTATGCTTGATAGAAGAATGAGTGATGAATAAAACTATGGTTTCCAAAATGTGGGAGCATTTCTTGAACTATAAGTATTTATTTATACTTTGTAAGTATAAATAAAGGAGCTTCATTTAAATAAGATTGGGAAATGCTGGGTTAAACCCATTAAACTGTTTTTTCTTTTTAAAGAGAATTTATGCATTGTGAATCTTCAAGAGGAGCATGCAGAATGTCCCAATTTATTTGACCATGAAGCACCCTTTTTCCTAGCAATATACTTTTGGGAAATGCTGGGTTACACTAATTCCACTTGCTTTTATGTACATGGAATTAAGAGCCCTCCAGAAACATGATATCAATGTGTAGATAATCCTCCATCTACTTTATTATTTACAAAATAATATAGCTTTTCTTTTATGGAAAAGCAATTCAGTTTTATTTTCTAATTTGCATAAATAAAAGGGTAGTCAAAAAGAACCTACAACCTTACATTTGTAGATCACCATTAACACTTTGGTGCATATTCTTTCAGAAATTTAAAAAACATATATATTTATAGTTACCAAAATATGAGATTATACTTTATTTTGTGTCCTGACTTTTCACTGAATAATCTATGACAGATTTTTATTTCAAAACCATACACCCAGTAGATTATTTTTAATTGTTGTTTAGATGTAATTTATTTAATTCATTCCATAGTGTTGAATATTTGTCTGCATTGTGACTATTAAAATCTTACCAGTGTTAAAAACAGTGCTGTAATCAACATTCCTGTTGCTAGGTCTTTCCATACATCCTTAAAAACATCTTTAGGATAAATCTTGGGGAAATTAATTAAACTTTCTCATTCTTCAGTTTTGTCAACTGTAAAATGGAACTTCTAATAGCATCTGTCTCAGAGAGCTGATATGAGGGTTCAAATAAGTATTCTGTGTGCACGTTTAGATCACTGCCTAGCACTTACTCATCACTCAGGAGGTGTTGGTGATTATTATTTTATTGCCACACTTAGTAATTTGTAATCCTACCTGGCTGTGCTCATTATTCTCTTGATTTACCTGGTTCTTCAGGGGCAGGTCAGCTGCGCAGCCCTCTCTCCCACAAGGCCATCTTCTTTGCCAAATTTAGCCTTGTCCTGTGTAAGTCCAAGTAAGTCCAAGGTCTTCAGAGGCCTGAAGAGGGAGATCTGGGAAAGTTGTGACTGTTATGGGACATACCTCAGCCTCACGAGAGTCAACAGGGACTGAGCCAATAGGAGAACTCCCCAGTCAGTTCCCTGTCATGATTTTTCCATTTCCCAAACCAACAACCCACAGGTTTCCGAACTTATACCCAGAAGGATAAGTATTAGGTGGATGCCTTGCTTGCATTAGCCTCTTTCTTTGTAAAAGGAGAAATATGGTGTGTTTGTGAATACTTTTTTTCATTGGTGCAGAGTTCTCTTTTTCACCACAACTGAAAAAACATAATTGGGGTGTGGAGTGAAAGGCCATTTTACCTTTAAAGCCCAGAACAATCCTGTGTTTGTTCTGGAATCTCTTCTTGTGAAATATCAGAGTTGGGGGGTCTGGGGTTGGGGCCCAGCAATTCTAATTGTGATCAGGCTTGCTACACTGGAAGCAAATGGAGGGCTGGCCCCAGGCTGGCTTTAACAAGGTGCCGTTTAGGTTGAAAAAGTCTCTTACTCTCTTGGGATGACTTGTCAGAACACTGATGATGTAATCTCTCCTCTAGTGGCTCAGGTCCGCCTGGTAATCCTCTTCCCAGTGCCATTGTTTGATCAGCTTTGCTACAGCCCTTGTATTTATTCTTCCTTTAGATATAACTTCACAACATGGAGGAATTTGGATAGCGCCTCAAGTTTTTGGTCTAGACCGTGTCTGAACTTACTTTAAACCACTTTAACACTGACCTGTTTGGCCTGGATTTGTCCCTTCAAGCTGCTGCCCCCCAGCCACCATATGACTTGTGGGAAGCCCCTCCTGTCTGCACAGAGGACCTCTTGCCTTTCTGTCCACTTGTGGTCATCCTGGCCCTTCCCCTCTTAGCTGGGAAGTCTGTCCTGGGCATAAACGTTCAGCTATAGACATAGAACAACCTTAACCAGTGGCTCCCGTTCCCTTGGATCCTCCCTTTCATGCCTGCTACTCTGTGTATGATCACTTCATGCTATTTTTTCCCATGGCAGACTGGGTTATATATCCACCTATGAGCCAGTAGTTGGTGGTCAGGGAAGTTGACAGTTTCAAATATGGCAATACCCATGGGAATCATGTATGTGAGAGCAGGAGGAGAAGGGGGAAGTTCTGTGAAGAAGGGAGATGGTCCTTGGCAGATCATCCCTTATTGGTCATTATAGTGATAAATTTTTAGATTGGCAGGAAAACAGCTACTAGGTATTAGTCATCTTTTGCTGCAGTAACAAACAACTCAATTTGCAACAGAATAAAACTAAACACTTATTTCTTTCTGACATTACATGAAATCCACAAATTGGCTGTGATTGTGGAGACCTTTCCTGGCTTCCAGGCATCTTCTCATCCCAGGACTCAGGCTAAAGGAGTAGCCTCTATTTTTCATACTACTCTTGTTGAAAAAGGCAAAAATGCAAGAGGCTAATCTGACTGAATAAGCACATTTAAAGTTTCTGCTCACATGTGGCAAATCTCATGTCTGTCCACATTCCACTGTCCCACTGCAGTCATGTGGCCAACATGAGGGGAGGGGCCGGGGAGGACTGCAAGTAGAGTAAAGAAGTGTATCCTGCCAACTTGGGAGCACTCAGTGTCACGTGGCAAAGGTTGTTGATGAGTGATCCTCATTATTCATTACAGAAGAGGGAGCAGGAGGTGTGAGTTAATGGGAGTAAGGGCAGGACAACACATGGAGACTTTAGAATAACTTGGCACTTAAGGAAATGGAGTTGTGGTAAATTGTGAGGGTGGTAGATCAAAGTGGCATATTTTTCCCCCAGTGGAGAATTTTCTGCACAGAAGTGCAAGAGAAGCCACAAGAGAGAATATAATAACTTAATACTTTTAGCCTACATTCATTGAGAGATTACTCTGTGTGGCCACTTTACATTTGTCAACAGTCTTCAAGAACTTCATGAGGCAGGTACTGTCATTATTTCTATTTTAGCAATGAGGATAATGAGGCTGATAATATATAACTTGCTTAGTCATAGAGCAAGTGAGTGACAAAGTTGGTATTTAAGCCTAGCTGATGGACTGTAAAGTCTTGATTTGTTTCTTATTTACTAGAAAAAGGTGATAGGAACACCTCCTTTCCCCCAATCCCACTACCTTGTACCTCCAATAAATCCAATAGGCATGTAGGTGGTATCTTGCATGTACTGGCGCAGATGGTAAATGTTTGATGTCATTGATCAGTCAGCTCACATAAACATTTGCCTTGAACCTGTGCTTTGGGTGTGCTACAAATGTTGCAGTGAATACTGGACCTTTGGTAGGATTTTTCTGCTTCTTGGCTAGATGTGGCCAAAGCAGCCAGACTCCTGGCGATTGCATCCAGATGTTGCTTTTAGCCAGAAAACAAACAAAATTTACCTCGGTCTCTCTCTGGATCCAACAGAAGAACTTTTGGGTTTACTGTACTCCTTGGTGGATTTGCTGACACATTTCTTTTTATTTAGGGCCAAATGTTCTGAAAGCAGAGCTTGCATTGTATTTGCCAAACATGCATAAGAACACAAACAAAACTCATGTTTGCAAGCCCCAAATAAGTGCTTCTTGTGCCTTAAATGCCTTTTGAAAACCATCCAGTGCCGCAGTTTGTAAGCTTTTTGAACAATTCTCCATAATTGTATATGCAGAGGATGTATATTCACAATTGCATGAATGTCTTTAATTGCCTTTGATTACATGGCACACTCTGTCCTGCCCTCTGAAAATAAGTGTTCTTTACACACCAATGGCTTCCCAAATTTGAAATAGATTCCTCTGGAGTGGAATTTTGTAAAATAAAATTTTCTAATTGGAGCTGGGGTGAAAGGAGAAGGAGAAAGGGAAGGGGACACCACATTCTAAACAAATAAAGAAAAATTCAAGTATAAATTGTTACATCCCACTGCTCGTCTCCCAAACAACTCTGTGGGCAGAGTAGAGTGGGCACATTGGCTAAGTTCCCTCTGGGTGGTGGACTTGTGCAGTCCTAAACAGCATCTAGTGTTTCTTGGAGTCTTGTTGTGTAAATGTAGATTTCAAATGGGCTAATCATAGGCAAGACAGAAGAACATGTGGGGGGAGTGTATTTCATACCTTCCCCTCATGTTGCCATGGTCCCTAATATTCATCCCTATCATACATGATGGGAACAGGGGTGAAAAAGACTTATAAGGAACCCAGGCTATCAGGTTATGGTAGTCCACATAGAATTGTTTGGATGGGGGCTGGAGAGAATTTCCAAGATCTGACAAGTATTACTCCACACAGATGACAAAGAGTAATGGATTGGCTGTAGGTAATTCGTGGTCCTTATCAGAAGGCAATGGGAAGGATAACAACTTAGCACCATCTTGGTTTACTCAAAGCTCTGCTTTGTTGGTGGTGCAAGCAATAGCTTGCTGTGGTTTACAAATTCTCCATTTTATCCTCCCTATTCCAAAAGTTTTCTTCCTCCTCCTTTCCCCAATGCTGTGTGTCTTTTAAAATTGTCTTTTAGGCAGAGAATGTTGCCCTCTATAAGAATGCAACCCCACTTTTCTGACCTGTGCTCTGGTGCATGGATTTTTTGGCTAACATGTGAGTATTTATAGTTTCTTTTGGGGAGGTTCTGTAGTGCATTGGCCCAATCCAGTTGTCTGGACTTGGGGAATAAAGTTCAGCGGCTGCAAGTAGGCAGCATAGATTAATTCTTAGAAATATATACCACTGCAATAACATACTATTTATTGAGGTGTGCACACAATGAGCCAAACACTGCATAAGGGACTCTTCAAACATTTTCTCCTCCAACAAATAGGAAAGATGCATATTACTATTCCATTTTAACCAATGAGGAGATTGTGAATCTGAATGTACCAGTAAATTCCCAGGCCTGAGAATGCAATTGGATATGTCTGACTCTGGAACATGTGATCTTTCTGATAACATCAGAAGGCTAGCCTGCCTCATTATGAAATTTCCAAGGTCTTTTTTTTCATGTCCCATTTTTCTTTTAGTTCATTTTCCCTTGTCCCCAGTGTTCAGTGATAGGTCCTATGTGATCCTCTATCATGTCAAACCCAGATCTGACAGCGTTCGTTTATAATGTTACATTGCTGCTGTTGTTTCTTTTTTAGACTGCATTTCTGAAATTAGGTTTTGGAGGTTAGTTCCATGTAGAGGAGCTATTCCCAGAGAGCCTTGCAAGGGTCTGGAGGTGCTGGAATAAGATTTTTCTAGCATTGGTTCTTACACAGTTTTGCTAGACAAAAATTAGGCCAGGTAAGACAATACTCTGCAAAGAGACTGTGCAAAGACACTGTAGTGCCTCCCCCAGTTCCCCTGTGTTGTGCCCCATCTTCTCAGCTTCTGTGAACGTCAGCTGCTCATGTTTCACAGACACCCATCTTTTCTGGAAAGTTACCCTGGAATGAGGGAAACTATCTGGCCTGCAAAGTTATGGGGTATAAGCTTCTTTTCCTTCAGAAAGGATGCCTCTGAGGTGTGGATTTCTCTCCAGACCCCTCTATATATCAGGGCTAGACCAGACTATGCCTGAGACCACAATCTTGCTCAGTGTCTTCCTCTTGCTCTTCCTACCATCCTTCCTTCACAGGTTTCTCCTAAGAGTGCGTTCCCAGAAAACCACATGTACTTGATTCTTGTCTCAGGCTCTGCTTCTAGAGATGTTGACCTAAAATAGGCTGCTGATATCATCAGTCTGGTCTACTCTCAGCACAGAATCTTGAATTTGATAGCTGAGCAGGATCTATTTTATTTCCAACAGCTATCCCTAATTGTATTCGAAGGAGTTATTTAATAGATTTTGGAGACATTAAAAAGGCTATTTGAGAACAACTGAACCCACTTATAAAGTAACAACTATATAGAATTTTCAAGAAAGTTGACTCAAACATAAGTAATCCAACAACTATGGATACTATGTAATGGGTCCATGTACTAATTTCTGACCTTTTCCCCCTTGACCAGATAGATTTTCCCCAAGGGCTTATTCTCTCTTGTCATCCAGTCTGTACTTTCTTTTCTTCCATTTGTCTGTGTTTTGCTGTGAGTAAATTGCTACTCTTGTCTCACACTATTTTTATTTTCTGCTGGCCTGCAAGGAAAGTGGGGTTTTCATTTCAGAATGCTGAGTCTTGGTCTCTCCTTACATACTTGTTTGAAGCTTATTTTAAAGATTTTTAAGTGCTAAGTGCTAAATATTTAATGTTGTGGAAATGCTTCTTTGTTTTGAGGTCTTTTGCTGTCTGCCTAGGGCCTGCATCCGTGTGCTGCAACTCTGTTATTTTGCTCTTCATTATACCCTGCCTTTTTCCTGAAATGATTCTGATCAGTGTCTGAGCTGAAAACAAATCCCTTTTGGGGATGAATCAGGGCACCATGACAATTCCTGTGTAACCTCCCCAAACATCCACTCTTGTTGCAGATTAGAGGCTCTCTAACTGTTGAGTTACTTCATGTCCAATATACTTTGAGTAAGTGATTTAGTCTGACATATATTCTTTGAAGTTTGTGGTTTCTGATAATGTTGCCTATAAAGGTTTTTAAGTCAGTTTTCCTTCTGAATATGTCATTCTGAGTTTTACAAAGTGGGCCTTAAAATCTTTCAAGGAGAGGGAAAAGAGTAGAACCAGAAACTACTATTTATTGTATCTTTTTTTTGATATAGGAAAGGAATTATTGAGTTAGGCAGTAGGTTGGGAAACTTCTTATTTGCAAGGTCTCTTCACCATCCCATATCCACTGAACCAATACTCACTGACATGCCTTTGTTCACACCATTCCCTCTGCTTGAATGCTTTCAGCTTTTGTGTCTACTAAGCTACATTTCATTCATGTTTCAAGACCATGTCCCACTGTCCTTAAAAAGTCTTTTTTAACTGTACTGTCCCATTCTTACATGACTTTACTGTCTTTTGAACTCCTAAAGCATTACTTGTACACGAATGGCAAATAGATGTCATTGCATATGCATACTCTGACTCCTGGTGGCTATCAACTATATTGTGTTGAGAAGATATTAAACTCAGGCTCTATCCAGGCTCATTGGGAAAAGGAAGTGCTATAAACTAAATGGTTGGGACCACCTCAAATTCGTATGTTGAAGCCTAATCCCTAATGTGATGATGTTAGGAAGTGGGCTTTTGGGGGTGGGGCAGGTAATTAGATCATAAGGGATTAGAGCCCTTATAAAAAGAGACAGGGTATAGAAGATCTCTTTCTCTCTCTTTCTTGGCCTTGTGAGGATACAGTGAGAAGGTGGATGTTTACAAGCCAGGAAGTGACCCTTCCGAGACACTGGATCTGCTGGTACTTTGATCTTGGACTTCCCAGACTCCAGAACTATGAGAAATAAATGTCTGTTGTTTAAGCTGCCCAGTCTATGGTATTTCTGATACAGCAGTCCTAACTAAGACAAAAAGTATGATTGATTGGGAATGTCTCCCATAGATATCAATGGTAGGAATGGCCCTATGTTTGACATACTTGTTTTATACCGTTCATGTAACAATTTTTTTTTTTTTTTTCTTGAGACAGAGTCTTGCTCTGTCGCCCAGGCTGGAGTGCAGTGGCACAATCTCGGCTCACTGCAAGCTCCGCCTCCCGGGTTCACGCCATTCTCCTGCCTCAGCCTCTCCGAGTAGCTGGGACTACAGGCGCCCGCCACCACGCCCGGCTAATTTTTTGTATTTTTAATAGAGACGGGGTTTCACCGTGGTCTCGATCTCCTGACCTCGTGATCCGCCCGCCTCGGCCTCCCAAAGTGCTGGGATTACAAGCGTGAGCCACCGCGCCCGGCCCAATTTTTAAAGTTATCGTTTAGAAACATAATCTATCTCTCTAGCTAGATTGCATACTCACTGAGCAAGTGGAGCCACAGAGCTTAGTTTCTCACACAGAAGATATTTGTCATAATGAACCATTAATGACTTGTACCACACAAATAATATCTATAGGTTCCTACAGCTTCATTGTTCTTTAGATAGTTAAGAACTCCTCTTGGAGCTTCTCTTGAGTGCTTAACCTAAAACCAGGCGGAAATGCACAATTCAAATAATCATAGGCATGAAACATGGTTTCACAATTAAAATTGAGAGAAAGAAGGTGAAGCTCCATTTGACTTAGAAACACTAAAAACACCTTTTCATTTGCCTGTGGGAATTTTTGTTTTTAAAAATTTTCCATTGCAAACAATGATTTTCAAAAGAAAACTGCTTATTAAAGTGGGCTTAAAACTTAAGTTGGATCTTTTCACAGAAAACTAATTATGAATTATATCTTTATTAAATACATATCCACAAACATGCAAAACTTTCCAGATTGGGAACATATTTCCCCACTAAATCTAAATCCTAGAAGAGTTTGCATCATTAAGGAAAGAAAACGAGCATATATTCAAAGTCCAAATTCATTAAACAACTTAGAACAAGGATCAATATATGAATGAACGATCTATTTGTTTAACTTTCAAAACATTTCTGAAGTTTCTGATGTACCATAGGGATGTCCGTTTCTTTGGAGGTGAATAAGTAGAATAGTGATTACCAAGTCCTGGACCTCAACACTTGGTTTATTTATAATAAAAAAAAATCAGAAAATTGTGTGACAGCAATCAGCATGTGATCACTAGTGGAAAGTATAGAATTTACCTGAGGGTAATTTTCAGATTCATTCAGCAGCTTGAGAAGCCCAATAAACTATAAAGACAAGTTTTTAGAATGACATCTTCCAGTGAAGGAATTAACAGTACAATTTTTATTGTAATTGAAAGCCAAAAGGTACACATATTAAGTGTCTAATAGGTGTCAGGCATTGTGCCACACATTGCATACTTACGAAAATGAATAGTTCGAAAGTAATTGGGAGTATGGGTCTGACACTTCATTATTAGGGATTCACATCTGGCAGTATAACTAATTGTAGAAGCCTGGGGAGGTTACTGATCTTTTCTGAGCCTCAGCTTCATTATCTATCATCTAATGATGTTGACTTCAAATGCTGTTATGTGAAATAGGTGAGATGAAATAATCTACAGACAATTGGGAGAGAAACAGAAGCTGCTTGTGTAAGACTTAGGTGGCAAGCTGCCTGTTGTTGGAAGATAAAAGACTACATGATGTGGGATAGAAGCCTTTCTTGATAAAGGGAGACTATATTAGTCAGAGGTTCTCCAGAGAAACCAAACCAACAGGCTCTCTCTCTCTCTGCCTCACCAAATATATGATGGTGGTCTCATAAGATTATAATGAAGCTGAAAAATTTTCATTGCCTAGCCACATCGTAGCCATTGTAACATCATAGAGCAACACATTACTTACATGTTTGTGGTGATGCTGGTATAAACAAACCTACTGTGCTAGCAGTCATATAAAGGTATAGCACATACAATTATATACAGTACATAATAACCGATAATTATAGTAAATGACTATGTTACTGGTTTCTATATTTACTATACTATACATTTTATCATTATTATTGAGTGTACTTTTTCTACTTACCAAAAAAAGTGTAAAACAGCCTCAGGTGGGTCCTTCAGAAGTATTCCAGAAGAAGGCATTGTTATCCAAGGGAATGATGGCTCCATGCATGTTATTGTCCCAGAAGACCTTATTTCAGGGTGACATAAGAATGGGGGTAGAAGACAATGATAGTGATGATCCTGATGCTGTGTAGGCCTAGGCTAATGTATGTGTTTATGTCTAACTTTGAAAAAATATTGTTATTTTTAAATTTTTATTTTTATGGTTACATAGTAAGTGTATATATTTATGGGGTGCATGAGATGTTTTGATACAGGCATGCAATGTATAATAATCACATCATGGAAAATGGGATATCCATCCCCTTAAGCATTTATCCTTATGTCACAAACAATCCAATTATATTCTTAGTTATTTTAAAATGTACAATTAAATTATAATGACTATAGTTATGCTGCTGTTCTATCAAATACTGGACCTTACTCATCAATTCTAACTCTTTTTGTTGTACCCTTTAACCATCCCCATCTGTCCACCAACCCCCTCACTACCCTTCCCAGTATCTGATAACTCCCCTTCTACTCTCTATCTCCATGAGTGCAATTGTTTTGATTTTTAGATCCCACAAATAAATAAGACCATGTGATGTTTGTCTTTCCGTGTCTGGCCTATTTCACTTAACATAATGACCTCCAGTTCCATCCATGTTTTTGCAAATGACTGAATCTCATTCTTTTTAATGGCTGAATCGTAGTCCATTGTGTATATGTACCACATTTTCTTTATCCATTCATCTATTGATGGACACTCAAGTTGCTTCCAAAACTTGGCTATTGTGGACAAAGCTGCAACAAACATGGGAGTGCGGATATCTCTTCAATATACTGATTTCCTTTCTTTTGGGTATATACCTCGCAGGGGAATTGCTGGGTCGTCATATGGTAGCTCTATTTTTAGTTTTTTGAGAAACCTCCAAACTGTTCTCCATAGTGGTTATAACTAAATGTATATTCCCAGCAGTGTACTGGGGTTCTGTTTCCTTCATGTCCTCGTCAGCATTTATTATCGCCTGTCTTTTGGATATAAGCCATTTTAACTGGGGTGAAATGATATCTCATTGTAGTTTTGATTTGCATTTCCATGATGACCAATCATGTTGAGCACCTTTTCATATGTCTCTTTGCCATTGGTATGTATTCTTTTGAGAAATGTCTGTTCAAATCTTTTGTCCGTTGTTTAAATTGGATTATCAGGTATTTTCCTATAGAGTTGTTTGAGCTTCTTATAGTAGTCTGGTTATTAATCCCTTGTCAGATGTGTAGTTTGTGAATATTTTCTCCAAGAATAGGAGAAATTGTTTGTCTCTTTATTCTGTTGATTGTTTCCTTTGCTGTGCAGGAGTTTTTTTAACTTGTTGTGATCACATGTGTCCATTTTTACTTTGATTGCTTGTGCTTATGGGGTATTACTCAATAAATCTTTGCCCAGACCAATGTCCTGGAGATTTTCCCCAATGTTTTTGTGAAGTAGCTTCATAGTTTGAGGTTTTATATGTAAGTCCTTAATCCATATTGATTTGATTTTTTTGTATATGGTGAGACATAGGGGTCTAGTTTCATTCTTCTGCATATGGATATCCAGTTTTCCAAGCACCATTTATTGAAGAGACTGTCTTTTTCCCAGTGTATGTTCTTGGCACCTTTGTCAAAAATGAGTTCACTGTAGGTGTGTGGATTTGTTTCTGGGTTCTCTGTTCTGTTGCGTTGGTCTATGTGTCTGTTTTTATGCCAGTATCATGCTGTTTTGGTTACTATATCTTTGCAGTATACTTTGAAGTCAGGTAAAGTGGTTCATCCAGTTTTGTTCTTTTTGCTTAGGATAGCTTTGGCTATCCTGAGTCTTTTATGGTTCTATATAAATTTCAGAATTGTATTTTTGTATTTCTGTGAAGAATGTCATTAGTATTTTGATAGGGATTTCGCTGAATTTGTAGATTGCTTTGGGTAGTATGGACATTTTAACAATATTGATTTTTCTATTCCATGAATATTTTTCCATTTTTGGTGTCCTCTTCATTTTCTTCTGTCAGTGTTTTATAGTTTTCATTGTAGAGGTCTTTCACTCTTTGGATTAATTCCTAGCTATTTAATTGTTTGTGGCTATTGTGAATGGTATTAGTTTTTTGATTTGTTTTTCAGATTGTTCACTATTGGCATATAGAAATGCTGCTGATTTTTGTATGTTGATTTTGTATCCTGCAACTTGACTGAATTTGTTTATCAGTTCTAACAGTTTTTTGTGGAGTCTTTAGGTTTTCCCAAATATAAGATTATATCATCTGCAAACAAGGATAATTTGACTTCTTCTTTTCCAGTTTGGGTGCTCTTTCTATCTTTATCTTTTCTGATTGCTCTAGCTAGGACTTCAAATACTATGTTGAATAACAGTGGTGAAAATGGGAATCCTTGTCATGTTCCAGATCTTAGAGGAAAGGCTTTCAGCTTTTTCCCCATTTAGTATGATACTAGCTGTGAATAGATCATATACAGCTTTTATTGTGTTGAGGTATATTCCTTCTATACTCAGGTTTTGAGGGTTTTATCATGAAGGGATGTTGAATATTATCAAGTGTTTTCTCAGCATCAATTGAGATAATCATTTTTTTGGTCTTTCATTCTGTTGATATAATATATCACATTGATTGACTTGTGTATGTTGAACCATCCTTGCCTCCCAGGGATAAATTTCACTTGATCGTGATGAATGATTTTTTAAATGTATTGTTGAATTTGGTTTGTGAAGATTTTGTTGAGGATTTTTGCACCAACATTCATCAGGGATATTGGAATGTGGTTTTCTTTTTTTGATGGGTCTTTGTCTGGTTTTGATAGCAGGGTAATTCTGGCCTCATAGGATGAGTTTGGAAGTATTCCCTCCTCACGATATTTTTCTGATTAGTTTGAGTAGGATTGGTGTTAGTACTTCTTTAAATGTTTGGTACAATTCAGCAGTAAAGCCATCAGGTCCTGGGCTTTTGTTTACTCAAGGACTTTTTATTACAGCTTTAATCTCATTATTTGTTATTGGTCTGTTCGGATTTTTGATTTCTTCTTGTTTCAATCTTGTTAGGTTGTATGTTTCTAGGAGTTTGTCCATTTCCTCTAGATTTTCCAATTTATTGGCATATAGTTGCTCATTGTAGCCACTAATGATCCTTTGAATATTTGCAGTATCAGTTGTAATGTCTCCTTTGTCATCTCTGATTTTCTTTATTTGTATCTTCTCCCTTTTTTCTTAGTCGGGCTAAAGGTCTGTCAATTTTGTTTAACTTTTCAAAAAACCAACTTTTTCTTTCATTGATCTTTTGTATTGTTTTCTTCATTTCAATTTCATTTATTTCTGCTCTGATCTTTCTTATCTATTTTCTTCAACTTTGTGTTTGGCTTGCTCTTGCTTTTCCAGTTCTTTAAGATGCATTGTTAGGTTGTTTATTTGAAGTTTTCCTTCTTTTCTGATGTAGGTATTTATGGCTATAAATTTGCTCCTTATTACTGGCAAGGGAGTGTCTATCCTTGGGATAAATTTATCCCTGGGATGCAAGGATAGTTCAACATACACAAACACAGCATACCATAAGTGTTGGTATGCTGTGTTTCCATTATCATTTGTTTCAATAAACTTTTCCATTTTCTCCTTAATTTCTTTATTGACCTACTGGTCATTCAGGAGCATATTGTTTAATTTTGACTACGTGTGTAGTTTCTAAAATGTATATGGTTATTGGTTTCTAGGTTTATTTCTTTGTGGTTGGAGAAGATCCTTGGTATTTTTTTTAATACTTTAAAACTTGTTTTGTGACCTAACATATAGTCTGTCCTTGAGAATGATCCATGTGCTGAGAAAAAGAATGTGTATTCTGAAGCTGCTGAATAAAATGTTCTGTAGATAGCTATTAGATCTATTTGGTCTATAGTACAGATTAAGTTTGAGTTTTCCTTTTTGATTTACTTTCTGGAAGATCTGTTTAATGCTGAAAGTAGGGTGTCCAAGTCTCCAGCTACTACTGTATTGGGATATCTCTCTCTCTTTAGCTCTGATAATATTGCTTTACATACCTGAATGTCCCAGTATTGAGGGGATATATATTAAAATTGTTATATCCTCTTGCTGGATTGACTCCTTTATCATTATATAGCGACCTTGTTTGTTTCTTCTTATAGTTCTTATCTTGAAATGTATTTTGTCTGATATAAGTATAGCTATTCCTCCTCCTTTTTTTTTTTGGTTTCAATTCCATCGCTTTATTTTCAGTCTGTGTGTATGTTTATAAGTGAAGCTTGTTTTTAGTAATAATTGGGTTTTGTTTACTATTTTAATCCATTCAGCCACTCTACATCTTTTGATTGATTGGAGAGTTTAGTCCATTGACATTCAATGTTATTATTGATAACTAAGGAGTCTACCATTTTGTTATTTGTTTTCTGGTTGTTTTGTGGTCTTCTCTTCCTTATTTCTTCCCTTCCTGTCTTTTTTTTTTTGTTTTGACAGAGTTTCCCTCTCGTGCCCAGGCTAGAGTGCAGTGGTGCAATCTCGGCTCACTGCAACCTCCACCTCTCAGGTTCAAGCGATTGTACTGCCTCAGCCTCAGTAGCTGAGATTACAGGTGCCTGCCACCATGCCCAGCTAATTTTTGTATTTTTAGTAAAGATGGGGTTTCACCATGTTGAGCAGGCTGGTCTCAAAATCCTGACCTCAGGTGATCCTACCCACCTCGGCCTCCCAAAATGCTGGGATTAGAGATGTGATCCACCGTTCCTGGCCCCTGTCTTCTTTTTCATGAAAGTGACTTTCTCTTGTGTTATGATTTAATTTTATTATTATTATTTTTATGGATCCATTATATGTTTTAAAATTTGAGGTTACCATGAGGCTTGCAAATACTATCATATAACCCATTATTTTAAATTAATGACAACTTAATACTCATTGTATAAATAAACAAGCAAAAAGATAACATAAAAATTCTACACTTTATCCCCGATTTTTAAATTTTTATTTTTTAATTTATATCTCATTGTACTCTGTGTTTCTGATTTTTAAAATTTTACTTTAAAATTTTAATCTATTTATGTATTTATTTATTTGGAGATTGTGTTATGAGACTGGCTAATTTTTGTATTTTTGGTAGAGACAGGGTTTCACCATGTTGCCTAGGCTAGTCTTGGACTTCTGGGCTCACATGATCCACCTGACTCAGCCTACCAAAGTGCTGGGATTACAGGTATGAGCCACCACGCCTGGCCAGTCATTGTACTCTCTTTGTCTTAAAAAGCTGTTGTAGTCATTATTCTTCATTGGTTCATCATTTAGTCTTTCTACTTAAAATAAGAGTGGCTTACACACCACAGTTACAGTGTTATAATATTCTGTGTTTTCTGTGTACTTGCTATTACCAGTGAGTTTTGTGCCTTCAGATTATTTCTTACTACTCATTAATGTCTTTTTCTTTCTGATTGAAGAACTCCTTCAACACTTCTTGTGTAGGATAGGTCTGGTGTTAATGAAATCCCTCAGCTTTTGTTTGTCTGGGAGAATTTTTATTTCTTCTTCATGCTTGAAGGATAGTTTTGCTGGATATAGTGTTCCAGTGTAAAAGTTTTTTTCTTCAGCACTTTAAATATGTCATGCCACTCTCTCTTGGCCTGTAATGTTTCCATTGAAAGTCTGCTTCCAGATGTATTAGAGCTCCATTTTATGTTATTTGTTTTATTTCTCTTGGTGCTTTTAAGATCCCTTTTTTATCTTTGACCTTGGGAGTTTGATCATCAAATACCTTGAGGTAGTCTTCTTTGGGTTAAATCTGCTTGGTATTCTATAACCTTCTTGAACTCAAATATTGATATCTTTCTCTAGGTTTAGGAAGTTCTCTTTTATTATCCCTTTGAATAAACTTTCTACCCCCTATCTCTTTCTCTGCCTCCTCTTTCAGCCTAATAACTCTTAGATTTGCCCTTTTGAGGCTATTTTCTAGATCTTGTAGGCATGCTTTTTTGTTTTTTATTGTTTTTTCTTTTGTTTCCTCTGACTCCGTATTTTCAAATAGCATTTTTTCAAGCTCAGTACTTCTTTATTCTGCTTGATCAATTCTGTTATTCAGAGACTCTGATGCATTCTTCAGTATGTCAATCACATTTTTCAACACCAGAATTTCTGTTTGATTCCTTTTAATTATTTCAATCTCTTTTAAAAATTTATCTGATAAAATTCTGATTTTCTTCTCTATATTATCTTGAATTTCTTTGTTTCTTCAAAACAGCTATTTTGAATTATCTGTCTGAAAGGTCACATATCTCGGTTTCTCAGGATTGGTCCTGGTGCCTTATTTAGTTCATTTGGTGAGGTCATGTTTTTCTGGGTGATCTTGGTGCTAGTAGATGTTCTTTGGTGTGTGGACATTGAAGAGTTAGGTGTTTATTGTAGTCTTCACTGTCTGGGCTTGTTTGTACCCATTCTTCTTCGGAAGGCTTTTCAGATATTTGAATGGACTTACGTGTTGTTTTAGCTAAACAGTTTCTGCTTTAGGGGACACTTGAAGCCCAGTAATGCTGTGGTTCTTGCAAAGTTGTAGAGATACCACTTTGGTGGTCTTGAATAAGATACAGAAAAATTCTATGAATTACTGGGCAAAGACTCTTGTTCTCTTCCCTTACTTTCTCTCAAACAAATGGAGTCTCTGTCTCTCTCTGTGCTGAGCTGCCTGGAGCTGAGGTCATGGGGACCCAAGCACTCCTTTGGTCACCACCACTGGGACCTCAGTGGTTCAGAACTGAGGCCAGCACATCATTTGGTCTTGCCCAAGGCCCAGTGTAACCACTACCTGACTGTGGCCTTTGTTTGGTTAAGGCCCTAAGGCTCTACAATCAGGAGGTGCCAAGCCAGCCAGATTTTTGCCCTTCCCTTCAGGGCAGCAAGTTTTCCCAGCCTCTAGGTAGGTTCAGAGCTGCCATCTGGGAACCAGGGACTGGAGTCAAAAACCTTAAAAATATTCTTGGTGTTCTATTATATTGTGGCTAAGCTGGCACTGTTACCATGGGACAAAGTCCTTTCCACTATTCTCTTCCTTTTCCGTAGGCAGAGGAGCCTCAACCCATGGCCGCCACCACCACAGGCCCATGGGGAGTACTGCCAGACTACAGCTGATGTTATCTTCAGGCCCAATACCTCTTAAGTCAGCTTGTGGTGAATGTTCCCTGGGCTGGGACTCACCCTTCAGGAAGTCTGCTCCTCTGGTCCAGGGCAAGTCCAAAAATAGCATTCAAGACCCTAGGCTTTGATTTGGGGACCTCAAGAGCACAATGGTTGCTCTATGACTGAGCTGGTACTTAAGGTACAAAACAAAGTCCTATTTACTTTTCCTTCCACTTTTCTCAAACAAGGAGTCTCTCCCTGCAGCAACCATAGCTGGGAGTGTGCTGGCTCTCACATGAAGTCAGGTCTTCTCAGTCTCATCCAAGGCCTATGGCATACTACCTGGGTATTGCTGCTGGTTATCCAAGGTTTCTTTAGTCAGCAGATGGTGAATCCTGCAAGGACTAAGTCCTCCCTTTAAGGCGTCTGGTTTCCTTTTGGCCTAGGATGTGTTTATGTGTGTAATCCAGGAAATTGGGCCTGGAATGAGGGCCTCACAACTCTGTCTAGTGCCCTATATCCGAAATGCAAGACAAAGTCCACTTTACTCTTTTCTCTCCTCTCTTCGAGCAGAAGTAAGGAGTTGCTTTTTTATTGCTGCAAATTGCACTCCCTAGTATTGGGAACGAGGTGGCACAAGCACTCCATTAGCCATCTGGCTGGTATCTCAGAAGGTTGTGTGCCCTCCAAGTCCACTGGGTCTGAGCCCAGCACAGCACTAAGACTTGCATAGGAATTTTTGTTCTTGTGGCTTAGATTGCCTTTCAAGTTTATTTAGGACCCCAGAGCCCTATGGCCCATAGTGGTGAGGCTTGCTGGTACCCTGAGTTCTGACCACTGGGATGGGTGATTCCCCTTTGGCTAGTGCTGATCTAAATACTTCCACCATGGATGGGTGTCAGCTGAGTTTAACCTGGTTTTGCTTTTATTAATAGTTGTGACAGGGCAGCACTGAGTTCAATGCAGGGTCCCATAATTAGTGTACTCTCCCTTCCCCAAGCACATAGATTCTCCACATCACATGGCTGCTGCTGGAGGGATGGGGAAGGGTGGCATCAGCAATTCAAGACTGTCATTCCTATCCTCTTCAGTACCTCTTTCAGCAATATAAAGTTAAAACCAGGCACTGTACTTGTTCACATGATTTTTGATTCTTATGAAGGTGCTTTTTTTGTGTAGACAGTTGTCAGATTTGGTGTTTCTATGGGGGAGGATGATTGGCGAAGGCTTCTATTTGGTCGTCTTGCTCCACTTCCTCTTCCTAATAAACTCTTGACCAAGGTTCACACATATGAATGTTATTGATAAACAGGACATGTCAGTAGAGGGAATCTGATTTTTTTTAGTAGCATTTTCCATCTTTGTTTTTTCCTCTTAGGGTTTTCTCTTTTTATTTTGAAATAACTTCTGATTGCCACTACTATCTTTCATTCTTCTTCACTTCCAGGACTCTAATACATGCCTTCTTATTGAGGGCATTCTTGTATTATAATCTGGTTAGGCCAGCAATCTTAGGTGGTCATTTTCAATAAGAATTACTGAGAGGGTGCATAAAGAATGAGAAGGTTGACATTGATATTTTGGAGATGAGCAAAAATAAGTTGCTGAGGTAAAGTGGTAGAGGAAAAGATAATTGAAAGTAAGGCAAGGAACAGTGTGTCTATGACTTTGGCCGGATTTTCAGTCATGTTGAAATAACCAAGAACAATGACAAGAATTGAGAGGAAAACAATGAAATAAGAACGATGTCTGAGGAGTTAGGAGGTGGCTGTAGGATGTGGGAACAGCAAATGACATAGGCTTTGAGCATGCATCTCAAAGGAGCTGAGGTTTTTGGAAGTGAAGGGAGAAAAAAGTTCTGGAAATAGCAATGAGGATCTGGAAGGACATGTGTCAACCTCATTCTGCTCATGCAGAGTCACGTAAGCTGTGGGATAAAAACAGCAATCTCATGAGAGGACAGGAAAAGAAGCAGTGTCCTTGGGTTCAGCCAGGTTTCAGCTAGTACAAGAAGCTGAAAGAAACTTTAGCCTGTAACTTTCCCATAATGTTAAAAGTTTCTCCTAGTTCAGCACTTGGCACAAAATTGAAATAGAATATTAAATCCATTTTAATATGGAACAGCTACAATTTCCAGTTATCAGAAAATGTTGATAAAGATATGGACATCAGGTCTAAGGCACCAACTTATTAGTTGTATGAATTTCCAGGAACTCTTTTTATCCATGGTGAAAAGCCTAAATTAGGGTTGTTTTGAGTGAATGTTCAAAAGAGAATTACTCCTCTATCATATTGAAGACTCTTGCATATATATATATATATAATATATATTATATATATATACACACACACATATATACACATATATGTACACACATATACACATATATATATATACACATATATATTCACTTAGAGGTTTTTATTTTTGTTAGAATGTAACTTTCACATCAAATGAATATCAATTTTATTTTCTGAAAAAGTATTAGAACTAAAGCATTTTAATTTCTATTTTGTTTTGGGGAAGCCAGTCTTTTTAAACATCAAGTTTTGGTCTATGTAGCCTTTCTTTTCCTTTTTTTTTGTAACATTGCAATTCAATCACACAGAAATGTTGAAAGTTTGAGAATCCCTGTTGTAAATGGTAAGAAAAAGGCTCAGTGTCCTATAGGGACACAGACACAAGGCTAGCACCTGCTTGTGAGAGTTGGCAAGTGTGCTGCAGGTTTTTTGTGGGTCATGTTCAAGAGAATAATTGGCATTCACATGTCCATAGGCTACGGGTTTTCCTTCTAGTTGTTGAAATATCAGAATAGTTGTGGGCCCCAGAGACCGAATGAGATTGTTAGTCATCAGTGACCCCACAGTAATAGCAGAACTTGCTTAAGTAGAAAATCATGGGCACTTATATAGTTTGTATTTTCTTATTGAAGAAGTTTCTTCAACAGAAATAACTAAAATCGTCCAGAACAAAGCCAGGTTCCTGGTATCCCCAATTCAATCTCACTCCCTTCAGTGAAGGACAACTTGGGAGCTAAAGTGGAACAGAAATGTGATACAGATTTTCGATATGGTACCACAGGAAACCCTACCATTCCTTTAATTCTGGAAAACTACTCATCTTCAGAGAGTTGACCCAATAATGACTTGATTGCTTTACAAAGTGAGATGAGCTCACACATAAAACACAAAGTAACATTCAGGACAATGCTCTTGGTGTTATGGTACATCATGAATAGGAATGAAATAGAATTTACCAATAATAAAAGGCTCTTGGTGTAGATGGACTAAATGACAGGCATTATGCCTTTCAGACCAGGGTTCGCAGTATAGTAAACTCTCAAATGAAAGTAGAAATTTCTAGAAAACTGACTTTCACTAAAAATGCAGTTTATGGGAAAATAGCAACTTTTTTTTCTTCTGTGGTCTTGATTGCTCTAAAGCATGCTGTGGCAAGGGTCTCAGTTTTGTATGAACCTCCTTTAAGAAATAATTTAGAGTAATAGACCATTAGAATGAGTTAAAAGCAACCCTAGTAAACCCTATTTATGTACAGATGCTCCTTGACTTACGATGGGATTATGTCCTCATAAACCCAATTGTTGCAGGAAGTCAGGGAACCCAAATGGAGGGACTGGCTGAAGCCATGGCAGAAGAACATAACTTGTGAAGATTTCATGGACATTTATTAGTTCCCCAAATTAATACTTTTATAATTTCTTATGCCTGTCTTTATTGCAGTCTCTGAACATAAATTGTGAAGATTTCATGGACATTTATCACTTCCCCAATCAATACTCTTGTGATTTCCTCTGCCTGTCTTTACTTTAATCTCTTAATCCCATCATCTTCATAAGCTGAGGAGGATGTATGTCGCCTCAGGACCCTGTGATGATTGCATTAACTGCACAAATTGTTTAAACAATATGAAATCTGGGCACCTTGAAAAAAGAACAGGATAACAGCGATGTTCAGGAAACAATGGAGATAACCACTAGGTCTGGCTGCCTGAGAGCCGGGCAGAACAGAGTCATATATCTCTTCTTTCAAAAGCAAATAGGAGAAATATCGCTGAATTCTTTTTCTCAGCAAAGAACATCCCTGAGAAGGAGAATGCTTTCCCAAGGGGAGGTCTCTAAAATGGCTGCTTTGGGAACATCTGTCTTTTACGGTTGTAGATAAGTGATGAAATAAGCCCTGGTCTCCCGTAGCGCTCCCAGGCTTATTAGGATGAGGAAATTCCCGCCTAATAAATTTTGGTCAGACAGGTTGTCTGCTCTCAAACCCTATCTCCTGATAAGATGTTATCAATGACAATGTGTGCCCAAAACTTCATTAGCAATTTTAATTTCGCCCCAGTCCTGTGATCTCGTCCTGCCTCCATTTGCCTTGTGATATTTTATTACCTTGTGAAGCATGTGACCTCTGTGACCCACACCCTATTCGTACACTCCCTCCCCTTTTGAAAATCACTAATAAAATCTTGCTGGTTTTGTGGCTTGGGAGGCATCACGGAACCTGCTGACATGTGATGTCTGACCCAGACATCCAGCTTTAAAATTTCTCTCTTTTGTACCCTTTCCCTTTATTTCTCAGACTGGCCAACACTTAGGGAAAAATAGAAAAGGACTCACTTTGAATGTCGGGGGCTGGTTTCCCCTGATACCCAATAAGTTTATAAGTTGAAAATATCATAAGCCAAAAATGTATTTAGTATATCTAACCTACTGAATATCATAGCTCAGCCCAGCCAACCTTAAATGTGCTCAGAACATTACATCCTTAGCATGGTTAACTGGGATCAGTGGTGCTGCCCCACATTACCAGGAAATATTATACTGCAGCCTGGGAAAATAGCAAAATTCCAAATTCAATGTTCAGGCTCTACTGAATGTGTATCACTTTCATGTCATTGTAAAGTTGCATAGTTGAGTCATCATAAGTTGGGGACTCTCTCTATGGGTAAATGAGAGTCCATTTATTAATGGTAGAACTGGAAAGAGAACTCTATCTTTTTGCCTTTTCTCCTCAGTCACCTCCTTCTTCTTCACAGCCCAGAGTGTTTTCTCTTCTAGCTTGGGTGTTTTATCACTTTAGTTCAAAGTTGAAGCAAAGTTAAACATGATACTATATTTCTGCTTATAGAAATAGAAGTAACTTCTGTTTCAAGAAGTCAATTTGAAGGCAAATACATATAAATGGGAATGTAAGAGTGATTTTGCATCTATAGATACAGACTTTTTGAAAGGCAAGAAGACAGAAATCATCAGTTATCACATATGAAATGTCCTTAAATTGTGTATTACAACTTTTAGGAAAGAAAATAGAAATGTGATCTGTTTACCAGGCTTCAATTTCCATATAGCTTTAAACTGTTCTGGAAAAATAAACTTCTAAAAGCCAATGAGTTTAAAATGTCGTAAATCAAAAATGTATTGAGAAGGCCGACCTTTCTCTGCATTTGCTACTCAGGTTATCATATGATTATATATTTTAGAGCAAATAGATTGTACTATAATTGTGGGTGAGCTCTATCTGAATTGCTGAAAATCGTCATAAAGCTTTATTTGAAAAATATCCTGTAAAGATAAAGACTTAAAAGTTTACTTATTCTGTATATTTGTAATTTTGTGTATTAATTCCTGTCAAAATTCTTATAGAAAACTCATTTTTAAAGAGTAATAATTGTAACAGTTTATAATTATTGAGCTTGTGCTGTGTCTTTTATGTTTTAGAGGCTTTCTTGGGAGATTCCAAATAGGTTTTATTGTAAATGTTCTTTCTCAGTTTACAAATTCACTTTTCTTTCACTAGCTACATTAGTTACAAAATAAAGGAAATCATCCTGGTTTTCTAAGCATCTGGCTTATATTATTACTCATCAAAGGAGCAGATAATCAGTTTTTTCCAAGAATAGTTAAGAATACTTCAGAAATGTAGAGAGAAAAGAAAAGAATTCCAAGCCTCTTGAATTTTCATCTTCATTACAGAGCAAGCAAACCTTCATACTTCCATTATGCTATAAAATCATTCATGGCACAAATGTAAACTGATGTGTTCCTTTAGACCGGAGGATGAGTTATTAAACACCTATTTTTTTATTATGCATTATTTTTCAGAAAGATGATTAATTTTTAATGAAATTGTGGGTTGATCAGATAGAGAAGTGAGCACATGGCTATGGACAAAAATAACCCCTAAGCTATGGTGACTCAGTATTGGGAGATCAGTGAGGAATCTTCACAACCCTTGAATACTAGGATGCTCTGATGGATTAGAGTAAATCTAAAGGGCATGAATGTAATGAGCTCTTTACAAAAAGTAGCTCAAACATTGGCCTATCTTCTAGTATTAACACATCTAAAGAGGCAATCAGAGAGCTAGAAAGCATCTGCAAGGTCTGGAAAAGGGGTTCTAAGAGGAAGCTTTGTCTAAGCACAAGTGTTCTCGTCTGCTTGGCTACCCTGCTGCTCTTAGAGATGTGAACATTAGGAATTGGGATTGGTTCCAAATCCCAATTCTATTTTCCCTGCTTTTCTTTGTATTATACAACCTTATGGCTATAATTTATATTGCCATGCAAATTTGCATGTGTGGTAAGATGTATCTAACTGTGAATATAAATAATATTAATTTTAGCAGTCACCATTTATAGAAAGCCTGCCATTGTACAGTATTATGTCAAGCACTTAATATATATTATCCTAATTGTTCTAGTACATTTGTGCTGCTGTAACAAAATACCCTAGATTGGAGACTGAGTAATTTATAAAGAACAGAAATTTATTTTCTTACAGTTTAGGAGCTGGGAAGTCCGAGATTATGGCACCAGAAGATTCCGTGTCTGGTGAGGGCCTGATCTCTTTGCCTCCAAGATGTTGCCTTGTTGTTACATCCTCTGGAGGGGACAAATGCTGTGTCCTTACATGAAGGCAGAAGGCAAAAGGACTAATTCCCTTCAGCCATTTTATAAGGTCATTAATCCCATTAGTGAAGGCTCTATCCTCATGGCTTAATCAGCTCTCAAAGGCCTATTCCGTAATATTGTCACATTGACACTTAAGTTTCAACATATAAATCTTGGGGGACACATTCATATCATAGCCCTAATTTATCCCATATCAACCTTCTAAGAAAGGCATTTTTGATGTCCCCATTTCACTCTGGAGTCATTACATATGTGAATGAGAACAAAGAGTTTCTTCCCCTTGCCTCAATATTCCCTCCTTGGTTCTGATCTGATTTTTTATATTTAAGAACCCAGCATCCAAAAGGCTTATTTCTGGAGTTTTCATTGCCAGGATCAGAAATGGTGTTGGCAGAGCCCTAGCCTCCTGGCAGTCCTCCCTTCTGGAAAAAGCTGTATGAGACTAACGATGTTGGGTGGTGGGTAAGGACTCCTGCCAACACTTGTAAACATTGCCTAGGCCCACTGAGCGACATCCGGTGGGCCTGCGTGGGAGCTTTTTCTCTCATCAGCCATAGCCCCTTCACAGTCACTCCTTCATGCTGACCTCATTCTTCAGAGGATGTCTAACATGGCATAAAAGAGATGAGTTCCTCAGCCTGATCTTCAGTCTTGTAATTACCAAGCTATCTGTGCCTATGAATAGATTTGAAACTCAAGGCTATGGTCTGAATGTTTGTATGTCCTTCAAATTCATATGTTGATCCACAATGCAATATATTAAGAGATGGAGCCTTTAGGAGGCAATTAGGTCATGAGGGATCTTCCCACATGAATGGAATGAGTGTCCTTATAAAAGAGGCTTGAGGGAGACTGTTTACCCTTTCTACCACATAAGGACACAGCAAAAAGGTGCCATCTGTGAGGAATGGGCCCATCACCAGACACTGAATCTAGTGGTGCTTTAGTCTTAGGCTGCACAGCCTCCAGAACTATGAGCAATAAATTCCGTTGTTTATAAATTATCCAGTCTAAGGCATTTTGTTATAGCAGCCTGAACATGCTAATACAGAAATTGATGCTGAGGAGTGAAGTGCTTCTGTAACAAATACCTAAAAATGTGGAAGCAGCTTTAGAAATGGTTAATGGATAGATGCCGGAAGAGTTCTGAGATGCATGCTAGAAAAAGCCTATATTCCTGTGAATGGATCATAAAGAACAATTCTGGTGAGGGCTCAGAATAGAGGAAAGCTGCGGAGAAAGCCTTAATCTTCTCAGAGGTTACCTAAGATGTTGTGAACAGTGTTCATAGAAATATGGACACAGAGTCCATTCTAATGAAGTTTCAGATAAAAATGAGGAATGTGTTACTGGATAGTGAAGGAAAGGTGCTCTTTGTTATAAAGTGGCAAAAAACTTGGCTGAACTGTATTCATGTCCTAGTGTTTCGTGGAAGGTAGAACTTCAGAGAAACAAAATAAGGTATTTGGTGGAAGAAATGTCTAAACTAAGTGTGGAGGGCATGGCATGGCTTTTCTTGACTGCTTCAAGTAAAATGCAAGAAGAGAGAAACAAGTTAAAGACAGAACTTAAAATTAAGGGAAGTAGAACTTAAAGATTTGGAAATTTCTTAGCCTGGCCATGTTTTAAAGAATAAAAAACATGCTTGGGAGAGAACACCAAGGATGTGGCCAAGCTACCCTTTGCTAAAATTAGTATGAATAGAAGGAAGTCAGATATTATTCATCAATTCAATGGAATGATGGCCATGAAGGCATTTCAAAGATCATCAGGCCTGTTACTCCCATCACAGGCCTAGATTACCAAAACCTGGGGGACAGAATGATGTTAAAAGAGGTATCTCAGGTGCCCAAGGCACCTCATTGCTTGCTGCCCTATGCAACCTCAAGTCTGTGCTCCCCACATTTTGGCACAGCACTCTGACCACCCCAGGTGTGGCTGAAGCAGGTCCAGTTATGGCTCAGATTGCCCCTCTGGATGGCGTAGGTGGCAAACCTATGTTTACCATAGGTGTCCAAGCAGTGCCATCTCCATAAGTTGCAGAGTGCATGAGCTGTGGGGGCATGGCTTCCTCCACCTAGATTTCAAAGAGTGCTTGGGAAAGCCTTGGGTCCCAGGCAGAGAACTGCTGCTGGGATGGGGCCACCACACCATTGCACCACTGGAGCAATACCTACTGGAACATGAGGGTGGAGCAACTGAAGAAAGCTCCCACTAGGGCAATGCCTTGCGGAGCTGTTGGGGTGTGGCAGCTTTCAATATCTCAGACTGTTAGAACCACTAAAGTGTGATTCCAGCCTGGGAGAATCATGGGTACTTGATACGGTTTGGCTGTGTCCCTACCCAAATCTCACCTTGAATTCTAATAATCCCCACATATCAAGGGCGGGGCCATGTGGAGATAATTAAATAATGGAGGCAGTTTATCCCATACTATTCTTGTGGTAGTGAATAGTCTCATGAGATCTGATGGTTTTATAAATGGTAGTGCTTCTGCACAAGCTCTCTTGCCTGCCACCATGTAAAACGTGATTTTGCTCCTCAGTCACCTTCTGCCATGATTGTGAGGCCTCATCAGCCTTGTGAAACTGTGTGTCACTTCAACTTCTTTCCTTTATAGATTACCCAGTCTTAGGTATGTCTTTATTAGAAGCATGAGAACAGACTAATATAGTACTTGACTTCAACCTGTGATAGATGCAGTGTGGATGTCACCTGGCAAAATCGTGGTAGTGGGATCAACTATAGTTCACAGGAGCCCACTCCTTTCTTTATTGTGTCCTGAAGGAAGAATATGGAATTAAAGAAGATTATTGTCAAGTGTTAAGATTAAATGTTTTCCCTAGCGGGTTTTAGATTTGGTCAGGTAGTGGGTAGAAGTCCAAGTTCCCCATTTAGTCTTAACTGACACATTGGTCGGAGTGGTAGGCCTCATTACAGGTTGGAGGGAATGCAAGTCCTACCTCCATACTTGGTATTCCATTCTTCTTTCCTATTTCTCCATTTTGGAATGAGAATGTCTAACCTATGCCTGCCCCACCATTGTATTTTGGAAGGACATAACTTGTTTGATTTCACAGGCTCATAGCTGGAGTGGAATTTGCCTCAGGATGAATCACACCTTTGAGTCTCACTCGTATCAGATTTAGATAATATTTAAATGAGACTCTGGGCTTTTAGACTTTTGAGTTGGTGCTTTGGGAACTGTTAGGATGGAATGTATGTATTTTGCACGTGATAAATACATAAACGTATGGTCTGAATGTTTGTACTCCCCAAACAAAATTATACGTTGACACCCAATCCACAATTCAATAGTCTTAAGAGGTAGAACTATTAAAAGGAGGAAATTAGGTCATGAGGGTGGAGTCCTCATAAGTGGGATTACTTATTTCATAAAAGAGACTTGAGAGAGCCTGTTTTCTTTCTCTACCATGTGAAGACACAACAAGAAAGTGCCATCTATAAGAAACAGGCCCTCACTAGATACTGAATCTACTTGTGCATTAATCTTGGACTTCTCAGCCTTCAGAACTGTAAGCAACAAATCCTGTTGCTTTTAAATTACTTAGTCTAAGGTATTTTGTTATAGCAGCCCAAATGGACAAAGACACTCAAAAAATTAGAAAAATGATTGAGATGAAGTAGGGGATCAGATACTCTCAAAGTGACAAATGTTCTTATTGGTCTTTTAAAAAAATTGATATTATGGTAATAATACCATGAAAATCCCTAGATTTATGCTTCTGGGAAGATGAAGTAGACATACTTCTCTCTATTCCTCTCACCAAGTACAAATAAAACACTGCACATTTATATAAAATAAACATAAGAAAGTACTGGAAAATAGGAGAAGGTAGAATAGCTAGAGACCTCAGCACCTGAGAAACAATGTTGTAGTAAGTTCTTTGGGTCTCATTTTTGCCTCACATATCTATAACTTGGAGATGAAGAAGCTGGCAACCTGGAAACACCGATGGGTTCATATTTACCCAAATGAATGTCTTCTCTCTATATCCAAAAGACAAGAGGCATCCCAGCAAGATAGAGCACTTTTTAGATAATAACTGTTATACTCCAGCCAAATTTCACAGAAAAAACTGTGGCTCAACCTCCATTTCCACCAGCAAAGGCTGAGTGGGTAGCCTATACTTTTCCATATGTGAGGCTGTAATAAAGAACTCCAGTACCCCTGTCTGGGTAGTGTAAGAGAAGACCAAGTATGCAGGTGGGACTTTAATTCCTTCCAGCCTGTAATGAGGCCCATTCCTTCAATCACAATATCAGTTAAGACTAATTGGGGGTCCTGGACTTCCACCCTAACCTGACCATGATGATTTGTCTTTTCCTTTCCCTGCTGGGATGGTGTTAGAGGAAGCCTAGTGAAGAGTCAGGACTTTAAATATCACCCAGAAAGAGAGACCACAAGCACTGTGGCATCAGTGGATCAAGTGGGGAGTTGGAATACTTAGCCTTGCCAAGAAATAACAAGGAGCCAATGGAAGCTGAGTGGGGAACCTAGCTTTCTACTTTCATTTGTCAACAATGAGGTGATGCTCTATTTTCCCCTGCCAGGATCAGAAAAAAAACAGCTAAAACAGAGGTTTAAATAAAATCTAGAGTCTCATAACATAATACAAAAATGTCCAGGTTTCAACTTAAAATCTTTTGTCATACCAAGAATCAGGAATATCTCAAACTGAATGAAAAAGACAGTGAATAGATGCCAACACAAAGAAAACAGATGTTAGAATTATCTGAGAAATATTTTAAAACAGCCACGATAAAATTCTTCAATGAGCAATTATGAATATAATTGAAACAAGTCAAAAAATTAGACTCAGCAAAGAAGTGAAAAAACCTCAGAAATAGAAGATATAACTCAACTATATGTTGTCTACAAGAAACTCACTTCAAATATAATGATACAGGGAAGATGAAAGTAAAAGAATGGAAAAAGATATATCATGCAAACATTATTCAAAGGAAAGTTGGATTATATTAGTATAGGACAAAGTAGACTGTAGAACAAAGAAAATGACCAGAAATAGGGAAGGACATCATATAATGATAAAATGATCAATCCATCAAGAAGATACAGCAACCCCAAATGCATATAAACTAAATATATAAATTATATACATATCTCTGTTTCTACCTTTATCCGTCTATCTCTATCAAATATATATAATTATAGTTGTGGACTTCAAATCTCTCTCTCAACAATTGATAGGACAAACATACTGAAAATCACCAAGAATAGAGAATAACTCAACATCATTATCAACCAACAGAATCAAATGGTTATTTATTTATAGAGCACTCCACCCAACAATACCAGAATAAACATTCTTTTCAAGCGCCCATACAACATATACCAAGATAGGCCCTATCCTAGACTATAAAACAAACCTCAACAAATTAAAAATAATTAAAATCATACAGAATGTGTTCTCTAGCTATAATGGAATCAAACTAGCAATTAATCACTTCAAGATAACAGGAAAATTTTCAATTACTTGAAAACTAAACAGCACATTTCTAAATCATCCATGGGCCAAAGAAGTCTCAAGAAAACAAAACAAAATACATTGAACTTACTGAAAATGAAAATACAATGCAGCAACAAATGTGGGACACAGCTAAAGCAATGTCAGATGGAAATTTATGGCACTAAATGCATAATTTATTAAAAAAAAAAGAGAGGAGGAGGTTGGCATGGCGGGTCATGCCTGTAATCCCAGCACTTCGAGAGGCTGAGGTGGAGGTGGATCACGAGGTCAAGAGATCAAGACCATCCTGGCCAAGGTGGTGAAACCCCGTCTCTACTAAAAATACAAATATTAGTTGGGTGTGGTGGTGCTCACCTGTAGTCCTACTTATTCTAGGGCCTGAGGCAGGAGAATCACTTGAACCTGGGAGGCGGAGGTTGCAGTGAGCCAAGATCGTGCCACTTCACTCCAGCCTGGTGACACAGTGAGACTCCGTCTCAAAGGGAAAAAAAAAAAAAGGAAATCTCAAGTCAATAATCCAATTCTCACCTCAAGAATCTAAAGAATGAAGAGAAAAATAAACTCAAATTAAAGGAAGGAAATAATAAAGATAAGAGCAGAAACTCATGAAACTGAAAATAGAAACACATTAAGGAAAATCATCTCCAGTCTTTTGCATTTGCTGAGGAGTGTTTCACTTCCAATCATGTGATCAGTCATTGAATAAGTGAGATGTTGTGCTGAGAAGAGTGTATATTCTGTTGATTTGGGGTGGAGAGTTCTGCAGATGTCTATCAGGTCCACTTGGTCCAGAGCTGAGTTCAAGTCCTGAATGTTCTTGTTAATTTTCTGTCTTGTTGATCTGTCTAATATCGACAGTGGGGTGTTAAAGCCTCCCAGTATTATTGTATGAGAGTCTAAGTCTCTTTGTAGGTCTCTAAGAACTTGCTCTATGAATCTGGGTGCTCCTGTATTGGGTGCATATATATTTCCGATAGTTAGCTCTTCTCATTGCATTGACCCCTTTACCATTATGTAATGCCATTCTTTGTCTCTTTTGATCATTGTTGATGTAAAGCCTGTTTTATCAGAGACTAGGATTGCAACCCCTGCTTTTTTTTGCTTTCCATTTGCTTGGTAGATCTTCCTCCATCCCTTTATTTTGAGCCCATGTGTGTCTTTGCACGTGAGATGGGTCTCCTGAATACAGCACACTGTGTTAATATTGTTATGTGTGAATTTGATCCTGTCATTATGATGTTAGCTGGTTATTTTGCTTGTTAGTTGATACAGTTTCTTCATAGCATCGATGGTCTTTACAATTTGGTGTGTTTTTGCAATGGCTGGTACTGGTTGTTACTTTCCATGTTCAGTGCTTCTTTCAGGAGCTCTTGTAAGGCAGCCCTGGTGGTGACAAAATCTCTCAGCATTTGCTTGTCTGTACAGGATTTTATTTCACCTTCACTTATGAAGCTTAGTTTGGCTGGATATGAAATTCTGGGTTGAAAATTCTTTTCTTTAAGAATGTTGAATATTGGCCCCCATTCTCTTCTGGCTTGTAGGGTTTCTGCAGAGAGATCCGCTATTAGTCGGATGGGCTTCCCTTTGTGGGTAACCCAGCCTTTCTGTCTGGCTGCCCTTAACATTTTTTCCTTCATTTCAACCTTGGTGAATCTGACAATTATGTGTCTTGGGGTTGCTCTTCTTGAGGAGTATCTTTGTGGTGTTGTCTGTATTTCTTGAATTTGAATGTTGGCCTGCCTTGCTAGGTTGGGGAAGTTCTCCTGGATAATATCCCGAAGAATGTTTTCCAACTTGGTTCCATCACGTTCAGGATCGCTTCCTTACACCTTATACAAAAATTAACTCAAGATGGATTAAAAACTTAAATGTAAGACCTAAAACCATAAAAACCCTAGAAGAAAACCTAGGCAATACCATTCAGGGCATAGGTATGAGCAAAGACTTCAGGACTGAAATACCAAAAGCGATGGCAACAAAAGTCAAAATTAACAAATGGGATCTAGTTAAACTAAAGAGTTTCTGCACAGCAAAAGAAACTACCATCAGAGTGAACAGGCAACCTACAGAATGGAAGAAAATTTTTGTAATCTATCAATCTGACAAATGGTTAATATCTAGGATATACAAATAAGTTAAACAAATTTACAAGAACAAAACAACCTCATCGAAAAGTGGAAGAACAGACAGTTCTCAAAAGAAGACATTTATGCAGCCAACAGACACACGAAAAAATGCTCATGATCACCAGTCATCAGAGAAATGCAAATCAAAACCACAATGAGATACCATCTCATGCCAGTTAGAATGGCGTTTATTAAAAAGTCAGGAAACAACATATGCTGGAGAGGATGTGGAGAAATAGGAATGCTTTTATACTGTTGGTGGGAGTGTAAATCAGTTCAACCATTGTGGAAGACAGTGTGGCGATTCCTCAAGGATCTAGAACTAGAAATACCATTTGACCCAGTGATCCCATTACGGGGTATATGCCCAAAGGATTGTAAATCATGCTACTCTAAAGACACATGCACACTTATGTTTATTGCAACACTGTTCACAATATCAAAGACTTGGAAGTAACCCAAATGCCCATCAATGATAGACTGGATAAAGAAAATGTAGTCTTTACACCATGGAATACTATGCAGCCACAAAAAAGGATGAGTTCATGTCCTTTGCAGGCACATGGATGAAGCTGGAAACCATCATTCTCAGCAAACTAACACAAGAACAGAAAACCAAACACTGCATGTTCTCACTCATAAGTGGGTGTTGAACAATGAGAACACATGGACACAGGAAGGGGAACATCACACACTGGGGCCTGTGAGGGGCTGGGGGAGCTGGGGGAGGGATAGCACTATGAGAAATACCTAATGTAGATGACGCATTGATGGGTGTAGCAAACCACCATGGCACATGTATACCTATGTAACAAACCTGCACGTTCTGCACATGTACCCCAGAACTTAAAGTATAATAATAATAATAATAATAAAGAAAATAAATAAAATAGTTCATTTTTTGAAAAGATCAATACAATTGACGAAATTCTGGAAAGACTGACAGAGAAAAGGAGGGAATACACAATGAGCCAATTCCTCTAAAAGCACAAGCTCCTACAACTCACTCAACTTGAAATAGGTAATGTGTTAATACTAGCTTAATAAAATGAATTGGAAAGTGTTCTCTCTGCTTCCATATTCTGAAAGAGATTGTGTAGAATTGGCTATAAATCTTTGATGGTAGTTTGTGCTTTTTGAGGAATTGGTTCATTTTATCTAATTTGTCAAACTTATGTGTATAGGGTTATTTGTAATGTTCTCTTATACTTTTGTGTATAGAGTTATGTATATAGAGTTATTTGTAACGTTATCATATCCTTTTGATGTCTGCCAGGTCTATAATGATATCCCTTGTTTTTTTCCTGATATTAGAAATTTGTGTCTTCCTTCCTTCCAAGGATGGAAGTGCTTGTGTCTTCCATCCTTTCAAGGTATGGTTCAAATATTGAATCATCCTTACATCCTTTGTATAAGACTAGCTTCATAAAATAGCTCACAAATGCAAAGTAGGTATGGTGGCTGATGCCTATAATTCCAGCACTTTGGGAGGCTGAGGCAGGAGGGTTGCTTGAGCCCAGCCTGGGCAACATAGCAAGACCTCGTCTCTACAAAAACAAACAAACAAACAAAATAAGCATGATGGTGCATGCCTCTAGTCCCAGCTACT
Source organism: Hylobates moloch (assembly GCF_009828535.3). NCBI lineage: Eukaryota > Metazoa > Chordata > Mammalia > Primates > Hylobatidae > Hylobates > Hylobates moloch. The sequence continues at coordinate 92,748,380 of NW_026652283.1, forward strand.
TAGGAGGCTGAGATGGGAGGACTGCTTGAGCCCAGGAGCTTGAAACTGCAGTGAGCTATGATCACTCCACTGTACTCTAGGTTGGGTGACAGAGTGAGACCCCATGTCTAAAATAAAGAAAATAAAGTAACAAATGCAATTTTATGAAGCCAGTCTTATCCTGATACCTAAACTAGACAAAGGTAGTACAAAGAAAGACTATAGACCAATATACCTTGTGAATATAGATGCAAAAATCTTTATAAAAATCTTTAGATAAATCAATAGGATTCAGCAATATGTAAAATAATTATACACTATGTCCAAGTAGTGTTATCCAAAGGATGCAAGGATGGTTCAATATTTGAAATACATGAAAGCCAATCAATATAATCCACCATATTAACATGCTAATATCAATTGATGCAGAAAAAGCACTTGAAAAAATTCAACATCCATTCATGACAAAAACTCTCAGAAAAGTAGAAATAGAGGGGAACTTGCTACATGATAAAGAGAAATTCACAGAAAACACTAAACTTTATACTTAATGGTGAAAAACTGATGCTTTCTATCTAGGCAATGATATCTACTCTAAGTACTCTTATTCAACATAGAGCTGGAAGTTCTTGCCAGTAAAATATGGTAAGAAACAAAAACCAAATGCACATAGATCAGAAAGGAAAAAATAAAACTGTCCACATTTGTAAATGACATGATTTTCTACATAGAAAACCCTATGGATTCTAATACTAAACAAGTGCAGCAAGGTTACAGGATTAGAGACAAACATATAAAAACCATTTGTACTTCTACATACTAGCAATTAACACACAGACACTAAAATTAAAAAATATAATACTATTTAAAACCACTTCAAATAAAATATTTAGTGGAAATCTCACAAAACATGTAAAATTTTTGGATCAGATACAACATGGATTAAAGAAATCAAATAAGATCTAATAAATGGAAAGCCATACTGTGTTTATGGGTTGGAAGACCCAACATGGTAAAGGTATCAATTCTCCCCAAATTGATATAAACGCTGAATGCTATTCTTATCAGAACACCAGAAAGATTTTTACAAATATATAGTATAGACAAGATTATTCTAAAATTTATATGAGATAAAGCTAGAGTATGCAAAATGATTTTGAAAAAGCAGAATAAAATGAGAGAACTTGGTCTACTCAATTGTAAGACTTACTATATAGTTATAGTAATCAAGGCAGTGCAGTATTGGTAGAAGTGTAGACACATAGATCAATTAACAAAATAAAGAACCCACAAAAATAATCTAAAATTATGCCCAAGTGTTTTTTTCACAAAGGTATAAAAGGCACAAAATTGAATGGAAGAAAGAGAGACTTTTCAACAAATGGTGCTGAAGCATTTGGACATCCGTAAGTTAAAAAAAATGAACCTTAAAACATAAATCTCACATCTTACACAAAAATTGACCGAAAAAGGAGCACGAACTTAAATGTAAAATGTTAAACTATAAAATTTTTAGAAAAACCCAAGAGAAAATCTTTGAGATCTGAGGCTGGACAAAGAGTTCTTGATTTGACATGAAAAACATGATCCAGAAAAGGAAAAGTTGACAAATTGGACGTTACTACAATTTAAAATCTTTTGCTCTGAGAAAGACCCTGTTAAGAGGATAAAAAGACAAGCAAATCACAAAATATTTGCAAATCACAAATCCAACAAAGAACTAGTATCTAAAATATTTAAAGAACTCTCAAAACCAAACAATGAAAAAAAACAAACAATCCAATTAGAACATGGGCAAAAGATGTGAAGAGGCATTTCATCAGAGTATACACAGATGGCAAACACATGAAAACATATTCAATATCATTTGCTATTGGGGAAATGCCAATAAAAGCCACAGTGAAATATCACACTGTGTATATAACATTTTACATTCTATGCATGTAATGAAATTTCACATGTACTCCAAAAATATGTACAAATACAATATATCAAAAAAGGTAAATATAAAAGAAAATCACTAGACACGTATAAAAATGGGTAAAATAGAAAGTAGTGCTCACACCAAATACTGACAAGAATGCAGAGAAATCCCATCACTTATTAATTACTAGGGGGAACGTAACATGGTACCATCAGTGTGAAAAACAATTTATCACTTTCTTAAAAAACTAAAAATACAACTACCATATGATTCAGTAATCACGCTCTTAGGCATCTATCCGAGAGATAAAACCTTATGGTTGCATGAAAGCCTTTACATGAATGTTTATAGAGGTGTTATTCGCAATAATAAAAAACTGGAAACCAAACGTCTTTCAATGGATGGTGAAACAAACTGTGGTACATCCAGACCATTAAATACCACTGAGTAATAAAAAGGAACCAACTGTTGATCCACGTCACAACCTGGATGCATCTCCAAAAGATTATGCTGAGTGAAAGAACACCAACTCTAAAAGGTTATATACTATATTATTTCATTTATACAACATTTCCTAGATGACAAATTCTAGAAATGGATTAGTGATTGCTAGGAGTTAAGGTAGGGATTTGGGCTGAAGGGAATTGGATGTGGTTATAAAGGGGAACATGAGAGATGCTTGTTGTGATGGAAATGTTTTTTATTTTGACTCCATATCGATGTTCTGTTGTGACATTGTGCTGTGGTTTTGCAAGATGTTACCACTGGGGGAAACTGGGTAAAGAGTATGTGTGATTTCTTTCTACTATTTCTTACAACTGCATGTAAATCTATAATTTTCTCAAAATAAGTATAGTTTTAAAAACCCCTTATGAAAAAGCAATAATGTAATTTTCACTAGGTTAACCTAAAGTGAAAGGATACAGACCTAAATGTAATGTCGTAAAGACATCAAGGTTAATTTCTTGTTAATGTAAGGTAATGTTAATGTAATCCCAGGTAAGTGTTCAAGGGAAGCAGTGGGTTCTTCCCCATGTGATAATTCAGAGACAAGGGTGTGATTCCAACATCCACTAGAGTCTTGCTATCAATGATTGAGGCTCCAATGTCATATCCATGGTCCCACTGGTAGAAGGAGAGAGTACAAGAGTGGATTGGCCCTCTGAGTGTGCAAAACCTTGACCTGAAAGTGGTTCATATTTCTGCGCACATTCTGTTGAAATTTGGCCACATCTAGCTCCAAGAAAAACTGGGGAATGTAGTCCCTGTCAAAAAAGCAGCTTCTGAGATACAACCATGAACAGGGAGAACAGATTTTAATGGACAGATTTCTGCTTGAAATCTAAAAAAATTCAAGGAATTTGAAAGAATAAAAAAGAAGAAAACAAATGCCCTGGCTTTCCTGTTCCATTCTCTCTACTCCCAGAGGTCACCACTGTTAGGGTTTGCAGTATTTCTTTTCAGACTTTTCCTAGGTGTCTACACATGTATTCATAGATAAAGAGCCCCCACAGGGAGACTCACCAAAATGAGTGCATGCTCTACGTAACATTGAACAACTTTCTCTTTTCACTTACCAATATTTCTATTGTTCTCTGTCACTGCCTCTCTGTCTCTACCCACACAGACACACACACACTTCATTTTAAAGAAATGCTTCTATTATATCCATGGTAAAGATGTATTGCACAGATTATTTATATTACTATAGAACCATTCCCTTTTGCCCCATATATAGATTGTTTCTAATTTTACACTACTATAAGTAGCACTTAGTTAAACTTTGGGTAAAAAGCTGTTTCTCAGTTTAGTATTTTTCCAATTATGAGATTCAGAAATAGGACTAATTCCTGGGCCCAAGACCACTGGGTAAAAGGCCTGCAAGTTTCATTTTTTAAACTCTTGTCTCCTTTTTTGGATGCCTTCGTGTGTTTGTCAGCTAAGTCTTCCTCTGCAAAATTTGAGTTCAAAAAGCCAAATTTTATTTCTGGATCTGGTTTGAGTTTTATTTTACTTTTGGGTGTTCAGGATTCTCATGTTAGTATGTATGTGGAAAAATAGGGGCAAGACACTGTTTCATTCTTGGAAAACTGCAATTTCTCATTCTCAGGAGATTCTCTAATAAAAGGCAGATCCCTGGGTCAGTCATCCTGGACTGTGATCTGCAAGGGGAGAAGTCAGTAGTGTTAAGGTTATTCATACACACAATTTATGCTTCTTAATTTAGAAAAGTTTCAAAAAACTTAACAATTCCTTCCTGGCTGGCCAATTCTTTTGAGTTTGCAGATCCTGACACTAGGTCTATCCCTTGGGCTTCTGGCTGTCCTCAGCCTCAGATTCTGGTTTCAGGAAGTGTGAGAATTTCTCTCTTGGTCCTATATGTGCTGATTAGCTTTGCATTGGAACAGTTTTTACTGCTCAGTTGACTCAACGAATAATTCTGCTCTGGTCTTTCTGGTTCCTCTTCTCTAGGAAATCCATATTTTTTTCCTCTCTTATCTCCCTGTTTTATGTCCTGGCCCTGTCTCTTCTCTCTGTATAAAAGTCACAAAAGCATTTTCCCCCCTGCGGGAGTTTATTTCTGCCTTATAAGCATTCACTGGGTTCTACCCTGCTCCTCAGTTAACCTTACTTTGGCTTGTTTCCTCAGCTTCCCTCCCTTGTCCTATTTCTTTCCCATCTGGCCTGCGTCCTTCTGTGTGCTTTACACTTGATAAGTTTGATCACTTATTTTACTATTACAGGGTAGCAGGCGTAGAGCCCTGGCAGCCCCCAGTGGGAGATGGCAGAGAGATCTGGGTTAGCAAAGGAGACTGATGATGAATCACTGTCGGACAGACAGTGTGGTATAAAGAAAAAGCATGCAATTTGGGGCTAGAGTGGCATGGTCAAACCTGTGTGTGCGTGTGTGTATGTATGTGTGTGCATGTATGCATGTATGTGTGCATATGTGTATGGCAGACAATGGAAAGCAGAAAAGCTGGGAAATAAAACAGAAAAGAAACTTCAGCACAGCCAAGGGAAAGGAACAAGGAAACATATCAGGGGCTTTAGGGAGGTCTAGAAGAAGAAGGATGGAAGAAAGTTTTCTGAGAATAATTTTTTAAAGTATTAAGGGCATTCTTTTCTTAAGAAAAAAAGAAAACTGGTGAGAACAAAAGCTAGACTTCATGGAATTAAGGAAGAAATCAGTACAGAGCTGAAACTCAGGCTCTGGAATCTGACTGCCTGGGTTTAAATCCCAGCATCACCACATACCAGCTAATTAATATAGGATAATCTTCTTGTTTCTCAAGTTCTTCACCTGCGAAACAAGGATAATAATAGTGCCTGCCTTCTAGGACTGTTGTGAGGATTAAATAAGTCAGTAGGTGTGTATCACTTGGGGTTCCATCAGAAAAGCAAGGCTACTCCAAGTAATAAAGAAAACAAAATTTATTATAAGGATGTGATTTTGTAGAGATTGGGGGAGGAGCCTATGTCAGACTGTGTATCTCTTCATCTAGCATTGGGCCTAAAGTCGCATGAGGGTACCCAGGCCAGCAGCTAGATAGAAAGGTGGACGTGAGCAAAAGCAAAGACAAGCTGGACCCCATGAGGATGAACTGGAACTCAAGTCTGTCTCTTCCCACCAGCAAATTCGATGCCATGACTAACATGCAGGAGCAGCTGCGCCCCTCAAAAAGATGCTGTGTACATGTGTGAAGAAGCTGAAGGAGGAGATAAAGCAGGAATTGGAAGAATAGCCAGTGACAACGTGAGTGAACTGCCAAAGTGCCTCGTGCCTCCTGTTGACCTTCAGAGCATCAAAAACATGGCTGGGGCTTCATTTCTGCTTTTTAAATCTCATGCAGTATTTATCTTGTGACCTTCACTGACAAGGAGTAGTTCGGGGATGGGAATTCTGGGAAAAGTATTTTGAGCTTAGCTATGTTGTCACGGTGTAAAGGAGGGTGATGGTCCCCAAGGCCCACTGTGTTTGTGGTGGAGGTGGTTGCCATGAGGTGGAAATCTTTCTGCTTCTTCCTGTCACAGTTACTGGCAGTGTTTCAGGCTGGCAGGTTGGAGCTCTGTCCTCTCATAGCTGCTGATCAGAGCCCTCTAGTCCTCCCCATGCACAAAGGCCCTTCTTCTTAGGCCCTGCTGGAGCTATTTTTTCCTCCTGAGAAGAGGTTTACTGTAGCCATGGAAACTTGGTCCAAATCGGGAACTTTTTGTTTTCCATGAGAGCTATGACACTGCACACCTTTGGAGTTATCTACTTGTCCTAACCTCACTGACTCAGACCATTTACCCAGTTCAGGCAGACCCTGCCTCAGCACCCCTCGACCCCAGTACTGTAATCCTCTCAGCTACATTAGAATGGTGGGCTGCCTTCTCCAAGAAACCAAAGCCATTCTCTCTGGGGATTCCTGCTGGCTTTCTGTGCACCCCCGTGAAACACTGGTCTTCATATATAAACTAAAAGTGTACACATAAGGAATGAAGAATCCATAACAAGTCCTTTGATTTATCTGCTCCATCCTTCAGTTTATTTGTATGGAAGATAAGGTTGTCAACCACCTTCCTCAAAAGGACATTCTGAGGCTTCACATTGAAGACTTGACATTTATTAACCAGGGTCATATGAAAGCCCCAATTTAATCTCTGGGAAAATGCTTTGAGTGTTTCAGACATAGGGACCATATAAGCATAAAGAATTTTGCCCATAGCTCTTGAAGGAGATGGCAGTCAGTCAACAGAGGCATGGGTCAATCCTTGGTTTACTCTGCTTTGCACTGTGCTCAGGCAAGTTAAGTGGGGAATTGGAGGTGATCAGCATGTACTATGCTGGTTTATTAACTATTAACTATTCACATACTGAACAAAAGATATTCTGAAAATATTTACCATATGAGACTAAGTCACTATTAAAAAGCTACTTACATGTGCAGTAAGAATTTTTTTATTATTATTTATATTCAAAAAATTACTACAGTGCAACTGCCTCTTAATAGGATAATACCACTCTTGGGGACAAAAATAGTAAAAAAACAAAACAAAAAAAGTGACCCTTCCATGTGCCACACACTACATTATACGCTTTCACATAAATAGCTCCTTTAATTTGCTCAACATCTTTTCAGGTGGATATTATTATCTCTGAGGATAAGAAAGGTTAAATAATTTGTCCAAGGCCACCAGCTAGTAAGGAACTAAATTAGGTTGTTTGTATTAAAAAAAAAAACAAACTATGCTCTTCTCACTATCTTATCAAACGCTAATAGTTGCTTTCTAGCTTAACAGCTGTATTATTTAAGATTTACTATTTATGTTCTTTCTTGTGATGCAGTGGCAATATAAATAAAATAAACATAAAATAAGCTTGTAAATACTATAGCTATTATATTTTAGAGCACACAATTACATTTGTAGTGTATCTAAACTTATACAAGAGCAAATGATGTTGTTACTGTTCTCGTGCACTTAGGAAACAGATTAGACTCCTTCAAAGAATGATGGTGTAAATGGGAAACAACAGCTGAATTCGTGCGAAGGGAAGGCCAGATGCATTCAGTGCTGGGAAGCTCTAGGGAACTGAAGCAGGTGAATATTTCAGAGAAAGCGGAAGCATTATTAAAAAACTACTGACTAGTGCAGTAGAATCATGGCATTTTGGGTCATTCTGTTTCTGCTGTTTGGTGTGGGGTATGATTTCTGTTTCTCCAAGAGTGAACAATCACTAAGAATCCCTCATTGTTTCTTGTCTGTGATATGTTGGAAAAGTGACTTTCCAAAAGAAATCTATTTGCCTTAATCTGAAACCATAAGCCCAGTAAAAATCATTTTGTGTTTGGCATGGAGGGAAGGCATAAATAAATAGGCACACATTGTATTCACATGAGCAGACAGTCAGCTGAGTTGAAATAGTGAAACTTTCAGAAGTAGGTGTCAGAAACATGACATGAATACAGGGAAAGACAATCCCAGTTGTTTTGCCATGTCGCAGAGATTGATAGTGTATGAAGAAGTATACTGAGATGCTCGGCATGGAGATGTGTCCTCTAGGGCAGGAACCAGGGAAAGGGTCTGGACGGGAGAAACCCTTGGAGCTCCTCTAAGTCACTGTTTTAAATGGAGGCTTTCCTTGGTAATTAAACATGGTATTTGTATAATTTTAACTGTAATCTAAGTTCTTCTGCAGAGAGTAAGTCTTGTCAAAAGGGAGATTTCTAGTCCTGTTGAGCACTTTAGTGTGTTTTGTTGTGCAAAGGGAAGGAAGGAGCTGGAGAGAAACACATTGTTTAAAAGAGCGAGAGGAATTTGGAGCTCCTGGGAGCAAGGTGGGAGGAATCATAAGGGATCAGGAAAGAAGGGCAGGGAGATAGTGAAAAGCCAAGTGCCAGGACTTCTCCTGAGACTCTTTGTTGATATCATCAGGTCAAGTCTACTAAACTCAGCACATGATTTATGGGAGTGGATTTCTCGTAAACAATGGTGAGAAGACTGAGTTTTGCTTCCAGCTTGAGCTAGCGCAGCTCAGCAACAGCTTGCAGTTCCTCCTTCTGGGTGCTCGCAAAAGTCCTACAGTTAATCTAAGATACAGATTTGCTCAATGCTCTTTACTTTTAAGATTACTTGTAGTTTGAGACTTAAAAATCATAACATGTAAATAATTCCTATCCTTTTCCCCCAATCCCTACCTGAGCTGAGCTGTCTCTAAGAGCATTAGAGATTGGAGAGGGTGGATGCACAAGGGGAACTTGTGGAGCAGCCTGTCAGCGAGTGCTCTTTAAGTTGCTTTTGTGGAGGTGGCGATGGATCTGCAACATCATACCCACACCTTGTGACTGGGGCTAAAGCTGGAGTTTCTTGCCAAGGAATAGAATATAATCAAATCTCTAGCCCAGGTCTTAGATTTGATCTCTATCTTAGTGGGCTTTGTTGACTGATTTAACCTCCTATAGACAAAAGTCATGGTCATCTAGTACCATGACCTGGATATGTAAGAGGTGAGAGAGTGTGCTGGTAACAGTGATTTTTCTGATGATGTCAATACCCCATGGCATTCCGAAATGATCACAGAGATAGTTTCCCTTGACTCCCATCTGCAAGGCAATCAAGCCTAGCATTCTGCCCTCAAAAAGTCTACTCACTGAAATCAATTTTTAAAATCATCACTAGTCAAACAGGCAGTGATAGATGCCACTTGAGCAGTTCAGGGCAGGGCTATGCAGTTTCAGAAGAGCTGAGTTTGGTCTGAGGCCTCTGGAGAAACCTCCACTGCAGAGGCTGGACTTGCTTCTGTATCCCTGGGGAAGCCCTTGGAGGGTTTTTAACAGGGTGGCAACAGGATCAAAGTGATACTTTAGGAGGATGATTCTGGCTTTGAGGTTAGCTCTGGGGAAGAACCACCACCAAAAAAGGCATTGCAATGGTGTAGGAGCTGTGAGCACACGGTGCCAGCAGGTCACTGCCAAACAGGCTGCCTGACCTTGCTGTGCTGCCATGGGTCTCTTGTTATTGCCCTATATGGCTACAGACTGCCACTCAGTCATGGCCTGCCTCATTGCTAGCCTGCTCCTCTCTTGTTCCTGAAAGTGTCTTCCCTTCTGTTTCAGCTCTCCCAATACCAACTCTGTCTTCACCCCAACACCAGTTAGAACCCTTACTGAATGTCACTTTCACCTTTACTTCATGATGCCCCATAAACCTCTTCTTGGGTTCCTTCACCTACCTATATCACCCCAAGCATGTTATATTCTTATTTCCCACAATCTTCTCTTGCTTAGATACCTCTTTCTCTCATGCTTTATCCGTTAACTCATTGCTGGTAATGATTGATCTGTGTTGAGATATAAATATAGAATGTATTTGAGAAATAAATTACAGGCTAAGGTGGAAATGCTCATATCTCATCATCTCCTTATCATCAGACCAGAGCTGATCTTCGACTCTGCTTTGCTTTGCAAAGCCAGCAGTCACTGCGACCAAAATTTACCCTTCCCTGCTGAGAAAAATAAAAACTGGAAGGAGAAAAACAGATTTTTAATATTCATCTCTGGAGGCTATGAAGTTTACAAGACATAAGAAAGGTATTATTTCCTCAAGGAGGTGGAATATTTCTGAGTATGGTAGTCTCTGGATGGTGGTGGAGGTGGGGACAGAAGGGTTAAAGAGAGATGTAAGAAAAGAGAGGCCTAGGCACTGAGACTGCTTCTTGTGTAAAAAACAGGTAGGGACTGGCTTTGAAATCAATCAACTGACTCAAAGAAGAAATAACTGCTTAAATCTTTATCAGAGTGCAGTATAAATTCCATCTGAGTGTGTGTATGTGTGTGCGTGTATGCATGTGTGCATGTATGTGTGTAGACACACATTCTGGAATTCCTTGCCTTCTGTAGAACATGCACTGCAGTAGCATCCTCAGTGTAGGCTCCAAGGTGGCAGGGACAGTGTGCCCTTGGATATAGTCCTAGGGCCAAACTGAGGAACCTTTCCCCACTTCTCTCATCCGAGGCTACCTTGGCAAAGGAGATAATAACTTTCCCACACTGGTTACACATTACCACCATGCTACTGGATTTTTCCCATTCTCCTTAGCTGGCTTTTTCTGAGCTTTGGGAGCTCAATATTCTTTAGGCATAACAATGGGGTTCAGTTAAATTTCTCCTGTTCTCTCTCCACCTTTCCAAGTGGCAGTGCAATGCTGTATGTTTCCTATTGGTGCTGTAAGAAATGACTACAAACTTAGTGGCTTAAACAATCCAAGTGTGTTATCTTAGAACTATGGAGATCAGAGGTCCTTAATGAGTCTCATTGGACTAAGGGTACAGGGGGCTCTCTTCAAAGGTTCAAGAAAGTTCAGCTGTCGTCCAGCTTGCAGGCTCCTCAGCAAAACCAAAGCCCTGGAGGTAATAGGAACTACCCTTTCTAGAAGTCAGGTTAGCATCAATTTGCTGTTACTTCAGCTGGTGCGTTGAGGGTCTCACACTTCAAACCAAGGGCTCTTCAAGTATTTCTTCCTTCAGTAGACACAAAGCTGAGTACAATCTGCTCAGTCTTGCTACATTTTTGGTGATTCTTCATTGTCTGGTGCTGTCCCATCCCCACCTGACAGCTTGCTGTATCTGCGAACCTCATCTGAGTCCTGCTACTGCCCTCTTGGCTGAGTCCTTGGATCCTCATTGTCCCATTCTTTCTCTTTTACTTTAGAGGCAAGGTCTCACTATGCTGTTTAGGCTGGAATGCAGTGGACCGATCATAACTCATTGCAGCCTCAAACTCCTGGGCTCAAGTGACCCTCTTGCCTCAGCCTCTCAAGTGGCTAGGACAACAGGTGCATGCCATCATGCCTGGCCTAACCTCCTTGTTCCACTCTTTTTCTGCAGAGTACACTATACTCCTCAGATGGCTGATTCTCCTGTGAGTGCAATAGATGTTTCTTGGTCCTGAAAGCTCATAGATTTATTCCCAGCACTGGATCAACACAATTTGCCCTGCACTGCTTCATTGCATTGAATTTTATGTTTTTAATATCACATCTGCAAAAGTTGTAAACTGATTTCTTACTATTTAATGTTTTGGCTCTCCCCCCACCCCTCAGCTGCCTGTGATTGAAAGGGAGAAAAACAACTTTGGCAGCACTAGGGGTGAGCAGTTTCATGTTTGGGATCTCTCTATACCACGAAGGCTCTTGTGAGATCCATCATGAATGACAGGAATTTGGCCCAGATCACAAGATGCGTGTGATTTAAAAAAAAAAAAAAAAACTTGGTTCCCTTGGTTGTGAAGAAGCCTATATATTTGTTTCCATTTTGGTGATGTTTTAACCCTTATTATTCTATAAATAATTTTCTTCTGGGGTCCTAAACATCAGGACAGATGTGGGAAGGATGGGGCCTTACCTGGATGGATTATTCTTCTTAGGACATTTCTCTAGAGATGAGATATGAACCTAAACCCTCTTTGGAATGATACATTGTGTAAGTCAGCAGCCTCTTTCTCCTATGGCCCCCATCATGCCTCTACCTAACCCCATCTCCTCTTCCTCACCAGCTTCTCTATCCCTCACCCAATCTTCTGCTAATACTGCTAATATTGCTCAAATACTCAACACTCCAACATGAAGGGCCCACACAATTGGAAACACTTGTGTTAAAAAGTAAAAAAAACCCACAAAAAAACCCTTAGCTCACAAAATCTAACTCTGCCCAATCTCCATAAAATACCCTCCTTCATCATCCATAAGTTCTAGTGAAATTAAAGTGCTTCAAGTGTTAGGAAATTATATGAGAAAGAGCTGGAAGAAGGTTGCCTTACCATACTTCCAATATAAAATTGCCTTTTTGGAAAGTGAGAACATTTTTAGCATGAGAGCTTTGAGCTTTGTAGGTCCTATTCCTAATGAAACCAGTAAATCCCAGCATGCTCTTATGGTTCACTGTACTTTCTCTATTGTAGCACTAATCACACATTTTTAGTGTTGCTTGTTTAATTACCATCTTTCCCAGTAAACTACAAATACCTGTTGATTTTACCACAAAAAGAACAACCATTGTGTCTTAGTTCATTTTGTGCTGCTATAACAGAATATCACAGACTGGATGATTTATAATAAACAGAAATTTATTGACTCACAATCCTGGAGGCTGGGAAGTCCAATATTAAGGTGTTAGCATCTTGTGAAGACCTTCTTGCTGCATCATCCCATGATGAAAGGCAGAAGGGCAAAGAGAGGGCAAAAGAGAGAATGAATCCACTCCCAAGATAAAGACATTAACCCATTCATGAAGGCAGTACCCCCATGACCCAAACACTTTCTGTTAGGTCCCACCTCCCAACACTACTGCATTGGGGATCAAGTTTCCAACATTTGAACTTTGGAAGACACATTCAAACCATAATACATTGTCATAGCCAAAGAAAAGTCCGTGTCTTGAAACCAGCAGCTTGTGATTCACCATGTCCAGATTTATATACTCTTAGGTATGAATATATTTAATCAGTTCATTATGTCATTTTTACCCTTACCAGTCTTGTAGGTGGCATGCATTGGAGCTGTGATATGAACCCCATCCAAAGACTCAATCTTTGAGAACTTGGAAATAGGGGCATACTTGCCTTTTGAAAGTTAAAATTTCAGAAAGTTAAGCACAGACTAGATAAAATTGGAGAGATTAAAACTCTCTTTGAGAAGAGGCACTCCTTGGTTAGGGCAAGACTTACCTGAAAGTAAGAAATGTGCTTCTGAGAAGGGGACATATTTCTATGCTATGAAAGAATAGACAAAGTGAGATCACTAATGCAAAAGTGAGCATTGGCCATTTTAAGCACTTGATGAAGAGAGGAACTCTTATCCAGTTATCCAATATGATGGGTACCATTGTCAAGATCATTCTTATCATGCATGTGGCTCTTTCAGGTTATGTCAGTTGGATGCTACCAAACACATCTCTAACCTCCATAGTCATTGAGTGCCCTTCCAAGTAGAGGGGAGATTTAATGCAGTTGCCCTCAGGGAGACCAAGTAGTATAGATATGCCAGTAAAGTTTGTCCCTCAACATAGTGACTGTATTATTTTCAATGTTAGCTCACAAATTATTATTTTTGGGCCTATGTGACTTTTTGAGGTTGGTAAATGTAAGTCCTACTCTGAGAAGTGAAGTTCTCCTCCATGCACCAACACATCAGGTTCCTGAGTCTGCAAGGCTGAGGGTGTGTCTCATGGATCCTTGGAAATTCATAAGTGTAATGCAGACTCTTCTGGCACCACCTCTACATCATTTTATGCTTTTTGCTATAATCGTCTATAAATCCATTAACTTGAAACTATTATTATCATCAAGGAAATAATTACAATAAACTATATAGTAAGGCATGGCACCAATAATAATTATTGCCTGCGTGTTGTTCTGCAACTCCAACATTTAATTTTGCAACCAAATGCTCTCAATAGCCAGCCACTGAGGAGCACTAGGGATGCTGTTACAGGTGCAAAACCTCATTCCAACTTTTATCAGTTGTGTGACCTTGGGCAAGGGATCTAATATTTATGAGTCTCAGTTTCTCCATCTGAAAAATGGAGACACTAAGACTCAGCTATCAGGATTATTGTCAGGAATAAATGAATTCTTACCATGCAGCAAGTATTTATATCAGGATAAGATTGATTATTCCAAACCTACTTTATGCACTCTTTAGCTATGTGCTTCTAGGAATACCACTCAAGATATATTTTGGTACTTCATTTCTTATATGCCTAACATGAAGGAAAGAAAAGGACCCCAATACCTTAAAATTAGGAACTTGTAAATTTCTTTGAGTTTATCAGAAAAACCCTTAAGAGCTTTTCAACAGTGATGGTGGGTTTCATTGTAATTTATCTTTCCATCAAGATTCCATGACCCAAACACTCTGCATTTGAAATTGAAGTTTTCTAAGAATGTCTTTGGAACATCTTCATTTAAAGGTGGTTCCTTTACAGTTTGCTCCAGGGAGCTAAAGAGAATGTTTACTTAGGAAATGACCTGAGTGATTCATCCTATATGTATTATAGAAAGGGAGACTGCGGCAGAAAGAACTGGCTGCTATTTCCTCCCTGCAAGGCTGGCTCTAAGGAGGTGATTGGAGGGCCTTGTAGGATATCTTTTATTGCAACCCCACTGTTGCTTGTCCTTGTCTTTGACGGAGCACATGAGCAAAATTAAATAATATAGATATTTAGGCTGGGCGCGGTCGCTCACACCTGTAATCCCAGCACTTTGGGAGGCTGAGGTGGGTGGATCACCTGAGATCAGGAGTTCAAGACCAGCCTGACCAACATGGTGAAACCCCATCTCTACTAAAATATGTTAGCCGGGCGTGGTGGTGGGTGCCTGTAATGCCAATTACTCGGGAGGCTGAGGCAGGAGAATTGCTTGAACCCGGGAGGTGGAGGTTGCAGTGAGTCGAGATCGCACCATTGCGCTCCAGCCTGGGTGACAGAGTGAAACTCTATATCAAAAGAAAAAAAAAAAAGAATATGGATACTTAAAGGATTTGTTTAATAGATACATGTTGAACTCTGTATACTAAAGACATGACTTTTCCCCCAGCATCCATTGAACATTTATAAAGATGAATAATATATTAGAGCACAAAACAACATGCCAATGAATTCCTCAAAGCAGAAATCACATGTACCATATCTTCTGACTATAGTGCACAATGGTTTAATTAACACACACCAAAAATCAAATAAAAAATAAAAACTACAATTAAAGATAATTTATTTTATTTTTTTATTTTTATTTATTTATTTATTTTTTGAGACGGAGTCTCACTCTGTCCCCCAGGCTGGAGTGCAGTGGCGCGATCTCCGCTCACTGCAAGCTCCGCCTCCCGGGTTCACGCCATTCTCCTGCCTCAGCCTCTCCGAGTAGCTGGGACTACAGGCGCCTGCCACCACGCCCGGCTAATTTTTTGTATTTTTAGCAGAGACAGGGTTTCACCATGGTCTCGATCTCCTGACCTCATGATCCACCCGCCTCGGCCTCCCAAAGTGCTGGGATTACAAGTGTGAGCCACTGCGCCTGGCCTAAAGATAATTTATAAGTGAATGAAAATAGAAACAGCTATCTAATGTGGTTGAAGCTGAATTCAGAGGAAAATTTATAACCTTGGATGGTTTTTATTACCTAAAGAAGGAGTAAAAGTAAATAAACTAAGCACATAATTTTCAAAAAGCTGATAAAAACAAAGATAGACAAAGAAAAATTTTGCCATGTATAGAAAAAGATGGATTCAGGCAATAACCTGAAAACCTGAGTAAATAATGCCAGTGGAGGAATTCTAAAGATGATCCATGATCTTGGAAATAGGTCTTGTACTTTTCCTGGGTGTGTTTCCAGGACTTCGGTGTGTCCTGACTTCCATGAAGACACGGAGGATGTTCAATAATTGTGTGAGCTTGACAATGAGCTGACAAAAAAACCCTGCCATCTTTTCATTTGCAAAAGGGGACTGTTAAAATAAATGGCTATTATCTTGTTAAAATTTCAAGGTATGGATAAATTTATATTATCCACAGGAAGATTAAAGACTATTTAAAACTTCTCATTGAAATCTAAGAAAAAACATGCTCTAAGGGTCAAAACACCAGGTGTTGTATGAAACACACAACAGAGTGGCAACTTAGCAAAATCTAGGAGATAATTAGAGGATGTCATTAAACTAGTTTTAATTTTCTGTCCGAGTTATTTTTAAGAGTTTCTGTTTTGTGATAAATCTGTGGAGCACACCTGCTCACTCAGTTTCCTAGGGATGCTATTTTGGGCAAGGATGAATTTTCTTTTATTCCCAGATTTATACAGCCTACTCCCTGCTGGTGTTCGCTACAGCTATCAGTGTGATACAGCTAATCTTTCTCTGGAGTTTTTCACTCTTGGAGTATACAGGTTCCTACTTTAGCTTATATCTCCTACCAACTCAGATCCCAGAGTAGATTGTCTTCATTCTTATCATTAGGATTGTGTGCTTTTGCCCTTTGTGAGTATTTCAGTGAGATGCAGGAAGAGAGGGGACAGTAGAAGCATAGGTGCTATTGGGTGATCTTTCTTTTTTTTTTCTTTTTTCTTTTTTATTATTATACTTTAGGTTTTAGGGTACATGTGCACAATGTGCAGGTTTGTTACATATGTATCCATGTGCCATGTTGTTTTGCTGCACCCATTAACTCATCATTTAGCATTAGGTATATCTCCTAATGCTGTCCCTCCCCCTCCCCCCGCCCCACAACAGTCCCCGGAGTGTGATGTTCCCCTTCCTGTGTCCATGAGTTCTCATTGTTCAATTCCCACCTATGAGTGAGAACGTGTGGTGTTTGGTTTTTTGTCCTTGCTATGCAGCCATAAAAAATGATGAGTTCATGTCCTTTGTAGGGACATGGATGAAACTGGAAAACATCATTCTCAGTAAACTATCGCAAGGATATGAGAATTCTTTACTGCAGAATTTCCCAAACTGTGTTCCTTGGAATGTTGTTTTAGGAGAGGCTAATAGGTGATCCACAGTTTTAAATCTCCTTTTTGGAGATTTACTATAAGAATTAGCAAATTAAAGGCTCTGAGAAGTCCTGAGTAAAGAAGTCAGGTTCACTTTATTTAAATCTCAGCTTTTTTCTTCCACACACCACTTTTTCACAGCTGCATCTCTGACTGGACCTGGCTCTGGGCTGAGGCTGGCCAGTAGATTTCCTTCTTGGCTCTCTCCTCCTTGGAGTAGCCAATTTCCTGGACAACTGGCTCTTTTGTCTTTTAACAGTACTTGGCACCAAGGTGTTGTGATCTCACTGGTTTTATTTTTCTCTGTTTAATAGCAAAGAACACTAACTCTAATAGATCCTACCATATTCTACTCCACTACCTGCTCTAAATATGCAGCCCAAATGCTGGACCGTTCCTCTTAATGGGAGTGAATGAGTGTGTGTGTATGGGTGGTCATGGCGGTGGTGGTGTGTGTTGTGTAGTTAGGAAGGAAAAGTGGTCTGTGAAATCACCCATCTGTGAAATCTAGCCATCTGGACATCTAACTGCCTGTGAAATCTAGCCATCTGGATATCTACACATGGGCTCTTTTTGCCACCCTGCTGCCCACGTGAAAGGTGCTGTAGATGTCTGCTAGTGATGGGAGGTAAAGGGAGTTGTATTCTCCACCTTCTGGAGCCCTGAGGAAGGTTCACTCAGTTCTTCATTTCAAATTTACTATAATAGAAGTAAAGTCTTACGGCACTGGTGATGAAGTATAGGGCATATCTTCCCTGGTGCAGCTAGGTATGTACCATCCCTTGGCTGTAGGCAGGGGCAAGAGGTAAGGGGGTACAAGTCTGTTTTCGTACACTACAAATCATATCCCTCAGGTTCCCTTTTTACTCTTCATATGGACACTTCCCCTCCTTCCCTGTCTCCTCACCAGAGTATCTCCTGAGGTCTTCGTCTCTTCTCCCCTCAAAAATTATGGTCCTTCTTTTAGCTATTTTCTGAGTCTTGCAAACCTTTAAGACTTTGGTAGGCCATAGCTATCCTTGTGCTTTTAATTTCTGCAGACAGGCAGGAGAAAAAAATCTGTGGCTCCTAAAATCTCTGTGTTTGCGTAAGCATTCATGGAAATCTATACTATGAGGAATATCTTGCTTTTTCCCTTAGGTCTGGATGACTCCAGATCTTTAGGGAATACTAGATATCTTGTATTTGGAGGGGTAATTGCCTGCTAACACTTGATGTTTGCAATGCTTTTGGGCCTCATTGTGCAGAAAGAGCATTTTTCTCTTCTAACATCGACTCAAATTACAAAACCCCTGCTTCTGTTATCTGTTTCTGTATAACAAATCACTCCAAAACATAGTGACTTAAAAAATCCCCACATAGTTATCTTGCTCATAAATCTGTAACTTGGGCAGGGCTTAGCAGGGATGACTCATCTCTGCTCTGTGATGTCTGCCACCTCAGATGATGAAACATGTAGTCTTTCCACAGGGTCTTTCCTGAATGGTGGCCTCAGGGTAGTTGAAATTCTTATGGTATCTCAAGGTTCCAACAGTGAGTATTCCAAGAGATCAAGGCTAAAGCTGCTTTTAAAACTTAACCTCAGATGCAATCTGAGATGGGGTCATTACTATGTTTTGAATATGGTTTGTCCCCTCTGAAACTCATGTTGAAATTTGATTGCCATTGTGGCTATATTGGGAGGTGGACTCAATTTGGGTCATGGGGAGAATCCGTCATGAATAGATAATGCTATCCCATGGGTGTGACTGAGTTCTTGCTCTCTTGGGACTGGGTTTGTTACTTCAAGAGTGAGTTGTTAAAAATCAAGGCTGCTCCTCGTGTTTGGTCTCTCTCTATTTCTTTGCACATGGCTGCTTTCTATTCTGCTTCTCTGCCATGCTATGATATTGTTCATGGCCATCGCCAGAAGCCAAGTAAATGCCAGCGCTATCCTTCTTGGACTTCCTAGCCTCTAGAATTGTCAGCTAAATAAATCTCTTTTCTTTATAAATTAACCAGTCTCAGATATTCTGTTATAGAAACAGAAAATAGACTAAGACAGCCTTGTAGTACTACTTCTGCTGTATTCTATTGGCCACATAAGACCAGCCCTGATTCAGTGTGGGAAGGGACTACACAAAGGAAAGAATATGAGGAGGTAGGGATCTTTGGGAGACTACCTTGGAGGCTAGATACCACATCTTCCTTCTATTCAACTGTAAAAGGCAAACTGATATTTAAGATTCATCTTAATTAAACATGCATATGATGTGACATCACTGTACCAAAAAGTCAATGGATATCACGACAGAAAGAAGAGATCAGGACACATGTTTCTGATGCTCCTTTCCAGCCACTGTATTGTTTTTATTAAATGGAATACTGAATTAGAGGCAAAGAGCATTTGTACTAGGCATCCAATTTTACAGAAAGGCAGTCATATGATCTACCCTGGCTCTCAAAGAATCCATCTTGACATTGTACACCTGGTTTTGCATGTGGAATCAGAGAGGGAGGAAATTCTGGATGCTGGCTTTAAGATAAGAGTAAGGCATCCAAACTTCTGTGAAACCAGCAGCCATCCCCTCTCAGTTCCCAACTTCACAATGAGTGGGAACAAAAGAAATAAATGGAGACAAATGATGCTTTGGTTTGGGAAATAATGCTTACATGCATAGGATGCATCCACTTAAGTCTTTTAAAAACCATTGTTCTAATGATTTTATTGCTCTGTAACAAAATAAATCAAACTGACATTGATTCCAAGGTGATCGTGAATTGAAGTTTAACCATATTAATGACTAATAGGATGAAAGTTTGAATGCTAGGAGGCTTGAGTAGGAAGGCATCACAGTATATTGCATTCTTGTAAACATTAGTACAAGTACAGAGTAATAGAGATTCCCCTAGATGATGCTAATTGGGCCCCTAGTTCCTCTACTTTCAGAAGGATGAAGCATTAGGATTCTTTTCCATTTTACATCTGCTGGGATTTCATATACTGCCCTAAAGAAGAATGGATTCCAATTTGGCTACATTTCTTCTAAGATGCTATTGTTGGCTCCCCTCCATGTTCCTAGTTCCCCGCAACATAGGCTCAACCTTCAAAGTGGAGTCCTATAGGACAGCATGAGGGGAAAATGCTGCCTCCAATAGAGAGGATGTAAAATGAAAATGGAGACTTTTTGTTATAGTCTCTTCCCCAGGTCCATCGCCTTCAAGCAGGGACTTCATAACTGAAAGGGCTGTATAATCTTCAATAAGTAAGAACTCTCTGCTCCACCTTTCCCCACTTCTCCTCCCCACTGTATCTATGTCTCGTGTCCTGCTCTATCACCCAGGCCAGTACCTAGAACAGCAGGAAGGATGGCCTGTCATCAGTCTTTAGGCAGGTCAGGTCTTTGGAAGTGATGCCATGTCAATATAGCCCTCACATCTAATGCACACCACCAGAGAAAGAAAGAACAAGCTGGACACTCTGGACAGCACAATCACAAAGAGAGGGAGCCTAGGGAGCACTGGAATGCTGGGGGCGGGGAAGCAGGCCTTTCTGATGCTTTGCACAGAGATTGCTTGGGGCCTGAAATGTGATGACGCTGACTGATTGGTACTGGTGACATAGGTCTGGAACCAGGATAATACTTGGCTACATGGATCTGAACCTTGCACTGGGCTACCCTGCAAACTGGAGCACACTCCAGTGTGTTAACTTACACCACACAGACAGGAAAGGAGTGGGATCCTGGGGGACAGCTGTGGTTTATAGTCCTACTGCTGCTGCCAAGCATGGCATCTGGCTCTGCCTGCTGACTCTCTCAGCCTCGTCCCCACCTGTGGCAGGCTGGATATGCTGTGCAGTGGGCCCTCTGTTTTGTGGCTGTTACTCCACAGTCTCAGATACTTGATTCTTGTCTCACTGTTTCCTGGGGGGCTGGGTCAGTGCGGCAGCTCCTTTGGGTTGACGCAGTGTGAGATGAGGCAGAGGCATCGCAGCAGAGCTTGCCTACTGCAAACAGGGGAGGAGTCAGCAATCAGATGTTTTCTAGCACATCAAGGGGGATGAGGCCTTTCTTTTTTCCACTGAGGACTCTGATAAAGCCATCTTGTTCTTCTTCAGTACTCACACAGATCTGAATGCCAAGGAAGAAAGAAAAACAAAATACTTTACTCTCAGCAAGAAAGAAGTTAGAACCTGCAGCTTGAATCCCTGCTGACTGAGGTTGCAGGAGCAACAAACTGGAAAAGGGAGAGCAGTTTCAGGGTGGGAAACCAGCACAGTGAGAAAAAGGTTTGATAAAAAATTAGGCAAAAACCTAGGTTTGGAATGAGGCCCAGACATTGAATGTTTTCTGAAATTTAGCTTTATGAATGAAGATCAACAAAATGAGGATTAATAGTACTGTGACCCTCTGAAGAGTCACTGTGAAGACAGAATGAGATAATAATGTTTGTCATGGAGCCTAGCATGTGGCATGCAATGAATTCTCAAGACATTATTTTAAAGGACCAAAATAATAGCTATCATTCAGCAGACTCCTGTCATGTGCTCAGAATTTTATATGTGCCTCATATAACATCAGGAAGTCAAAGGGAACTATTTCACTCCTGGCCTCAAGCAAATAGATGCTAACATTTCCCATATTCCAAAGTAAGGCCACCTATGCTAGACTTTAAAAAGGAGTTGATAAACATTCATTTGTATACTCTTGTGACTCACCACTTATCGGCCACTGAAGGGCATAGAAGGGTGGATGTGGCCAGATGAAAATTTGAAGAGGTTGATGAACAGAACTATTGTGGTGTTGTGAGTTTCTCCTGCCTCACCTGCTTCCATGGATGACAGGCCTTGTCTTAGGTTGGATTCCCCAGAAACAGAACCTGACGCAGGGATCCTTGTGCAAGTGACTTATTGAGTGGGTGCTCTCAGGAGGTGGGAAGTGAGGGATGCAGGATGGGGCAGGGGAAGGAGCCCAGCAATGAGAGGTTTTCAGCTGGAAAGCAGTCTAGCTTGGTTCCCCTGGGAGCTCTGGAGCATGAACTGCATCAGAGAATTGTCTCACTTTGAAGCTAGGGCTTCCGAATTTTGAACCCCATGTCAGTCAGTCATTAGCCATTGGCTGGCCTGTAGTGTGAAGGGCATAACCTTCCAGGAGAGAGGGTCCTGCTCTCTCATAAGGCCTTCCCTGAGAAGGGCAGCTGTGAGTTGTTCGTGGCCAACATAGCAATTGGGAGATGAGTGCACCCACCTGGTGAAAGGAAAGGAAAGGAGATGAGTGCACCCACCTGGTGAAAGGAAAGGAGCAAGACTCCAACAGAAGCCATCACAGTGGGCACTTCCATCATGTAGAAGAAGGGGCTTGAATAGGACACTCAAAGAGCTTGATTTGTGACTCCTGGAGCTTGGGACATACAATGGACTGGTATGTGACTCATGCTTCAGAAATCTACTGTGTGAGAAACTGGACTAGATAGAGAAGTGAAGAGAAGATAATTTGTAAGAGTAGAGGATGTGTTGACTGTTTCATGAAGACCAGATGTGGGTCACTTGTGAGAGAAGGAGCTGATGGGTCATGTTAGGTCCCTTGACATGACTTCAAAAGGGATGGTCTACTTGATTTTCAAAAGCTGAGACCTGCAGCTTTTTTCATATGTTTGTTAACAAACCTGCACGTTCTGCAAGTGCATCCCAGAACTTAGAGTATAAAATAAATAAATAAATACCTGCCCAACATAGTACCAGATGCCCTAGGTGATACAAAGGGAGCAAAAAACATAGTTTTTGCCCTCAGAATAATAGGGTCTAATCAGAATGAAAAATTGTACCTCCACAAAATAAATAAACAAACAAATAAATAAATGCAGACACCTGGCCAGGTGCGGTGGCTCATGCCTGTAATCCCAGCACTTTGGGAGGCCAAGATGGGTGGATCACTTGAGGTCAGGAGTTCATGACCAGCTGTACCAATGTCGTGAAGCCCCATCTCTACTAAAAATACAAAAATTAGCTGGGTGTGGTGGTGCACGCCTGTAATCCCAGCTACTCAGGAGGCCGAGGCAGGAGAATGGCTTGAACCTTGGAGGCAGAGGTTGCAGTGAGCTGAGATCACATCACTGCACTCCAGCCTGGGTGGCAAAGCTGAGACCTGCCATTGCCCATTCCAGTAATACTGAAGCGGGGAGGCTCCAGTGATGAGCAGGGAGTATGTCTTGGAAGAACACACAAAAATGCCTTGAGAGGAGGATTTACCTTACAATTTGCCAAAGAGTGTGTTTTCTCACCTGCTTCTATGTGTCAAAATTCAACAACCCTTAATATGAGTCCTACCAGTCAGCATCAGTAAAAATATAAACACCCGCCCTTTGAGTAGGCTGGTTCTAGGTGAAACATGAACCATGAAAACATGTTGAATTTAAATATTTAAGTTAAAAAATCAAACTTGAAAACAATTTATTGACATATACACACAAGAATGCTGTATTGTGGTGATGTGGAAGAGTGAGAATACTGGGCAAGGAGTCAGAACATTGAAATTCTGGCCAGAGCTAAGAGCCTTACACCATCACTCCATGCCTTGGAACAAACAAAAACTGGACTGACCTAAAAACGTCTCTTGGGTCCTTTTCAGAGCATTTCCTCATCTCTGTGAAGAACAAATTTCAGTTCTTGGGGCAAAAACACCACTGAGGTTCAAATGTGTGCCTGTATATAAGATAGATCTTTGCTTTTTTCTCCTCTCTTTCAAGGTTTTTATGTAGAAGAGAAACATTGCTTGATAGAGGATGTGGAAGAGTTGTTCGGAAGTGTCTCTGAAATAGGAAGCTGAGAAGCACAATGGTTCATGCTTTGTTGAATGCACCAGCTTATTTTCAACCTTCCGGTTTGGCATCTCTAAAGTGCTTTGATTTTGGGAGACCTTTTTAAGTTTGAGAAGTTTTGAAGATGATGAGTACAAATGGCTGAACACAGGCTTCAGCCGCTTTGACTCTATCCAGAAATAAGGGATCCAGAGTTTAAAATTCTGATGGTAAAATACATAACCTCTCAGCCTTGAGAATCTACCATTTTAGGAAACAATGGCAGAGCCTGAAACATTTCCATTCATTCAGAGGCAGAATGGAAGTATCTTCCCAGAAGATTAGTTATGGGTGGAAAAGAGTGGAAAGTGAGGACAGAGGAGCTCTTTTGGTTTGGACGGCCATAAATAGAGGGTGACCAACTTGTCTACGTTTGCTCAGGACTTTCTCAATATTAGCACCGAAAGTCTCAAGTCCTTCAAAACTCTTCAATTCCAAACTGTAATTGAACAGTTGACCTCCCTAGCAGAAATGTTTTACTCATCAGGTACAGTTAGAGATATTTTCATTGCCTAAGGATCCTCAATTTCCTGCTTTCCTTATTTATTCACTCATTCAACAACTCTTTATTGAGTACCTACTACGTGTTAGATACCATTATAAATACTGGGGAACTAGTGCAATACAAGACAGACAGATCCCTGACACGGCTTTCTGGCTACAGCTGTCCCAGCTGACATTTATTGAGAAATCAACAATGTGGTGAGTGCAAGGGCTGTGGCTGTTTTGATGGCTGATTGTCCTGTGGACAACATTTAGTAATCTGACTGACAACATAAAACATAATATTTTTTTTGCATGACTTAATGAATAAAGAAAAGAGTACTAATGGAAATACTTATGGAAAACTGATGTAGCCAATGGGGTAAGAAACACCTTCTTGAAGAAGTGACATTTAAAGAAAGAGGGAAAGGTGTAGGAAGGAGGAAAATAAGACTAGAATCAGAACAAATCCCAGCATCAAGAGATTGGGACACTTTGAAGTAATGGAAAAAATTCAGTGTACCAGAACAGAGAAATGGAGGTAGTAATGGGTGTAAGATGAAGCCACAAAATCTGTCAGAGCCTGGAGTATGCAGGAAATGCAAGCCATGCTAAATTCTGCTAAGACCTTTGGCTGACCTTCTGACCTGTATCATGGACTAGAATTGGGCCACCAGCAAACCACTAAAATCATCACCAACAAGGAGAATGGGATCAATTCAGTTAGCATCGCCTGAGTCATTTAAGATATAGGTGGACAACAGAACAAAATCAGGGCTCTGCAGCATGGGAAAAGGGCAAACAGGTGTTAAAAGGTTTTAACTGGAGGAACAAGGTGGTCAGATTTATTTAAAACAATTCTTTCTATTCTCCTTTCCCCTCCCTTGTCTTCCCTTTCCCTCTTCTCCTCTCCCCTACCCTTGACTTTCCTCCTTTCCCTTCCCATCTTCATCTGTCCTCTTTTTTTCTTTTGCTACCCATTCTCTCTCCATCCTTCCTCCCTCTCTCTAACCTAAAGACACTTCTGGAAAGCTGGACAAATTTTCTTCCCATACTGATAAATCCTGACCTGACCAGCCGGCTTGTTGACATGAGCACCATGTATGCAGCAGTGGTAAGCTGGATGTCCCAACACCAACGTAAGTGCAGCATATGCAGAGCAGAGGCACCCCACATACACAGCATCCCATCTCTAGCCAGCCCAGCACATACCTAACCATGTAGCTCATCTATGGCCAGCTCCTCAGCATCTCTCAGAAACTTTGCTTTCCTAGTATGGGACACAGGCATTTTATGGTCTTCTGGATTTGAATGACTTACTCAATTTCTTCCCAATCTAATTCTCCAGAGCCCAGACTCTTTAATGGCTTGGAGGTCCTTGCTTTGGAGTTAAATGTTAACATTCAGTGTTCAATCTTTGATATTTTAGACTCCTGATCACACACCCCTGTCCTCTACTTTGGTTTTTGAATTTTGTGGAAACTGAGCTGGAGCCAGACTAATTCACTCATCGTTTCAGCTGGGCAACCTTAGTTCTGCATCAATCACTCACTGTTCTAGGATAACTAAAACCTTGAGGCAAACACTGATGATTGGTACTCATGGTCATTTCTGTTGTTTTCCCACGAAGCAGAGTCCTGCCTTTCCTTCTGTTGCCCATCCCTATCCTATGTGACCTAGGTGAATTTAATTGATCCAAGTCCTGTTTCTATCCTCCTTGTGAGTGATTCTTAGTGGTTTACATAGAACTTAGTTCCAGCCAATGAAGCAAGATGAAATATCTGCTAGAGAACCTCTGGGAAAGTTTTTTTTTCTTCCCCCCTATTAAAAGAGATGCCTTAGGAAGAAAATCTTTCTTTGTCTGGAAGGATTCCTGGAGTGGCTGCAGCAATCTGTGATCACTAGGGGACACAGCTATCATTTCAAGGATGGCTTAGCAGAAATGTGGAAGAATTTGGTTCTCTGACCAGAAGATCAAGCCACTGAATTATCAACCCAAGAACTGACCTCTATCAGACTCTTTATTATAGGAGTAAAATAGAACCTTTGAATTTGAGTTTGAGTTTTGTAACTTGAGATGTTTATTCATTTGCTATTACTGTTGTAACAAATTACCACAAACTTAGAAGCCTTAAACAACACCATTTATTATATCACAGTTTTGTAGGTCTAGAGGACTTGGCTGGTTTTCTCTGCTCTGGGTTTTATAAGGCCAAAATCAAGGAGTCAAAAGGGCTCTATTCCTTTCTTTCTTTGCTTTTTCTCTAGGGCAGTATTTAATTTTAGGCTCATTTAGAATGTTGCTGAGTTCAGCTCCCTGTGGCTGGAGGACTGAGATGCCTGTTTTCAGCTTCTAGAGGCCACCCTCATCCTCTGGCTTGTGGTCCCCTTTCTCCATCTTCACATCCATTAATGGTAGGCTGAGTCTTTCTCATACTTTATCTCTCTTTGACTTACACTTTTACCTCATTTTTCATCTGTCCTCTTCTGCTGCATCTCCCTGAATCTAGCCAGATACATTTCTCTGTTCTTAAGGGCTCAAGTGATTAGATTTGGCCCACCTAGACAATTTAGGATATCTCCCTATCCCAGAGTCCATAACCTTCATCACATCTGCAAAGTCCCTTTTGTGTAAAATCTGGATTAGTTTCCTGTTGTTGCTACAATAAATTACCCCAAATTTGGTGGCTTATAACAACACAAATTTATTATCTTACAGTTCTAGGGTTCAGAAGTCCTAAGAACAAGGTGCTGGCAGGGCTGCATTCTTTCTAGAGGCTCTAAGAGACAGTCTGTTTCCTTGTCTTTTCCAGCTCTAGAGGTCATCACCTATATTCCTTGGCTCACGGCTCCTTCCTTCACCTTCAAGGCCAGGAGCATAGCATCTTCAAATCTCTCTCTCTCTGACCCCGGCTTCCATCATCACATCTCCTTCTCTGACTCTGGCCCTCCTGTCTCGCCCTTCTAAGGATCTCTGTGATTACACTGGGCTCACCCTGATAATCCAGATAATCCACTGGTCACAAAATCTTTAACTTAATCACATCTACAAAGTTCCTTTTGTCATATAAAATAACATATTCCAAGTTTTGGAGATTAGGACCTGGGCATCTTTGGGGAGTTGTTATTCTGCTTACCACAGGATAAAAGGACCAAGACTATTACAATAAAACATTTAAAAAATTGCAGAAAATATGCACATATGTCTCAAAGTTCTCCTTTCAGACATACCGAATGCAGTAGGTTGAAGGAAGACTTGGCCTCAGTGTTATAAGGAGAAAATATCTCGAGGTAAAGAGATGATGCAATGAGACGCAAAGAAAACATGCTGTATAGCAAAGGCATAGATTCAACCTAAATGCCCATCCATGGTAGACTGGATAAAGAAAATATATGTACCCCAAATCTGGGGTACATATACACCATGGAATACTAAGCAGCCATAAAACAACAAGATTATGTCCTTTGCAGGGACATGGATGGAGCTGGAGGCCATTATCCTTAGCAAACTAACACAGGAACAGAAAACCAAAAAAATACCGCACGTTCTCACTTGTAAGTTGGAGCTAAATGATGAGGACACATGGACACACAAAGGGGAATAACACACACTGGGACCTTTTGGGGGTGAAGGGGAGGATGGAGGGGATCAGAAAAAATAACTAATGGGTGCTAGGCTTAATACCTAGGTGAGGAAATAATCTGTACAACAAACCCCCAGGACACAAGTTTACCTATATAACAAACCTGCACTGTACCCCTGAACTTAAAATAAAAGTTAAAGAAAAGAAAACAAAATATTCTGTAGAAGAAAGGGGCTGACTGAGAAGAAAAGTCTACAAGGAAATAAATACTAAACTAACATGTATTAGAAGCAATGAAAGACTGAATTGAAACTTCAGAAAAATCAAAGTGAAGTGAGGACTACCTTGAAACAGTCTCTTGGGAGGAATTAGAGAGACATAGAGAAGTGTAAAATAATAAAGACATTAAAACTATAAAGGAAATACGGTAAACTAGAAATGATCCAACCAAAGAATGATTAAGCTCCTGGAGAAAGAGGCATTGAGAGCAAAGGGCAAATGATAAACTAGAGAAAATATTGGTCATATGTGGTACACCAGACATAAATATTCTTCAAAGGTAGAAAACTTTTTAAAAAAGAAAATGGGCAAAGCACATAAATAGATTATTAAAAAAATAAATGCCCTATATATATGAGATAAAACGTAAGCCTCTTTAAGCATCCAGAAAATGCAGATTAGCATGAAATATTATTTATCAAACCGACATAACAAAAAATAATAATGTTCAATTCTTGCAAGCGTGTGATGATCTGGATATGCTCATGAACAGCTGGTGTGAGCGTAAGTTGGCACGACCTTTCTGAATGCAATTTGGCAGTATGCATTAAGAATTGTACAAGTCTTGATCTGTTTTCCTCTAAATTCCAAAGTACATCCTAAGAAAATAATCAGAGTTAGAGACAAATATTTATGTTCAGAGATGTTCATTGCAGTTATCAATACCAGTTTAAAAAATAAAAACTCTGAATATCCAATAACAAGAGAAACTTAAACACATTACTGTACATCTAGACTAAGGATTGGCAAACTTTTTCTATAAAGGGCCAAATGCTAAATATTGTAGGCTTTGCTGGCCATCTGGTCTCTGTTGCAGTGACTCAACTCAGCTATTTAGTTGTAGCATGAAAGCAGTCGCAGACCATAGATATATGAATAAATTTAGCTATGTTCTAATAAAACTTTCTTAAAACCTGTGTTTTGATAAACATTTAATGACTAAATTTTTTAAATGTTAGGAAACTAAAGAGGATATGATATCAAAATATGAATTAAAAATTTGGCATGAAATATGCCAGTGTTTATATTGTTAATAATTTAATGGTTGAATTGCTTATGGTCTCTATTTTATCTTTTATACCTCTTAAAAATATTTTACCTCAAATTTTCTCCAAAATAAATGCATTTTGGTTTTGTAATATAAAATATTTTTTTCTGTTTTTTTTTTTAAAGCTTTGATAGAACACAAACAATAAATGAAAATGGTTCCATAGGTGCAATAAAACTATGCATGAATTTAAAGAATTTTTTTTCAGGAGGATCTTTAATTAATGTTTGGTCAATGATAGTAAAATAGACTGAATTCCACATAAATACTCAATTTATGGGCTTCATTAATTTTCCTAAGTATTTTAAAGTCCACTTTTTAGATCAGTATTTTTTATTTTCTTTTTTAAAATTTTTATTTTATTTTAAGTTCCAGGATATATGTGCAGGATGTGCAGGTTTGTTAGATAGGTAAATGTGTGCCATGGTGGTTTGCTGCACCTATCAACCCATCACCTAGCTATTAAGCCCATGTGCATTACATTTTTATCCTGATGCTCTCCCTCTCACTATCCCACCACGCCCCTGCCCCGACAGGCCCTAGTGTGTGTTGTTCTCTCCCTGTGTCCATGTGTTCTCATTGTTCAGCTCCCAATTATGACTGAGAACATGCAGTGTTTGGTTTTCTGTTCCTGCATTAGTTTGATGAGGATAATGGCTTCCAGCTCCATCCATGTCCCTGCAAAGGACATGATCTTGTTCCTTTTTATGGCTGCATAGTATTCTATGGCATATGTGTACCACGTTTTCTTTATTCAGTCTTTCATTGATGGGCATTTGGGTTGATTCCATGTCTTTGCTATTGGGAATAGTGCTGCAACGAACATATGCATGCATTTATCTTTATAATAAAATGATTTATATTCCTTTAGGTATATACCCAGTAATGGGATTGCTGGGTCAAATGGTATTTCTGGTTCTAGGTTTTTGAGAAATTGTCACACTATCTTCCACAATGGTTTAATTTACATTCCCACCAACAGTGTAAAAGCATTCCTATTTCTCCACAGCCTCACCAGCATCTGTTGTTTCTTGACTCTTTAATAATCACCATTCTGACTGGAGTGAGATGGTACTCTTTGTGGTTTTGATTTGCATTTCTCTAATGATCAGTGATGTTGAGCTTTTCTTCATATGTTTGCTGGCCATATAAATATCTTCTTTTGAGAAGTGTCAGTTCATGTCCTTTGCCCACTTTTTACTGGGGTTTTTTTTTTTTTTTTTTTTTTTGTAAATTTGTTTAAGTTCCTTGTAGAATCCGGATATTAGATCTTTGTCATATGGGTAGATTGCAATAATTTTCTCCCGTTCTGTAGGCTGTCTGTTCACTCTGATAGTTTCTTTTGCTGTGCAGAAGCTCTTTAGTTTAATTAGATCCCATTTGTCAATTTTTGCTTTTGTTGCAATTGCTTTTGATGTTTTTGTCAGGAAGCCTTTGCCTGTGCCTATGTCCTGAATGGTTGAGTTAATTTTTGTATGAGGTGTAAGAAAGGGGTCCAGCTTCAATCTTCTGCGTATGGCTAGCCCACTTCCCCAGCACCATTTATTAAATAGGGACTCCTTTCCCCATTGCTTGGTTTTGTCAGGTTTGTCAAAGATTAGATGGTTGTAGATGTGTGGTCTTATTTCTGAGACCTCTATACTGTTCCATTGGCCTGTGTATCTGTTTTTGTACCAGTACTATGCTGTTTTGGTTATTGTAGCCTTGTAGTATAGCTTGAAGCCAGGTAGCGGGATGCCTCCAGCTTTGTTCTTTTTGCTTAGGGTTGCCGTGTCTATATGGGCTCTTTTTTGGTTCCATAAGAATTTTAAAGTAGTTTTTTTTCTAATTCTGTGAAGAATGTCAGTGGCCATACACCCTCCCAAGACTGAACTGGGAAGAAGTTGAATCCCTGAATAGACCAATCACAAGTTCTGAAATTGAGGCAGTAACAAATAGCCTACGAACCAAAAAAAGCCCAGCACCAGACAGATTTACAGCTGAATTCTACCAGAGGTACAAAAAGGAGCTGGTACCATTTCTTCTGAAACTATTCCAAACAATTGAAAAGGAGGGACCCCTCCCTAATTCATTTTATGAGGCCCGCATCATCCCAGTACTAAAACCTGGCAGAGATACAACAAAAAAAGAAAACTTCAGGCCAGTATCCCTGATGAAGATCGACGTAAAAATCCTTGGTAAAATACTGGCAAACTGAATCCAGCAGCACATCAAAAAGCTTATTCACCATGATCAAGTTGGCTTCATTCTTGGGATGCAAGGCTGGTTCAACATATGCAAATCAATACATGTAATTCACACATAAACAGAACTAAAGACAAAAACCACATGATTATTTCAATAGATGCAGAAAAGGCCTTCAATAAAATTCAACGTCCATTCATTTTAAAAACTCTCAATAAACTGGGTATTGAAGGAACATACCTCAAAATAATAAGAGCCATTTATGGCAAACCCACAGCCAATATTATACTGAATGGGCAAAAGCTGGAAGCATTCTCCTTGAAAACTGGCACAACAAAGATGTCTTCTCTCACCACTTCTATTCGACATAGTATTGGAAGTTCTGGCCAGAGCAGTCAGTCAAGAGAAAGAAATAACAGGTATTCAGATAGGAAGAGAGGAAGTCAAAATGTCTCTGTTTGCAGATGTTGTGATCCTATATCGAGTAAACTCCATCATCTCAGCCCAAGCTTCTTAAGATGATTCACAGCTTTGGCAAAGTCTCAGGATACAAAATCAATGTTCAATAATCACAAGCATTACTATACACCAACAACAGACGAGCAGAGAGCCAAATCATGAATGAACTCCCATTCACAATTGCTACAAAGAGACTAAAATACCTAGAATACAGCTAACAAGGGGAGTGAAGGATCTTTTCAAGGAGAACTACAAACCACTGCTCAAGGAAGTAAGAGAGGACACAAACAAATGGAAAAGCATCCCATGCTCATGGATGGAAAGAAAAAGTATCATGTAAATGGCCATACTGCCCAAAGTAATTTATAGATTCAATGTCATTTATTCCCATTAAAGAAATGTTTTATGGTATTTTAAAGTTGATTTAATAAGGATACATTTTAAAATTTAAAAATGAAGAGGCCAGGTGCAGTGGCTTATGCCTGTAATCCTAGTACTTTGGGAGGCTGGGGATCGCTTGAGCCTAGGACTTCGAGACCAGCCTGAGCAACATGTCAAAACCCCACTTCTACATTAAATACAAAAATCATCTGGGCATGGTGGTGCACATCTGTGGTCCCAGTTGACTGGGAGGCTGAGGTGGGAGGATTACCTGAGCCTAGGGAGTGAGACCCTGCCTCACAAAAAGAAGACGAAGAAGAAGAAGACGGAGGAGGAGGAGGAGGAGGAAACAGAAAACATACTTGTGTCAATGCAAACTCTCATTGTGTTCATAACAAATGGATAACTTAATCATATTTGTAAACGAGCTCTGCAAAAACACAAAAACAAAAACAAAACAAAACAATAATTATGAGACAGATTAACCCCAGAAGTAGAAAATGTGATTTAATCAAAGATGTGCATTGCGAGGTCAGGAGATCGAGACCATGGTGAAACCCCGTCTCTACTAAAAATACAAAAAATTAGCCTGGCACGGTGGCGGGCGCCTGTAGTCCCAGCTACTCAGGAGGCTGAGGCAGGAGAATGGTGTGAACCCAGGAGGCAGAGCTTGCAGTGAGCCGAGATTGCGCCACTGCATTCCAGCCTGGGCGACAGAGTGAGACTCCGTCTCAAAAAAAAAAAAAAAAAAAAAAAGATGTGCATTGCATTTATCTTTAGAATCAAATTTCTTTTATTTTCTTGTTAATGTCCATTTGTCTCTTTATATTTGTAGGGTTATAAATATCATATTGGCTATTTTCTGGTGCTTACTGGGTAAGTTTAGGTGGCATTAACCACTGCAGATGAATTCCTTATTTAGGCTTTACTCTTTAGTGATAATGGTAGCCAGGAAAATGACTTCTGCTATGTATCTGTGGTGGCCAGGCACTGTGCTAAGGCTTTATATAGGTGAGCACATTTAACTCTCACATCAAGTTCAAGAGAGAGATGCTACTATGCTGATGAGAAGGTTGACATTCAGAGGCTACTTTGTCAAAATCACACAGGATATAGATCCATTTCTGTATGACACTAGTATCTGTGCTCTTTCTATTACATACTCCCTGCAGTTAACAAGCATATTTTGAAATCTTCAACCTAAAATTACTTAGGACACTAAAGTGGAGACAAATTTTGAAATTTGTTTCTAAAATTGATTTTTAAAAGGCATTTTTTTCTTTGAAATGGCTGATGTATTTAAAAAATTGATACTATGTTTATTACCTGAGTGGTGAAATAATCTGTACACCAAACCCCCGTGACATGCAATTTGCCTGTATAAGAAACCTGCACATGTTGTACCCCTGAACCTAAAATAAAAGAAGACAATAATTATGAGCAGACTCATTTGGTTCCAGGTTCAGGCTGAAATGCTCTGTTGCATCTTGAACGTGTCTAGCTGAAGAGGCTGAATTGTTTGCCTTACCTCCTGCACACCCCAAACCCTAGCAGATTCAGTTTAACCATGAGGGCAGAGAATGCAGGTATGAGGCCCATTCCCAGAAAAATAATTGTGGGGAATATGCCAAGGAATTGGTGGGAGTCACTGAAAAGATGTTCTGCTTGTAGAAATTGATCAACTTGAGCAAATTTTAATTTGCCTTCTGGTTTCACTGATTGTATTTTAATAACATAAAAACACTGAATGGGAAAGCATAAGATTATTCTGAAAAAAAAAAAACATGCTAGCAAGATTATTGAGTAACACTTTGCCAATAAAGATGAAAATTCTTCCCAAATTTATTTTATTCAAAAGACTTTCCAAATTTTTGGAACAGGAAGGATACAGTTGGGTAAAATTGGGGAAGGTTGAAGTGTTGGCATGGAATCAAGCTGGGAAAAGTGCCCATTTGCTTTGTGAGTTGTGTATCGCATCAGAGATGGGGTGTCAGTCTGATGATGATGCCTTTGCCTGGAATCAAGAATGACCCAATAGGGAGCCCACATGAGCAAGAACTTGTTTTCAAGGAGTCCTTTGGTCCCAAGACAGCTGCCTTTATGACACTCGTCATCCTTGGGAACCAAGCTGCCCTTTATTGTTCAGTGTTCTTTCCACGTTGTTCAGGGCACATGGCTAGTGGAAAGCCTTGACTTGGAGTTTGCAGACCTGTGTTTACGTTCCAGCCTGGACACTTACTAGGCTTTTGCCCCTTGAGCAAGACACATAACCTCTATGAGTGTTTGTTTTCTCATTTATAAAATAGAAATAATGAATCCATAAAATTCGCAGGGCATGTGTATAAACTTTATGTATACAGTGTGTCTGTATGACATTAAATAATGACTAATAATTATGATTCTTATAACAATTATTATTGTGACAATGTTTAAGACAGTATTAATTTGTTCTTTCCTTTTCTGTGAGCCAGGGACTAGAGATAAAAAGTTCTCTTTCAAAAAGCAGACCCCAAAACAGGTCATCACATCCAAAAAGGAATAGTCATGTGGGGTTTGCACATACTTTTATGGGAGACAGAGTGGTCAGTGCAGTCTTCCAGGGGCAGGGGTGATAGGTTTCCGGGGGTATTGTCATTAAGGGGACTCTTCGGCTGCTACTGCTCTTTATAGGCAGATGCTGGCTTCTGCCGTTACCTCTTTGGGGAGTGTGCAGGCAAGTGATAGGTTGGCAAATAACATCCCCAGGGGGAACAAACAACTTTGGGCAGAAAATGAAGGATCAGGTGCTCTTGAGTGAGGTATATTTCATGTCAGCACATTGATGACTTTTGATCTCTTTAAACATATAGTCTGTCTACAAGCAACCAGGTAAAAGAAAGCTTGTGCAATTTACAAACTGCAATGTGCCCTAAAGTGGGCATATCATATAAGCAATTTTTATAAAAGTGAAGGATGTCAATTTCAAGTAAAACTGTAAAACCAGGGCGAAACCATAGAGCCCAGTGACCCAATTTCCTAAGGATATTAGAGATTTTAACAACCAAAAATCATTAGATGGCATACACCTTTTGGGGTTGTTGCATCTATATAAGCAGCAGCAGATAATGCAATTCGATATAGCGATTGTTGGATATGGTGATGTGTGTGTTGTATGTGTGTGCATTTGTGTACACATGTGCAAAGTTGAGGCCCCGGAAAACCACAACAACACTGTGTACCTTTATGTTATTAGATTCAAAAGACAAGATTGAGTATTTTAAATTGTGCTACTTTTTAAATTTTATTTTTGTAAATATATACCATGAAAGTAATTTAAATGGAAGAGAACAAAGCCATTAAATTTTTTACTACCATTGTATCATTAATATTTATTTGTTCATGGTTTATGAAGCCATCATTTAAGATGGTGACACAATATTTGAAGATATCTGCCCTCTCTCTTAGGTCTCTCCTCACTTCTCCAAAGGCAGAAGATCTAATTGCACCACAGGTGCCAGGGGTTTTTCACTGTCTCTTAAAGCTTCCTCCTGTCTTGTTCCTTCTGGGAGGGAATCAGGCCATCTTATGCCAGTTTTGCCACAGTCCTTTCTGCTCCCTTTCTCCCATGGGGCGTCTGGTACCATTAGATCCTCAGATTCAGACCAGCCCATGGTGGTGGTGGTAAGGTGGGTGGGCTGTGGTGAGGCCTCTTAGGTCTCTAGATCACATCTGGTATTCTGTCTGGTTTACTATGGTTCCATGAAAGAAAACAGGGCTTCAGGTCCCGTCTGCATCTCTCCCTTTGTGTTTATCTTGGGAGAACAGTGACTGGGATCTGGGTTCGGATTCCACTATTCCAATTCCATAATATTATCATAACCCCATGAAAATTGCTTAGGGTCCTAACGTTGTCCATTAAGGAAAATATTGTCATTGAGTTAATTACTTTCGTTGTTTGTGCAATTGTTCCTAATTCTCACCATCATGAATATCACTCCGATGACTGTCTTTTTGCATAAAGTCTCCCCCTGTTTACTTTAGGTTATTTTCTTGGGTACATTATAGAAAATAGAATTACTGTATTCATGAAGTTGAGCAATTTCATGGCTCTAAATACATGGTACCAAATCAGTATCCAAATGAGTGGACTAATGTCTCCCAGCATTTATGGAAGTGCCAGTTTCAATGACTCCATCTCCACCTTTGTTAAAATATAGAGGGAAAATAATACTAAGAATTATTGGTCTCTTGTTTTCAATGATTTTCATTTACTTGAATTTAAAGGGAAGGTGAGTTACATTTTTTTAAAAAAGCTGTCCTCCATATTATCATTTTTCTTTAGATTTTTCCTTTTAAAGATTCTTTTGAATCGCCATAAAGAAAAGGTAAATTGGCCAGGCACGGTGGCTCACGCCTGTAATCCCAGCACTCTGGGAGACCGAGGCGGGTGGATCACCTGAGGTCCAGAGTTCGAGACCAGCCTGACCAACATGGAGAAACCCTGTCTGTACTAAAAATATAAAAAAATTAGCCAGGCGTGGTGGCTCATGCCTGTAATCCCAGCTGCTCCGGAGGCTGAGGCAGGAGAATGGCTTGAACCCGGGAGGTGGAGGTTGCTGCTATGAGCCAAGATTGCGCCATTGCACTCCAGCCTGGGCAATAAGAGTGAAACTCCGTCTCAAAAAAAAAAAAAAAAAGAAAAAAAAAAGAAAAGAAAAGGTAAATTATTATTCTTTGAGGATATATTTGTTAGTTTGAAAATGATAAAGTCAGTTAAAGCTACATGTGGAATATACAATGGTTGATTAAGTGGGACAAAACAATTTTTAAAACTACAAATCAGCTATAATTTTAAGGTAATGACTGATTTTCTTGTGTGACTTAGAAACTATTTTTGAGGCAATCCTAAAAAAGGCATTCAAGATGTGTTTTCGGCAACTCTATTGAACAGAGATGTATTAAAATTATTAATGCCTTTTTCATTGTGAACTTCCTTGTAGGGTGAGCCTTATCAATTTCAACTTCAGGCATTCATTACCTTGGGAAATAATAAAATTCTTATACCAAGAATGCAGAAAGAAACAGAGGAAAGATTTTTGACTTCCAAAGCTGAAAATTAAAGTCCTCTGTGAGACTTTATTGGGAGAGGAAATAAATTTTTAATTCCCCAAATCCTCCACTAATATATCAAGAACAAACCTCCACTAATATATCAAGAACAAACTGCTGGAGTGCAGTGGTGCGATCTCGGCTCACTGCAGCCTCCACCTCCCTGGTTCAAGAGATTCTCCTGCCTCAGCCTCCTAAGTAGCTGGGATTACAGATGTGTGCCACCATGCCCAGCTAATTTTTGTATTTTTAGTAGAGACAGGGTTTCACCATGTTGGCCAGGATGGTCTCCATCTCTTGACCTCGTGATCCACCCTCCTCAGCCTCCCAAAGTGCTGGGATTACAGGCGTGAGCCACCGAGCCCCGCCATAAGTCCAAGCATATCATTTTACTCTGTAGTGAGGACACGGGACATGACCTGAGGGGAGCTGCAGTCAGAGAAGAAGGGAGGGTAGGAAGGCCTCTGTCTGCTGGAAGACAAAGACAGGAAGAGTAGGCCAGAGAGTTAAAGTGTGAGAATGCTGTTTCTTTGTCTCTATCAACATTCCAGCCATGAGATGGTGGAGCTTAAAGACATACAAATGTGGGGGTTCACATTTTACTTCTCAGGAAAATTGACAGCATCAAAGAGAACTCTACATTCAACATGGCCCTGGAGCAAGATGGTGACAGGCACCTCTAGATTAGACATGCAGAGACGTTCATTTATGAGTCTGAGATAGTATCTGGTTATCTAAATTTAGTCTGTGTCTTTTGCAGTGATATGAAGGTGTTATGGGCTTCAGTGAATAGGTAGAGACTTGGAGTCCAGATAAGAAAACCCAAGAGGTTCCTAACAGCAACAACTAATAACAAAGTATTCATTAGAGAGCACTGAAGAATTAACCCCACCATTGGTGGACACTAACTCAGAGTCCGAATGAGAGAAGCTGTCCGCATCAGAGACCAGTGGTCCTCCGAGAAGAGCATGGGGGATGAGATGTCCTCACCCGCCACTATGACGTTTCGTTTATGAACAGGTATCACCAAGTGAGATTCCTAAAATTTTAGTTTGCATGTTTAGCTCCTACAACACTGACATCATTGGAGTGAGTATATCTTTTCTCAAAGTGAATACTTTGAATGTGACCCCACTCATTCAGATTTATACATATTATTAAGTTTATTAAAATGACACCCTATTTGGTTCATATCTGGAATGTGTTTGTGTGATTTACTCACCTGATTCTCTTTCAGTGTTATCTGCCCCTGTTCCTTACACCCAGTGAAGGTTCTAACACATCTAAAAATCTTCTCATTTTGTTGTACTCTCTGAACAAAGTTGGCTGGAAAGAAGCCAATTCTGTCTTGAATTTTCCCCTGAAAGGAAAAAGGAGACATGCATCCACAATTGTAGCATGTATTGTAATTATAGTTACCAAATGATTTTCTCTTTTTTTTTTTTTTAAAGAAAGAGGGACACTTACTTTCCACCAGTCTTCATTGGAATCCTCTAAAACAGTAATTATGTCTCCTGGCCTAAAATGAAGAATGAATGAGTTAAGTAAAGGAAAAAAAAGAAAAATAAGATACTTTAAAGTCAGGAGTAATCATTTCTCATTTACACAAATAGTCTTAAAAGAAATAAAGTAAATATAACTTTTACCAGTTCTTCCTACCAAGAAAATAGCTGTATTACACATTGAAGGCAAACATGATTTTATGCTGTATTTTAAAAATAACTCTTTTTTTTTTTTTTTAAACAGAGTCTCGCTCTGTTGCTAGGCTAGAGTGCAGTGGCGCGATCTCAGCTCACTGCAACCTCTGACTCGCTGGTTCAAGCTATTCTCCTGCCTCAGCGTCCCGAGTAGCTGGGATTACAGGCACCCGCCACCATGCCCAGCTAATTTTTGTGTTTTTAGTAGAGATGGGGTTTCACCATGTTGGCCAGTATGGTCTCAATCTCCTGACCTCCTGATCTGCCTGCCTCTGCTTCCCAAAGTGTTGGGATTACAGGCGTGAGTCATTGAGCCCGGCCAAAAATAACTGTTACCTGTAATTTGATACATAAA
This sequence comes from Hylobates moloch, assembly GCF_009828535.3. Taxonomy (NCBI): domain Eukaryota; kingdom Metazoa; phylum Chordata; class Mammalia; order Primates; family Hylobatidae; genus Hylobates; species Hylobates moloch. The sequence continues at coordinate 92,787,702 of NW_026652283.1, forward strand.
TGATCATGAAGCTCCAAAATTTCAAGATACAAATCTACCTTCTTCTCAGCCCCATAATCTACCTCCCATCTCCTGTGTGTCCTTCTAGACTCCTTCCCACACACTTACATTTATACATAGATATGTTCATGTATTTTTTTTGTTTAGTATTGACATCTAGAATTTGTCATTATCTTTATCATTATCTACACCTCCCAATACCTTCTGAAAACCTACCACTCTTTTGCTTAGCTCTATTTTTCCTGTCTGCCATCTTTTATGCTGGTGTAATTGGAGTTTTGTACTAGATTTGTGTATGTGTGCATGTGCGTGTGTGTGTGTGTGTCTACATTCCACATCATTCATCAAGAATTACTTGGGTTTGGCTGAAGACTAATGTGTTTTTGTTGTTTAATTCTTTCTATTCAAACAGCTGTGACAATTGGAAGGCTGTTATTTTTCACACTGGGAAAATTTTCTCTACTATTTCTTTCATGTTTTTCTCCCATCTATGATGTTCTCTCTTCTTTCCTTCTGGAACTTCTAGTCAACACACATTGGACCTTCTGAATCCATCCTCATGTTTTTTGTCTTTCTTACACATTTACAGTCTTATTTTCTGCTATGTTCTTAAATTTTTTTCTCAATTTTGTTTTCCTGATCATTTATTTTGTATTTGGGCTGAGAATTGTTTTAGAAAAAGTTTTCAGAAAACATTTTAAGGGTTCTTTATTATTTCTGAAAGTTTTCTTTCTTTCTCATTATTTCCTTATTCTTTTCTGAAAGAGTTCTGAAAGTGGCTTTCCATCATGGATACAATGTTATAATGGATTGTATAGAGATTATTATATTTTCAAGACAATATTTCTTTCTTTTACTGAATATTTGTTTCCTCTGAAATTAGTTGGCCTATCCTTTATCTTATTACTTATTTTTCAAGTATTTTTTTCTAAAATCTAATGTTTCTTGGTTATCTCTTTTTATGAAAGACTGAAAATGGAAAATGGAGGTAGGTGGATGTGGACAGGCTTCTCCGCTATTCTACACCTGTGGTCTGCCATGGGTCTCCCTTTCCAGTGCAAGGGCTATTTACAGGCTCTGTTTAAGGGAGCAGTGTGTGTCAATTGGTGCATCTCCTCCCTTTTGGATACTTGAACGTATAGCAGATAAGCAGTATGGTGCCGCCGCCTCCTCCTATCCTAATAGCTGTAGCAAGGAGGATTTTCTTACCACTGGTGAGAGAAAAGGTCAGTTTATTTTCCTCCTAAGTAGAGCTGCCTTTTCCTCTTTTCAATGCCCTCTAGAAGGTCTGAAGGTCCAGAGTTATCTCAACACAGTTCTTTTTTTTTTTTTTTTTTTATTATACTTTAGGTTTTAGGGTACATGTGCACAATGTGCAGGTTTGTTACATATGTATCCATGTGCCATGTTGATTTCCTGCACCCATTAGCTCGTCATTTAGCATTAGGTATATCTCCTAATGCTGTCCCCGCCCCCCCCCACCCCCCACCCCACAACAGTACCCGGAATGTGATGTTCCCCTTCCTGTGTCCATGAGTTCTCATTGTTCAATTCCCACCTATGAGTGAGAACATGCGGAAAACATCATTCTCAGTAAACTCTCGCAAGAACAAAATCAACACAGTTCTTATTTCCCAGGCTTCTATGCTCACATAAGAGCCCTCCTTAGGCATGGGTTCTTTTTCTTTAGAGTGCAGATGTTGGCTTAATTCTGGAGTTCAACATCATTGCTGCCAATTGATCATTATAACTAGTAATGTAGTGCTATTAATATAGTTGAGACTGTATCAGTTATATATTGTCACAGTAATGCTGTGTGATAAACAGCCACAAAACCCCAATGGCTCACTCACAGGCCTGGGTGTTGGCTGGCTTTTGCTGAGGTGACTGGGGTGACTTTGCCCTATTCCACATTTCTCATTCCTTGGAAGGTCAGTTTCATAGCAATGATCAAAGTTCAGGAGCAGTGCATGGAAACATGCAAAGCACATGATGCCTCTAAGGCTTAGATCCAGAACTGACACATTGTCACTTTGCTTCATTTCATTGGCCAAAGCAAGTCTCAAGGCCAGTTCAGATTCAAGGGATAGGGTAACAGGCTCCACCTCTGTTTTGAGAGGAACTGCAAAGTCCCATGACAGGGGCATGAATACAGGGAGGGGTGAATAATTAGGGCCATTAATGCAATCAATCCACTGCAGACTCTCACGCTTTTCAGTGAAGTCCTGTGCATTCCGTGTCTCTTTAAATGTGCTCCCCCCTTCTATAGCTGTTTTGTCCTGAGTATTCTTTGGTCTCTGGTCATCTTCATTGTTCACAATTCAACTGCATTTCTGTAGTCTGCGAGGAAATTCCCAAGATTTCTGGTTCTCTCTTAGCATGCGTTCTTGTTTCCTAGTACTGTTATAGATGTGTTAAAAAAAAAAAAGTGTTTTCTGACACGTTTAGGAATTGGTGCAAAAGTAGATTTGCATATTCATTTTGATATTCTGATCCAATCTCCTTTGCTGTCATTTTCAATTCTCAGTTAATATCTATCTTCATCAGGGATTCCAAATATAACAGGCTTGTCACACCTGGAGCATGAAGCACAACTGGCATTTTGGCATTTCAACAGTCACAGTTTCATGCTGATGCCACAGAAAGCGAGGTGGCTGAAAATCACTCTTTCCCAGGTCAGGGATTTAATTAAGCAGCAAGGATGAAAGTCAATGTAGAAAAATCTTCTAAGCCCCAGCAGTTTTTATTGAAACCAGTAACCTAAGAAACCATGAGTTAGTATCAAACACAGTGACTTTGCTGCTGCTCTGGTAGAAACTGTAAATAGGGAATAAAGCTGGGGGAGGTACCTTTCCCTAAGAGTGAAAGAGGCAGACTGTGGGAGGTACCTTTCCTTAAGGGTGAAAGAGGGTGCTGCCTGAATCCGACCTCTATTTTTATAGTCTACTGAGAGACTCACTCTTGGCTGTGCCTAGAGATGGACAGTCCCCAGCACTTGACCCTCATTAACTGAATTACACATTAGAATAAGGCACTCACTGGGATAACAGGCTATAATCTTATGAGAAATACCAGACATACTTCTGGAAGTGTGATGAGGGTTCTGTCCTTTCCTAAAAAAGAGCTCCACCAGGATCAGAAAATTGCCTAGTGAGTGATTTATTTATCCATTTATTATTTCCTTGGTTTTTGTTTACCCACTCATTCAACAAATATTTATAGAATGTGGGCTCTGAAAGAGTGTCATCTTACTAGGCACTGGGTTTACTTTGGTGAATAAAATCCTCACTAGAGCTAATAGTCTAGTGAGAAAGATAGATAATAAACAAGTAAATAGATAAAACATTTAATAAATAGATACTAATAATAAACATATCATATATGTATAATTATTAAGTATATAATTGTAAATTGGCTTAAGGACTATGAGGGAAATTAGAAGATGTAGCCAAAAAGGACCAGTAGACTCCTCTTTTTTAAATTTTATTTTTATTTTTATTTTATTTTATTTTATTTTATTATTTTATTTTATTTTATTATACTTTAAGTTTTAGGGTACATGTGCACAATGTGAAGGTTTGTTACATATGTATACATGTGCCATGTTGGTTTGCTGCACCCATTAACTCGTCATTTAGCATTAGATATATCTCCTAATGCTGTCCCTCCCCTCTCCCCCCACCCCACAACAGTCCCTGGAGTGTGACGTTCCCCTTCCTGTGTCCATGTGTTCTCATTGTTCAATTCCCACCTATGAGTGAGAACATGTGGTGTTTGGTTTTTTGTCCTTGCGATAGTTTGCTGAGAATGATGGTTTCCAGCATCATCCATGTCCCTACAAAGGACATAAACTCATCATTTTTTATGGCTGCATAGAGATTAGTCAAATACTCTACCTGGCAGAGATAGCTAATGCCTCTTTTTCACTATAGAGAGGATCTTGCTCGAGGGTAGCCCTTGAATCCAAGGTAGTAACTCTAACATCTAGGCCAGCAAATCTGTGGCTTGTGGGATTTTTTACTGCCCCCATACCCTTTCAGGCATCACCCAACAATCTCAGTACTCTTTCCCACAGAGCCTGCCTTCTGATTTAGAATCATTTTCAACACTGGGCTCTAGGTGGTGGATCTGAGTAGGCATGCAAGATAAAACCACTCTGTGTAACATAGGTTATTATTTTTTATATACATATATTTAATTAATTTATTTATTTTTTGAGGTGGAGTTTCACTCTGTCACCCAGGCTGGAGTGCAGTGGTGCTATCTCGGCTCACTGCAACCTCTGCCTTCCAGGTTCAAGTGATTCTCCTGCCTCAGCCTCCTAAGTAGCTGGGATTAAAGGCACCCGCTACCATGCCTGGCTGATTTTTGTATTTTTAGTAGAGACAGGGTTTCACCATGTTGGCCAGGCTGGTCTTGAACTCTTGACCTCATGATCTGCCTGCCTCAGCCTCCCAAAGTGCTGGGATTACAGGCGTGAGCCACTGCGCCCGGCCCGCTTATTATTATTTTTTAAAAATTAGTCTTGACCCAGTTTTGAGGCTCTAGCTAGAGGCTGGTCAGTTCCCCTTCTTAAGCAGCTGATTAAGTCCCCACCCCAACAACTCCTTGATGAGGGCTCTTGTACTCTGGGCCACTCTGTACCACCCCTAATGTCCCACTCTAGAGCCAGGTACTGGATAATGTGGGACATCCCCTGTGCCCTGGAACCTGTGAAAATTATTCAAATTAATCAATCTACAGGGAGCCCCTGGAAACCTAGCCTACCCCACAGCCTGCCATACATAATCTGCCTACTGTGGCTCCAGCTTGCTGTTACCCTGACTCCCACAGCAACCTTCTGTGTTGCCCTTAGTGGCAGCCCTTCACTCTCAACTGTGAGTTTTCTTCTGAACCCTTTCTTAATTTAGTTCTCTTCTCTTGCCATGGTGTTGCTGTGCTGTGCGATGTCCTCAAAGAAACAAATGAAAACATTCTGCCAACTGGCTCAATTTAGGGAGAGCCTGGCCACTGGTCCCAGAGGAATGGTGGCCTAATGCTTAAAATTCTCCTTTCCCCAGGTTAGACTTGGCTAATCCATGACTCTGCCCTCAGTTGTTTCATGCTTCTGTGGCTGTCAGGCCCTTTCCATGGAATAATTCTTCATTCAGGTTATCACACTACAGGCACATTTGAGAAAAGTCCTTCTCTGGCTTAATAGTTATTCTCCTGCTTTTAAGAGACTTTATGTTCTTGATCCATTACGTCTAGATTTTACAATTTAACTCTATTTCCAAATTCTTGGGACCAACTTGATGGGTCCCCAATTACTTAAAAGACATTTCCTTTGCTTAGTTCAATCAGAGCATTGTACATTCAGGTAAAGGTTTTGCTTACATTGTAATCCACAATTGTATACCATGATGTAAAGTATAATGCAATTCATAAACAATTGAAGCATCAGTTTCCTTTAGTGAAAAGAGGTCAGAGCATCACAGCTGGCCTTTCGCTTTTGTTTGCTCAGTAAAATTTGCCATAGGCGCAGAGGAAGATTTGCAAGTTGGTTATATAATGATTTATAGGAGCTCTTGAAATGGTGAAAGGGCTCTGGGCTCACAAGAACTAGAGTAAAATAACAAAATCAACTACAGAATTGTGGCTTACCAGTGAGGAGGACAGGGTTTAATTCTGAGTGTGTGTATACTTGCACACATGTGCATGAGAACAAATGGTTGCTTTCTGGGTCCATTCTCAGCAGTCCTTCTGTCTCTCTTATTTTTCAGTTTTTCATATGGGCATTGGAACCATCTCTTCCACCACCAGGTAAACTGTCTGCAGGGACTCAGTGTACACAGAGGGTATGAATGATACGAGCTGAGCTTGGCCAGCTACATGGAACTATTCTGCAAGATGTTAGAAAGAGGGTTTGATTTTCCAGGGTGGGCTCTTGGAGGAAGGAGTATGAGACGTCCTGAGCATTCCCCGCCCAGCCCAGCCTCTCTCCAATCCCCAAGTAGAGCACAAATTCCTAGGAGAAGAGACATGACACCTTCCAGATGAGGACACTGCTTCTGAGAGAAACACTTTCTCTACTATCTGAGACAACTGAGACCTCAGATTGGCCCTAATTTGGGAAGCACATGGTCAAAGCAGAATGCCCTAGGGCCTTTGCTTTCTGAATGTTTTAAAATTCAAAGAAAAGGAGTCTTGTCTCACTCCTCCATTTCTGCCCATTTATCCTAGGAAAACTGTATGACATTCAAGTATTTTCTAAATGTTTATAAAATTTCAGATATTGGGTGTGCATTGGGGGATACAAAAATGAAAAAACGATCTAAGCCTGGGTTTTCTTATCTGTAAGGTTAGGATAATAGCACTTACCCCATCAATATTTTTTGAGGACTAAATGACAAAATGTTTGTAATGCATATTTAGATAAGATCCCATTAGATGGTGGCTATTATTGTAAAGACATAGTTACTGCCCTCAAGATGTCAGTAATTTCAAAGGATAAAGCCAGTAAACTGTTTAAAGTAAGGGTCATCCCTGAGGGAGAAGCAAATGCTAGGGTGGTGGGGAGATGACAAACAAATATAGAATTGATCCCAAACAAAAATCCCAAATACGTGTCTCTTCGACGATTGGCTATCTCAATTATATTTATATACTTATATATTATGCATGATAAATTATTGTGAGCTACATTTACTTGCAAAGTTAAATCTTTTTTTTTCTTTTTTTTAAAGACAGTCTCACTCTGTTGTCCAGGTTGGAGTGCAATGGTGCAATCATGGGTCACTGCAGCCTCTACCTCCTGGGCTCAAGCAATCCTCCTGCCTCAGCCTCCCAAGTATCTGGGACTACAGGTACATGACACCACTCCCAGCTAACTTTTAAAATTTTTGATAGGATCTCACGATGTTGCCCAGGCTGGTTTCTAACTCTTGGCCTCAAATGATCCTCCTGCCTCAGCATCCCAAAATGTTGGGCTTACAGACATGAGCCACCATGCCTGGCCTCAAAGTTAAGTCTTTATCACTGTGATTGATATACGGTAGGGCTTAAAATTGCTAATTTTCATGTAAACCTGTATTTTTTCACTTGTAAATTAGAAGATTTATTCTAATCATTGCCTTTTACGATTATGTCTCATTAGGTTTTTGGCAGGGATGGTTGGTTAATGAAATAGCCTTGACTTCAGTGGCTTCAGACGCTAACATTTGGTGTGATTCGGAGCTATGGCAAACCTTCTCCCTCTCTTCATACTGTCCCTCTTCCCCTTCCTTGTCCACTCCACATAGTGACCACAAAGGTGTATCAGGGCCCAGGGGCTGGACCTAGTATTCTATTACCCAGGTGGCTGATTGTAATGGAGATGTTGGCAGGGTTGAGCCTAGAGGGCGATGGCAATGTTCACTAAATGTTGTCATGAACAGTTGCATTTTCATACAAGTAGGCAGGCTAAGAGAGATTTCACCATTTACAGGCAAGATTTGAATCTATGACTAACTCCACTAAATCAAGCTGCCTCTTGCACCACCCATGCCATGTCAAAACTCATCAGAACTGCCCACTTTACTATGTAGTTATTTTGAGCCTCTTTAATATTTCCTGCCCTTTCTCATTCATTAGGCAAAACGAACCTTAAATCAAGTTTATAGCAACCAGTCACTCATCAAAAATAGATACCCTTGAAAAACCAAGCTGAAGGGGGCAGAAAAAGGAGCCAGCCAAATGGCTCCATTAATCTTAGATCTATGACTTAATGTTTCACCAGACTTATTTCCCAATTTACATTATCTTGGTCCAGAATCTTTTATAGTCTTGGCACATGGGTATGTAATAAGGAACTCCTGAATTTGCATTTTGATTTTGTCTTAAGCCTGATATCCACAAGACTGCCTGCACTTTCCCAAGTCCATAGACCAGCTCAGAGAAAAGCATTCAACTGAAGGGCAATTTGGAAGGAATTTGGTAAATGTTCTTGAACTGTCATGGATCACGCTCTCCAGAACCTAATTGAGAGAGGCATTTGAGTGAGAGGGAGGCTGCTAAACACATTAGTGACATTTGGGAAGATCTGGGTTTCTTGACATAGTGCAGCATCAGAGCATAATATGCATCAGAGACTTTCCTCAAATAGCCTTAATTGCATTTTGATGTCCTGGTGACTGTGAAGATTATTTTTAAATCAAATTGGTGCATTAGAATTACATTTAGTTTTAATTAAGTTGGTGCATTTGCCAAGCAGTAATGTACTTAGAGAATAGTAACGAGACACCAGGGGAGTCTTATTCTGTCTTACTCTGCCTTGAAACTTTGCAGGGTGAAGGACATTAGAATGTACACTAGTTACAGATCAGAAAGCCAATGCAGACCTGTGCACGGAGCATTGACAGAATCGGGAAACCTCTGTTCTGGTTTTTGAGTCCACCACTGGCCCACTGCCTATCTTTGGATAAGTCACAGCTGTTCTCAGATAGTGCAGATAATCAGAATCCAGGAGAACACTTAACCACACAGATTTCCAAGTAGGATTTGACTCTCTAGGTCTAGGTGAAGCCCTGGAATCTCTATTTTAATAATATTTTTTAGAGGATTCTTATGGCTTGCAACAAGTGACTTAACCATTCTAACTCAAGTTTTCTCCTCTGTGAAATACTACTTGCTTGGGTAACCTCTGAGATTTATTAAAAGAACTCAAGAGGATGCTAGGAAAAATTATGAAAGACTTTGAAATGGGCAAAAAACATGACTGATCTGGATGTCCTGTCTGGCATATCCTTTCAGATTACCTCCCCTTTGTCAATGCCTTTGAGCTATTTTACATCTCAAGCAAGTTGTAGAAAACTGATATTAATGCAAATGATTTTTGTCCAAAGAAATGCAAGTGAATTTTGCCTGGTGGAATATAGTCAGTTATTACCCTTTATCCTGTGACTACAGACTGGTTTTGCATCTATTTATAAATTCCTGTCAGCATTCCTCATTGCCTATGTATATGTGATGTATTGAGTTCTCCTTTGAACCAGGTGGAGCATCTTACTGGTTCTCTCATTAATTAATTAGCCATGTAAAAATTCTGACATGTGTTCAATTTATATTGCATGAGAGTCAGGTTTTTATCTTAAATTTAAAAAATTATCCTTTAACAGGAGTGACTTCTCAGGAACACGCTCTATAGATCACAAACTTCCTGGTCTTAGCAACCATACTTAACAAACCTAATGCACTTGAAAGAAGTGATGTGAGTGGCCAAAAAGGGATAAAGTAAAGTGTTACCTACTCTTGCTGATTAAAATAGAATTGTCAGCTTTATCAGAGAGAAAACTTAGAACAATGAACCTAGGATCGAAAGTGTGGTGGAGGAGAAAGATCAGTGGACTGGGAGTCACCTCCAAGGGTTCTAGTCCTAAGCTTCCGTTTTCTACCTGTGAATTATTGGGCTTGGTTCTCCTACCTCACCTCCAGAAAGAGAAAAAAGAACCATACATTGTCTCACTGGCATATGAACTTAACAGCCAAGTGTCCATTCACTAAGCATGACCAAGTTTTAAGGCAGTCTTTCAGAATCAAGACTGGAATTAATGTAGTTATCTAAATATGCGCCTGCCTCTGCCATGAATTTTCACCACATCTTCTTGTAATGGGGCTTGCATTTGCCGCTGATTTGGCACCTCTTAAAATAATGATCTGGTTCTGAAGTTTAACCCCATTATTCCCTTATGCTTTCCTCACTGGAGAGAGAGTGACTGCTCACTAACCAGGCTTCCCAGCCACCCATGACCCCTCTTCCTTCTGGAATCTCGGCTTCTTTCATGTCCCTTTGAGGCTGCTGTAAGTTACCTGGAATACCTCACACCCACAGCCCTGCACACTGGATTGTAACTTCTGTTCTACTCTTCTGCTGGTCCCCTGGCCCATGACTGCCTGAGCTCTTTGAGAACAGGACCTGTGAATGGTTCTCCCAGAAAAGAGCAGATGCTTGGCTATCATGTGATGAGAGGTGAATAGACGAAGTAAATCCTGGAAATAGCATACAAGAGTTAAATTAAAGTAGTGCTTTGAAAATACCCCAAAGAGATGAATTCAGGCCATCCCATCTCCAGAGATTCTGGCAAATACTAACTAATGACAGAAATGGTTGCTTGCTTTCATTCAGACTTGCCCTTGGAGAATCTGAGACTTGCTGCTTCCAGGAGTGGCCATTCATGAATCTAAATTTGCACTTGGAGTTACAAAAAAAGATAGGTTTTTCTTTGAAGCCCCCCAAATTTAGGTGTTCTGACACACATTGAAGTAGTAATTAATTTGTATTTCTTTTAGGATTTAATAATATTGAAAGAGCAGTTCCTTCTTTTCCTCTCTTGACTTATAGTCTTTTTTTTCCTTCTTTTTTCTACCCTTATGAAAAATGGCCATTATCATATAAATCTGTTTGAGGAGAACTAATAAAAATGAAAATGACTTAGATCTGGAAAGTCAAAATGAATTCTTTGGAACAGGCATTGTATGATTGCTAAAATATGCATTTAAACCTTTAAATCTTTTATTTACTCTCAATCCTTTGTTTCAGTGTCCCTAAGATGTTTTAGGAGTTTATGTTTACTTGAAGTCATTTATATCTGCTGATTATTTACATAAAATATCAACTCAGCAAAGTCATGAAAGTCATGGTTGATTGAAAAGTTTTTATCAGCTTAAAAAAGGTGCCTTGGTGTGAATAATAAGTGATGACTCCAAGACTCTGTTTTGCAGATTGCTGAGCCCAAAAGCAGTGAGGATAATGCAACTGGTTACATTGTAAGTGTTGAAGGCAGGATTTAATTTCTTCAAAACTAAGTGTGGGTTATCAAGCTTTGGCTAACTATGTGTGTGCTCGCGTATGTGTGAATGAATGTGTACTTGAATGTGTATAAGTGTGTGTGTGTGTGTGTGTATGTGCATGTATGTGTGTGTGTGACTGTGAGTGTGTGGGAGGTTATTTGCATGTATAAGTGTATCACACACATGTACATACCCACTTGGCCAGAAGGTTGATGTGACACATGGTCTATGTTAATTCACAGAGCAGTGTGTGATAATAATGACAACAGTGCTGATTATAATAGGGTTCTCCAGTTCATATTCTATTTTCATTAATTAATTTAGATAGATAGGTAGTGTCTAGCTCTGTCATTCAGGCTGGAGTGTAGTGGTGTGTTCATAGCTCACTACAGCCTCAACCACCTGGGCTCAAGTTACCCTTCTGCTTCAGCTTCCTGAAGAGCTAGGGCTATAGCTATGCACCACCGTGCTTGGCTAAGTTTTTATTTCTATTTTTGTGGAGATGGTGTCTTTCTATGTTGCCCAGGCTGGTTTTGAACTCCTGGGCTCAAACAATCCACCTATGTTGGCCTCCCAAAGTGCTGGGATTACAGGCATAAGCCATTGCACTTGGCCATGTATTTTTAGCAGCATTTAAGAGCTTTGTTCATGAATTAAACTGGCAGTCCATAAAGTGTAATTTTCAGGGCTCTTCAAAGAAGGTGATAATAAGGGTAATTGGTGGAACCTGTCCAAGACTCTTAATTTCAGGAGATTATCTACTATACCACCCTGCTATACCCTGATAGAAGAACCTGGGTAGCTCTTTAATGCTATCAGGCCTCAAATTGTCAGCAATGTTCGAGACCCCATGAATGATGGCATCACAGCTTGGGTGTCAGTGATAAAATTTCATATTATAGCTCATCATGTCAGCAACTGCAAAACCTGCTCCCAAGATAAGTATTGGATATCACAGCCCCTTTTTGCTGGACCAGTTGGACAAGGTCTCATTGGGCCTGCTCAAAGGGAGAGCCTTTGACTGTGTTTTCTCTACTCTATATCCTTAGGGTGGTGTTAATGAGGTTGTTCAGAAGACTAGGAGAGAAAATACATTGTGAAAATATGTAATTATGAAGAGCAGGTGACCTCTTCTGTGACCTCACTTTGTACTGGGCATGAAATTCCACATTTTATTTATATTATCTTGTTTAATAACCAGTCTTCCTAGGAAGGACAGAACTGAGGCTCTAAAAAATTAAACAGTTTGCTAAAATTGACACAGACAGTTTCAGAGTTGGAAACTAGACCCAGGCCTATCTGACTGCCAGAAATTTCTCTTTTCTGCCTTGCCAGCTTGCTGTCCTGCTCTCTGCCCTGGATGGTGGAAAGATAGAGAATTATCATGGTCTGCATTACCTCCAGAGGTTTAGGTGGGAAATAGCAAATTAATTTATAAAGGAAGTTTATTTCTACTTTTTCATGGCAGTGTGAAAAAAAATAAAGGAAGTTTATTTTGCACTGGAACTGTAGTAAAGCAGACTGTATAAAGTCTCTGCCTTTATATGGCATTTGGATACTAATGATGGGACCATGGCACTTCTAAGAAAAGTATTCACTCACCTGAGAACAAGAGGGCAACAACCAGCTCTTCCTCTTGTGAAAGAAAAATAAAATCTTAGGACTGTAGGCTCACTATGTCAAAGGGAAAAAAGGACGGCTGGGCGCAGTGGCTCACGCCTGTAATCCCAGCACTTTGGGAGGCCGAGATGGGTGGATCACGGGGTCAGGAGTTCGAGACCAGCCTGGCCAACATGATGAAACCCCGTTTCTACTAAAAATGCAAAAATTAGTGGGGTGTGGTGGCGGGTGCCTGTAATCCCAGCTACTTGGGAGGCTGAGGCAGGAGAATCGCTTAAGCCTGGTGTGAGGTGAAGGTTGCAGTGAGCCAAGATCCTGTCACCGCACTCTGGCCGGGGCAACATGAGTGAAACTCTGTCTCAAAAAAAAAAAGGGGAAAAAATGAAAAACTGTTAAGCTTGGGATCTGAGTCACCCAACAACTGCCTTCGTTTTTGTTCCTAAATGGATAGTTGCAAAGATAGAAGGCCACATATCTCCCCAGGTGGGCTCCCTCAAATTGCTCACAAGGAAATTCCTTGTGGGCCCCAAACTCTTTACCCTAAAACAGAGTTCTGTTGAATCTCACCCTGACAATATAAATTAACAGCTTTTCTTCACAGGTACAGGACAAAGACAAGACTAGAAAGCATCCCTCCACCTACCTGAGACAAATCTGACTGCTTCCTTTACTCTGTGTTTATTCATATCTTATGTAAAATGCAGATTTACTGAACACCAGACAAATGCATAACTGACTGTTCCTCTACCCCCCTTTCACTTGTAACATGTGGATTCAGTGAGCATTAATCAAAGCCTCACAAGAATGTGATCACATATCTCACTACCTACCCTCCCTGCTTTTTTTCTTTCCTCCTTACCTTCCTGATGCCCTTTCCCCTTCAAATATTGAAGTCCTCAAAACCCTTTTTGGAAAAAGCACAGACCACTTATCCTACTGTAGCTTGCATCTCGTTTTCCCAGGCACATTCTCAACCTTGGCAAAATAAACCTCTAAATTGATTGAGACCTGTCTCAAACAGTTTGTGGTTTATAATCTCTGAGGCCCCCCTTCCTCTCAGCTGTGAGTGCTTCAGTAAAGGCTTTGCAGGGCTTCTTCCAAGTTGTCTTAAGCCCGTTGTTATTTGTGAGTGGAACCGCAGGCTACTTTTGGCCTCCCCCTTTACAATTTCTTCTTGATGAATAACATTTATCCTAGGCTCAGGCCCATCTGTTCCAGGAAACAGGCCCCTGACTAACCACTCTCAGCTTGGTTTGCTTCCTCATTTATAGTTTCCGTTATATTATTATTATTATTATTTTGAGACAGAGTCTTGCTCTGTCACCCAGGCTGGAGGCCAATGGCGTGATCTTGGCTCACTGCAACCTCCACCTCCCTGGTTCAAGCAATTCCCCTGCCTCAGCCTCCCGAGTAGCTGGGATTACAGGCACACACCACCATGCCCGGCTAATTTTTTTGTATTTTTAATAGAGACAGGGTGTCACCATGTTGGCCAGACTGGTCTCCAACTTCCGACCTCAGGTAATATGCCTCCCAAAGTGCTGGGATTACAGGCGTGAGCCACCGCACCCGACCTACAGTTTCCATTATATTATCATAGACTTGATTTGCCCACTAAGTGTATATGCCAGGCATAGCATTAGTTCATTTAATCTCCACAATACTCATTCATTCGTCAAATAATTATTATCTACTATGTTTCAAGAATGAGCTCATGCTCTAGGGATATGAGGGTTAGTAATTACAGACTTGTTCTCATGGAGTTTACAGGAGAGATAGAGACTAACCAAATAATTCCAGAAATACATAAATACAAGTAGAGATAAGTGTTTGAGAGAACTATGGCGTCATGAAAGAATATAACAGAAGAATATAATCCAAAGTAGGGTAACAGGAAAGGCTGCAACAAGGAAATGAAATTTGACCTGAGATCTAGTGGTTGAATCAGAGTCAACTGGATGAGTGTGCCTGTGTGTGTGTGTGAATGTGTGTGTTTGATGGTTGTGGGTAGGAGGATGGAGGGAGAAGCAGACTCTGCAGGAAGAAAAATCCTTTGGCAAGTGGGGGGTGTGGTCCTTTTGTGAAAAAAAAGGCCAGTGTAGATGGATCAGAGAGGTCACCATGGATGAAACTGTGGGTCCTGGAGTCCCCATAAATATTCTAGATTTTACCCCAGGGCAATGGGAGGACATTGGACAGTTTTGAGCAAATACATGTGTTTCGAGCAGACTTAGGGCAGGCAAAGTGATTATCTCCTTTTACAATTCAGGAAGCAGAGGCTCAGATGGTTAGGGTAACTTTTTCAGGATTCATGGGGGTCACACAGCTGGACAGTGACTTGGCTAGGACTTAAACCCAAGCCAACTGATGCCCACACTTTTTATTCTTAAACATTCAGTGAATGCTCATATATTCTCTCTCTCTCTTCTCCCCTCCCCCTCTTTCACTCCCTGTCTCCCTCCTTAATTCTGGAAAGGAAGCATCTACTTTTGAAATACAAAAAAGAACTGACTGGAATTAATATTATTAAAGTCCTACTATGTACCAGATATTGCTATCTTATATAATCACATCGATGCTAGATCTAAGGGTGGTAAGGGCAGGCCTTATTATCCCTGTTTTCAAGATGAGAAAACAGGTTCAGAAAGTTAGTTAGTAAGCCTTATTGTTAGAACGTAGAGAAGGGATGTGAATCATTCTATGTGACTCCAAAGATGAGATGAAGCCTGGAACACTGTACTGTTACCTTAGTGCACTATCACCCATAGTGGATAGGAAGGGAGAGGAAGACTGAAAACACAGAGACCAGGAAAGCTCTTTTACAACAGTCCAGGTAAGAGATGAAGGTGGGGATAGATACAGTTGATTTTAGGCAAAGAGAAGAGTAGGAGTTGAGCATCAAATACATTTTGAGCAAAAGTAGAGTGAGTCCTCTCCCTGGCTGGCTTGAGGCCTGGGCAGAGGTTGACATCTTTCATCCTAAGGGGCAGGTTTGTGGAAGAGAGGGCAGAGCTGCCATGCTCTGTACATTGCTGGGGTAGGCACGTGGGTAAGTGAATCTGGAGGTTCGGGGAGAGGTCTGGAGCATTGGCCTTTGGAAGAAGCTTTTCTTATTATTGAGCAGATATATAATGAATATTTGCTGATGTGGTGATTCATCTACTCTGATTGACAACTGCTGTCTTTGCCAATTGGGTCGTCTTTGTCCTCAAGCTCACACTCCTAACATTTCCTATACCCTCACTCCCTTGTTCTCTTTCCTGAGGTCAATACCCTGCATACTCCCCTGGATCAGAAGGTGGGTGGATAAGAATGCTATTTTGTTAAAAGGAATTTTTTTCTACCTTATGATCTGAGGAGAAAAAGATAATTCACAAAGCTCCAGTTCATTCAAGGAGTTATGCTGAATCCCAAAGCATTGCCTTACACATTCTAAATCAAGTGCCTAGCTTTTAAAATGGGAACCTACAATCTCTTGGCCAAAAAAAAAAAAAAAAAAAAAAAAGTAAGTGTGATTTATCACTCCAATCTTGCAGTCTATGTAATGCAGACGTTTCACTCCTGGGAACGGATAGTCCTGATTGCCTTGAAGCAGACTGTAAACGTTTCATTCGTGACCAGACAACTTGACTTCTAATGGCCTGCAACCAACTAAAATAAGCACACAGAGTGACGACCACCACCAGGCAGCTAGACATCATTCCTCATTATCCCAGTAACATTCTTTTTTTTTTTTCTGAAATTTTTTTTTAAAAAAATGTTATGACTTCAGAATAATCTTCTAATATAAAGCTGTAGGATCTCTATAATAGAAAGCTGTTAAATCTTAAATGTTACACACCCAAATGACAATCTCAAAAGGACCCAATATGGTGTACTTATTGCAAAGTAAATATATGCCACCCTTGTCTTCATCAGCAGATAGTTAATTGTGGGTCATCTGCTGAAGGCATGGCTTCATCCCAGCAATGAATTCTAGGCAGGCACTGCTCTGGCTCACAGGGCTTGTCATGTCTCTAACAGAACAGGGCTTCACTTGATAAAGGCCATCTCCTCCTCTCCCACCAATTATGCCAGACTGTTCAGGTAATATTTACAACTTCAGCCAGTGAGTTCGGCATGACGATTTTACTCAGCAGTAGAGAAAACTCAGATGTACAAGAGCTTAACTGTCTCTACAAATCTAAGGAGCCAGGACTCAGGCCCCCACACTTTGCTCTGGAAAGACCCAAGAATCACCTGGCAGCAGATCTCAACCTAATTCTGAAACAAAGCTGACCTCAGGGTGTGAGCCAGGGAGAGTTGTGAGACTCTAGCAGGATAAATAAATCTGCTATGATGTCTTGCTGGATATTATATCCACCATGAGGTGTGGCGGAGCTGCTGGAACAGATCCTGATAGCATATGGAACCTGGGAAACAGGGTCTAACTGAAGCATTTCAGTGGCTCTCACCATTTATAAGAGTTTGGGTAGGTGAAAGAGGAGAAGGGTAATTTCACTGAGGTGGTGGACCATGCGTGGGAAATGACACAAACCTGAAGAATTGGGAAAGCCCAGGTAGCTCCAGTGTGGAGAGACAGGCTTTCCAGAAGCCATGTGAAGAGAGTGACTGGTGATTGATAATTTGGCTGGCACAGCATTCAGACAAGTGGCGTCTACCTCCAAATGGGGGCTATTTTCCCAATGCTCTGGCAATTAAATAGTTTTGCATGCTAATTTATCTCCACATTTTTTTAGAAGAGGAAAGAATGAACCTCCAAGGGACCATTTGACTGGAAAAGTAGCCTTTTCTATCCTGCTCTAGGATGGGAAAACACAGAGAGCCCTATCATGAGATTACTCACGTTTTGGGGTCATGAATGCATAGAAGCAGAAGTCTTTTCCTTGAGATAGGCTAGTGAACACCACATTATAAAAACTGTAATAAGTACTCGTTGCTGAGTGTTTATGATTATAGGCACCAATGTGTTTAATTTCTTTTCTATCATTGTAGTCTCACCAAATACCTTAAGGGGAAGAGATCATTATTATTCTTTTATAAATAAGGAAATCAGAGTAATGAGATGTTTATAAATTGCTTAAGGTCACACAACAAGTAGGATGTGAACCCAGAATTGACTCTAGCTTAACAACCCCTGAAACATGAGGAACCTCAAGCTGTGGTAAGAGAATGGTATAGATTTTGAGAAGGTCACAAGGCTCACCTATTCTATCTAGTATTTCGGTTACCACCAAGTGGATAGTTCCTAGTTGACTCTGATAGTTTTAGTTTGATTTTTCTATCAATGTTAATTTGGAGATTAAATATATATGTATATAAATATATTTTAATTATACTTTAAGTTCTGGGATACGTGTGCAGAACACGCAGGTTTGTTACATTGATATACGTGTGCCATGGTGGTTTGCTGCATCCATCAACCCGTCATCTACATTAGATATTTCTCCTAATGCTATACCTCCCTTAGCCCCCCAACCCCCAACAGGCCCCAGTGTATGATGTTCCCCTCCCTGTGTCCATGTGTTCTTATTGTTCATCTCCCACTTATGAGTGAGAACATGCGGCATTTGGTTTTCTGTTCCTGTATTCGTTTGCTGAGAATGATGGTTTCTAGTTTCATCCATGTCCCTGCAAAGGGCATGAACTCATCCTTTTTTATGGCTGCATAGTATTCCATGGTGTATATGTGCCACATTTTCTTTATCCAATCTATCATTGATGGGCATTTGGGTTGGTTCCAAGTCTTTGCTATTGTGAAGACTGCCACAATAAACATACTTGTACATGTGTCTTTATAGTAGAATGATTTACAATCTTTTGGGTAAATACCCAGTAATGGGATTGCTGGGTCAAAAGGTAGTAGTTCTGGTTCTAGATCCTTGAGGAATCACCACACTGTTTTCCACAATGGTTGAACTAATTTACAGTCCCATAAACAGTGTAAAAGCATTCCTATTTCTCCACATCCTCTCCAGCATCTGTTGTTTCCTGACTTTTTAATGATCACCATTCTAACTGGCATGAGATGGTATCTCATTGTGGTTTTGATTTGCTTTTCTCTAATGACCAGTGATGAGGATCTTTTTTCATATGTTTGTTGGCTGCATAAATGTCTTCTTTTGAGAAGTGTCCATTCATATCCTTTGCCCACTTTTTGATGGGGTTGTTTTTTTCTTGTAAATTTGTTTAAGTTCCTTGTAGATTCTGCATATTAGCCCTTTGTCAGATGGATAGATTGCAAAAATTTTCTCCCATTCTGTAGGTTGCCTGTTCACTCTGATGATAGTTTCTTTTGCTGAGCACAAACTCTTTAGTTTAATTAGATCCCATTGGTCAATTTTGACGTTTGTTGCCATTGCTTTTGGTGTTTTAGTCATGAAGACTTTGCCCATGCCTATGTCCTGAATGGTATTGCCTAGGTTTTCTTCTAGGGTTTTTATGGTTTTAGGTATTATGTTTAACTCTTTAATCCATCTTGAGTTAATTTTTGTATAAGGTGTAAGGCAGGGGTCCGGTTTCAGTTTTCTGCATATGGCTAGCCAGTTTTCCCAACACAATTTATTAAATAGAGAATCCTTTCCCCACTGCTTGTTTTTGTCAGTCAAGCAGAAGAAAGAATATCAGAGATTGAAGATTAACTTAATGAAATAAAGCGTGAAGACAAGATTAGAGAAAAAAGAATGAAAAGGAATAAGCAAAGCCTCCAAGAAATATGGGACTATGTGAAAAGGCCAAACCTACATTTGATTGGTGTACCTGAAAGTGATGGGGAGAATGGAACCAAGTTGGAAAACACTCTTCAGGGAATTATCCAGGAGAACTTCCCCAAACTAGCAAGACAAGCCAACATTCAAATTCAGGAAATACAGAGACCACCACAAAGATACTCCTCAAGAAGAGCAACCCCAAGACACATAACTGTCAGATTCACCAAGGTTAAAATTAAGGAAAAAATGTTAAGGGCAGCCAGAGAGAAAGGGTGGGTTACCCACAAAGGGAAGCACATCAGACTAACAGAAACCCTACAAGCCAGAAGAGAGTGGAGGCCAATATTCAACATGCTTAAAGAAAAGAATTTTCAACCCAGGATTTTATATCCAGCCAAACTAAACTTCATAAGTGAAGGAGAAATAAAATCCTTTACAGACAAGCAAATGCTGAGAGATTTTGTCACCACCAGGCCTGCCTTATAAGAGCTCCTGAAGGAAGCACTAAATATGGAAAGGAACAACTGGTACTAGCCACTGCAGAAACATACCAAATTGTAAAGACCGTTGACACCATGAAGAAACTGCATCAACTAACAGGCAAAATAACCAGGTAGCATAATAATGACAGGATCAAATGCACACATAATAATATTAACCTTAAATGAAAATGGGCTAAGTTCCCCAATTAAAAAACGCAGACTGGCAAATTGGATGAAGAGTCAAGACCCATTGGTGTGCTTTATTCAGGAGACGCATCTCATGTGCAAAGACACACATAGGCTCAAAATAAAAGGATGAAGGAATATTTACCAAGCAAATGGAAAGAAAAAAAAGCAGGAGTTGCAATCCTAGTCTCTGATAAAACAGACCTTAAACCAACAAAGATCAAAAAGACAAGGAAGACCATTACATAATGGTAAAGGGGTCAATGCCACCAGAAGAGCTACCCTAAATATATATGCACCCAATATGTAAAGCACCCAGATTCATAAAGCAAGTTCTTAGAGACCTACAGAGAGACTTAGACTCCCTTACAATAATAGTGGGAGACTTTAACACCCCACTGTAAATATTAGACAGATCAATGAGACAGAAAATTAACAAGGATCTTCAGGACTTGAACTCAGCTCTGGACCAAGCAGACCTAATAGATATCTACAGAACTGTCAACCCCCAGTCAACAGAATACACATTCTTCTCAGCACCACATTGCTCTTATTCTAATATTGACCACACAATTGGAAGTAAAACACTCCTCAGCAAATGCAAAAGAACGGAAGGAAATCATAACAGTCTCTCAGACCACAGTGCAATCAAATTAGAGCTCAGGATTAAGAAACTCACTCAAAACCACACAACTACATGGAAACTGAACAACCTGCTCCTGAATGACTACCAGCTAAATAACGACATTAAGGCAGAAATAAATAAGTTATTTGAAAGCAATGAGAACAAAGACACAATGTACCAGAATCTCTGTGACACAGTTAAAGCAGTGTTTGGGGGGAAATTTATAGCACTAAATGCCCACAGGAGAAAGCAAGAAAGATCTAAAATCGATACCCTAACATCACAGTTAAAAGAGCTAGAGAAGCAAGAGCAAACAAATTCAAAAGCTAGCAGAAGACAAGAAATAACTAAGATCAGAGCAGAACTGAAGGAGATAGAGACACAAAAAACCCTTCAAAAAATCAACAAATCCAGGAGCTGGTTTTTTGAAAAGATTAACAAAATAGATAGACTGCTAGCCAGACTAACAAAGAAGAAAAGAGAGAAGAATCAAATAGACACAATAAAATATGAGAAAGGGGATATCACCACTGATCCCACAGAAATACAAACTACCATCAGAGAATACTATACACACCTCTATGCAAATAAAGTAGAAAATCGAGAAGAAATGGATAAATTCCTGGACACATACACCCTCCAAGACTAAATCAGAAAGAAGTTGAACTCCTGAATAGACCAATAACAAGTTCTGAAACTGAGGCAATAATTAATGGGCTATCAACCAAAAAAAACCCAGGACCAGATGGAATCACAGCCGAATTCTACCAGAGGTACAAAGAGTAGCTGGTACTATTCCTTCTGAAACTATTTCAAACAATAGAAAAAGAGGGACTCCTCCCTAACTCATTTTATGAGGCCAGCATCATCCTGATTCCCAAACCTGGCAGAGATGCAACAAAAAAGAAAATTTCAGGCCAATAAATCTGATGAACATCGATGTGAAAATCCTCATAAAATACTGGCAAACCGAATCCAGCAGCACAACAAAAAGCTTATCCACCATGATCAAGTCAGCTTCATCTGGGGATGCAAGGCTGTTTCAATATATGCAAATCAATAAACATAATCCATCACATAAACAGAACCAATGACAAAAACCACATGATTGTCTCAATAGATGCAGAAAAAGCCTTCAATAAAATTCAACACCCCTTCATGCTAAAAACTCTCAATAAACTAAGTATTGATGGAAGGACAAAATAATAAGAGCTATTTATGACAAACCCACAGCCAATATCATACTGAATGGGCAAAAACTGGAAGCATTCCCTTTCAAAACCAGCACAAGACAAAGATGCCCTCTCTCACCACTCCTATTCAACATAGCATTGGAAGTTCTGGCCAGGGCAATCAGGCAAGAGAAAGAAATAAAGCATATTGAAATAGAAAGAGAGGAAGTCAAATTGTCTCTGCAGATGACATGATTGTATATTTAGAAAACCCCATCATCTCAGCCCAAATCTCCTTAAGCTGATAGGCAACTTCAGCAAAGTCTGAAGATTCAAAATCAATGTGCAAAAATCACAAGCATTCCTATACACCAATAATAGACAAACAGAGAGCCAAATCATGAATAAACTCCCATTCACAATTGTTACAAAGAGAATAAAATACCTAGGAATCCAACTTACAAGGGATGTGAAGGACCTCTTCAAGGAGAACTACAAACCACTGCTCAAGGAAACAAGAGAGGACACAAACAAATGGAAGAACATTCCATGCTCATGGATAGGAAGAATCAGTATCCTGAAAATGCCCATACTGCCCAAAGTAATTTATAGATTCAATGCTATCCCCATCAAGCTACCAATGACTTTCTTCACAGAATTGGAAAAAACTACTTTAAAGTTCATATGGAACCAAAAAAGAGCCCGCAGAGCCAAGACAATTCTAAGCCAAAAGCACAAAGCTGGAGGCATCACACTACCTGACTTCAAACTATACTACAAGGTTACAGTAACCAAAACAGCATGGTGCTGGTACCAAAACATACAGTCCAATGGTACAGAACAGAGGCCTCAGAAATAACACCACACATCAGCAACTATCTGATATTTGATTAAATATATTTTTTGATTCCCTATTAGGCCCCACCAGATGCCAAGTGCATTTAACGTTCAACCTTCATGAAAACTCCCATTAGCAGTTCTGTTGAGCATGTACTAAAGTGGTGCTTCCCAAAGTGTGTTCCTTTGCCAGCACTGTCAGTGCCACCTGGGAACTCCTTAGGAATGCAGCTTCTTAGGCCCTGCCTCAGATCTGAGGAATCAAAAACTCTGGGGACAGGGCCTGTGTGTTAACCAGCCTTGCAGGTCATTAGATCCATGCTAAAGTTTGAGAATCACAGCTATAAAGCATTAGAAGGGGCACAGATGGAATTACTTTTTCACATGGAGAAATACTGACTTTAAAATTTTACTCTTTTTTTTCTTTACAAAAGGTTTTTACCTCATTTCCAAATCTTCATTCTCTTGTGGTACAAATTTGTACAAGGCAACATAGGTGTTCATCTGTAATGGGTCTTTGGAAAGAGATCCCTGAAAGAGAAAATAAAAGAAAAATGAGAAAAGAAAGGTGAAAGAAAGAGAGGAAAGAAAGAAAACAGGAAATGGAGAAGTCATTGCAATGTAATTTCAATGTATGGATCGTAAGTGTTAAAATATCTAACCATTATTAAAGATTTTCTTTCAACTTTACATTTATTTTTAATTTCTTAACGGAGGTTGATTTCACTATAAACAATTTGAAAACAATTATTTGGAACTCTTTGTCAGAAATATTGCAATTTTCTTCAAATAAATTTTCTTTCATAATATAGCTGTTCATGAAAAATGGTACAAGTTAGACTTCAGAAGTGGGAATATTCTTTCTAAAGAAAGAGGGACACATGAATAGTAGTGTATAACTCTCATTTCCTAAAATTAACTGTTTTATCAGTTAGCCGAAAAGTTGGTATCTAGTATATCAAAGGGAACCAGGTATATTCATCTGGCAATTAGTTCATTTATGTTGAGAAAAAAGCATAGGTTTTGGCATGAGACTGATTTAGTTTACATCATGGTACCACCATCTATTGGCAATGAAACCTTGCAATAATGACAATACAAGCTGCTGTTTTGATAGTTTGTTGTGTGCTAGGCATTATGTTACATGCATTAGCATACTTGAACTTAACAACAGCTCTGTTAGATTCTATTGTTGTCCCCAATTTACAGATGATAAAAGACTCTTGTAAGTATCATATAAATATTAGCTATTATTACTAACCAAATAAATTTTAATGCTATGAAAACATTTATGCTTTATAATAAACAAGTTAAAATTATATATTATCTCATATATAGTTGTATCATATATCTAACTATATACTAATATAAATACATGCTATAAATTTATAGAAAACATACACAAAAGCTGTACACAACTATATATATCTTTTTATCTATAATTCACTCTGCTCTTCAAGGCTCAGATACATTATATAATATTATTCTAGTCTGTCTTAATTTTACATATGTAAATGAACATAAAATATGACACATATTCTATAAAATACAGTGATAATATATAATTCTATAATCTACACATTATATAACAGAAACAAAAGGTGCACAGTACAATGCTTACTCTTTTTACCTTTTATGCACTGTGCTAGTTCTGTTTATTCCATGCTATGGTACGTTGTGCTATATTATTCTATTCTCTAAAGAGGCTGGTCTGGACTCACTAAATTGATTTCATGACCCACTTGGATGGTGACCTGCAGGTGTATCTAAGGACTCCTGTCTTACTTGTCTTCTCTGACATCCATAAATACCTGGTGATTTATGTTCTTCGCTGGATCTCTGAAATCATCAGTGCCATTTTCTGGATATGTAAACACTGAAGGAGACAAGAGAAAGCAGGTGCTCTGTGAATCTAGTTACCATTTAAAAAAATATTCCTGAAAGGTGGCTTTATTTATTCTAAGTACCATAGCTTCTACTTTGCTACTTACTGCCTTTTCCTCACCCTCTGTGACCCAGCGTTCAGGTGGTCTTCCACATGTCTCTTCTCCTGCCTCCCCATGCAGCATTCTGCACCACCTTCTCTGTGCTCCCACAACTTTTGTACATGCCTGACTAGCACTTGCCTCTTATGATTGGCAATAGTGTGTTCATATTTGATCTCATTTGGTAGTGTACCTCTCAGGAGCATTTGTCCTTGTTCAATGCATCAAACCGCTTGTTAATGGGGTGGTGGGTGAGGTATAGTCCAATTTAGTTGTATTTGAGCTGCCTCTTCTAAATACGATTCTTTAATCTATATTCAATATCTTGATTGTAGTTTCTTGAAGATCTCTACATTCCATTTTGAAGATTAAAGCTTTAGTTTTAAACTTCAAAATATTTCCTTGATTTCTTATTGTCAGTGCATTGGGGCTACTATTTGGTTTTTCTTTTAGTTTATTCTTGGGAAGTATAATTTTCTTCCTTTTGTATTTAAGTATCCACTCTGTAGCCTTTGATAGTGGACAAGCCTTCACAAAATGGGCAGGAAGGCTGGGCACAGTGGCTCACACCTATAATCCCAGCACTTTGGGAGGCTGAGGCGGGTGGATCACTTGAGGTCAGGAGTTCAAGACCAGCTTGGCCAACTTGGTGAAAACCCATCTCTACTAAAATACAAAAATTAGCTGAGCATGGTGGAACATGCCTGTAATCCCGGCTACTCGGGAGGCTTTGGCAGGAGAATTGCTTAAGCCTGGTGCGAGGTGGAGGTTGCAGTGAGGCCAAGATTGCACCACTGCACTCCAGCCTGGGTGATAGAGTGAGACTCCATCTAAAAAACAAAAACAAAAACAAAAACAAAAAACAATAAACAAAATGAGCAGGAGCTTTCATTGTCCACATACCCAGCTCTGGGAGGTTCCTGATGGATAATGGGACTTCTGCCTTATCTAGTTTGGTCAGCCTAACCTACCTCCATGACTTATGTCATAGCTTTATCATTCTCATCACATGTATTTTCCTTAAACAAAAATGTGGTAAATATTTCCAAGTTTATATAATAAATCTTTGTTGTTTAAATTACTCTACCATTTAGATGAGTTGAAATTTTTAGATTATACATTGCTGCTTTATTCTTCTCCTTGATTTCCCTTCAGATTATCAAGGAAATGTCAGTAGAGGGAGGGGATCACCACAGAAAGCTCTATAACCTATTTCATTAGTGCACTGACAGGCTTTACTGTTCTTAAAATAGCCTCAACAACAGTGATATAGAAAACGTGCTTCAGAACAAGAGCCTCTGTAAATGTACTGATGCTTATCAAATATCTATTCTTCTTGGCTTATAGTTCCAGAGTCTATGGATGCAATTCCATTATCCCTAGGAAGCCAATATGCAGTCATTGGTGGAGCTCTGGTTTGTAAGTAACCAGAAAATGAAGGCCCGGTTCTATGAATCTTGTCTGCCTCAATATTTGGCCACTCAACTTGATGTTCACCAGTCTAAAAAGAGTAGAGATTAGCAAAACCTTTTTCTGGTATTGTGTGACTGTCTGAAATCCTGCTGTAAACACTTGATTCCCTAAGTATAAAACTGGACACCTCTGAAAGAATATTAAATATTTGAATGGAAATATAAAGAGAATCTTCCTAGAAAATTCTTGATTTGGCCTAAAAGGGCATCTACATAAAATGCATATACAATGTTCAGTGCGGATTGATTTTACAATTTTGCAATTTCACATTGTTTTAATCTTTGTATTGAATCTCCCTCTGGCCATCTGGCTCAAAATGTGTATCATCTTTGTAAACTTTGCTGAAAAATATTTGAAGTGACCCTATGTATGTTTTCATGTATGGTTGCAAGAAGAAATGGAAGGTTGCAAAAATAATTTTTAAAACGTATTCCAACCATTTATAAGACTTTGAGTTAATGGAAGGGGAGAAAAGAAAGGCAACTACCAAAAACATATCATACACCTTTTATTTTTCATGCTTTAAATTATTTCATGAAAAATAATTTGGTTGTTTATTTCACCCATAACAAGAATTCAAAGAATATGTCTATTATGTAGGCATAGTTTCTAATGTTACAGAAGCAAAATGAACCTTTAGTTCTTACCACATCCCCAAAGAACTTTCTTCTTTTCCTATCCTATATGCTGTCTTTTGTTTTTTACCTTGCAGACCTGTGAGGCCCAAGACCACTGTGTTTTTCAGTTAGATTATTATTTTTTTAACCTAGGAATGCAGCAAGTTACATTACTGGATTATCTGATGTGAACCCAAATTTGCATCCCTGGAATAAGTTGAACCGGGTAATTATACAATGTCTTTTAAAAATACTTTGTGGGTTCAGTTTACTGAGATTTTGCTTGAGATTTCTGCATCTGTATTCAAGAGAAAGACTGGCCAGTGATTTTCGTTTTTCATGACATCCTTGTTTGGGTTTCAAGTCAGTATAATCCTAGCCTCATAAACTTGAGTTGGAGAATGCTGCTGTCCTTCCTCCTTGCTACTTCTTGTTTCTCTGAAAGAGCTTATGTAATCTGAAAATTTTCTCTTCCTTAAATGTTTCGTAGAATTTACTTATAAAGTTTTTCAGGCCTAGTATTGTCATTGTGCAAAATTTAAAATATTGATTCAGCTTCTATAAATATTATAAGAAAATTCATGTTTCCTATTTCTATTTCTTCTTGAGTCAGGCTTTAATCGTTGATATCTATCTTTATATCTGCCTATTTAAAAATGTTTTAAAATACATTGGCATGAAGTTGGTTATAAAATTCTTTGGTTTTCTTTTCAATCTCTGTTATGTTTCTCTTTTTTGTATTGATTTTTGTTTCATCTCTTTTATCTTAAAAAATCATTAGAGATTGTAATTTTGTTTAAAAAACACTCAAGATTTATTGATCTATCTTTGTAATTTAATAATTTCTGCTCTTGTCTTTATTATTGCCTTCTGCTTTTCTGAGTTTATTCTATTTTATTTTCCTTAAGTATAGTGCTTAGATATTACTTTTCAGACTTTCTTATTTTTTAACACTCATTTTAAAGCTAAATACTCAAATCCCAACTTTAGCACTTTGGATACATGTTGTTTTGATATGTTTTCATTCTTATTTAGCTTTAAATATTCCAGTCTTTATTATGAATCCCTTTAACATGTGATTTTGTTTGTTTGTTTGTTTTTTCTTTGTTTTTGAGACAAGGTCTTGCTCTGTCGCCCAGGCTGGAGAGCTGTGGCACAATTATAGCTCACGGCAGCCTCGACCTTCCAGGCTTAAGTGATCCTTCCCCTTAAGCTTCCACAGTAGCTGGACTATAGACATGTGTCACCCTGCCCGGCTAATTTTCTTAAATTTTGTGTAGAGACAGAGTCTCCCTAAGTTGCCTAGGCTGGGCTTGAACTCCTGGCATCAAATGGTCCTCCAACCTTGGCCTCCCAAAGTGTTGGGATTATAGGTGTGAGCCACCATGCCCAGCTAAGCTATAAAAATTTTAGAAGTGTTTTTATTTTATAAGTTATTGGTTTTCCTAGTTATCTTTTGACTATTGATTTCTATCTAATTTTCACTGTGGTCAGAAAGATGTATTCTATATAATAATAATTATTTGAAATTCATGAAATTGGCTTTGTGACCTAGTGGGTGATCAGTATTTTAAATAATTCCATGTGTTCTTTTTAAAAGTAATTTCAGTTTTAATTCTGGGGTACATGTGCAGGTTTGTTACACATGTAAACATGTGCCATGGTGGTTTGCTGTATCTATCAACCCATCACCTAGGCATTAAGCCTAGCATGTGTTAGCTATTTTTCCTAATACTCTCCCTCCCCGACCTTCTTCCCCTGACAGGCCCCAGTGTGTGTTGTTCCCCCTCCCTGGGTCCATGTGTTCTCATTGTTCAGCTCCTACTTTTAAGTGAGAACATGCGGTGTTTGGTTTTCTGTTTCTGCATTGGTTTGTTTAGGATAATGGCTTCTAGCTCCATCCATGTTCCTGCAAAGGACATGATCTCATTCATTTTTATGGCTGCATAGTATTCCATGGTATATATCTACCACATGTGTTCTTGAAAGGAATGTGAATCTTCTACTTGTTACATGGAGTGTCCTTTTTAGGTAAATTAGATTAGGATTATCAAATGTGTCATCAAATCCTCTATATCTGTACAGAATATTTGTCTATCTGGTTTGCTAATAACTGAAAGGCATCTTAAAATCACTCAAGAATTTGGAATAATTTTGTCAATTTCTCCTGGAGTTTCTATCGTTTTTCAGGCTATGTATCAGGTATATGCAAGTTTAGAATTTATATCTTCAGATGAAGTGAACATGACCATGTAAATAACACTTTTAAATTCTAGTAATGCTTTCTTGGTCTTAAAGTCAATTTTTCACACATTAATACAGCGATACAATTTTTTTTGCTTAACATTTGCCTGTGGTTGCCCCTTGGTTTCTATATCTGAAAAGTTATTTATTCTGCCTATGTTTTTCTTTCTTCCCCCTGCAGAAAGTTAAAAAAAAAAACTTTTGTTTTTTTAACTTTCTACATCCTTGTGTTTTAGATATTTATAAGCAGTATATAGGTCATTTAAAAAATCTAGTCTGAAAAACTTTATCTTTTATCTAGAGTGCTTAAATCAGTTTACATTTATTTTTATTACTGAAAAATTGGGATTCCTTCCTAACATTTTATTTTGTATTTGTCCCAAATTTTCTATGCTTTTTCTTCTATTTTGCCACTTTCCATCCCTTCTTTCTTTTGAATTGATTGATTTTTTTTCTCCTTCTCATCTTTCAGTTTGGGTCCCTTTCTGGTTTGGAAGGTTGAGTCTATTTTTTATTCCTTTAGCAGTCATCTTAGAAATTTTATGAGATATATTTTAACAAAATAGAAAGTGAAATAGTATATTTAATCTCCTCCCAAGCAATACGTAATCTCTGAATGCCCATTTCCCACATAAAGTCAGTATTTCAGCTAATGTTTTATTAACAACTTTTTAAAAACATTATTTTAAAAATGTATCCAGTGTTTGCTTAGATTTAACCACATGTTTACCACTTTCTTTGCTCTTTATCTCTTCTTACATTTCAGTCTTTCCATTGAGGTCATATTTTCCTCTTTGAAGTACATCTTTTTAAAATATTTTAAATATAGGTCTTTCTTAATTGAACTGTAAATACAGTTTTTGTCTGAAAAATATATTATTGAAAGATAGTTTTGCTTCATTTACAATTCTAGGTTAAGAATCACTTTTCTTTCAGCAAACTGAAGATAGCATTCTACTGTTATTTCACTTATACTGTAATTTGTAAGAAGTAACAGTCTAATTTTCATTTCTTTGTAGGTAATCAGTCTTTCGTACTGCATTTTATGTTTTCTTTTATCTTTGAAATTCTGCAGTTTCAGTAACCTATGTCTAGGTATAGATTTCTAAATTTGAGTAATGGTGTCTTTAATCAATTCTGGAAAATTCTCCACAAGTATGTTCTTAAATATTGTCTCTCTCTCATTCTCTTTCTCTCTCTCTTTTTGAGACAAGGTCTGGTGCTGTCTCTCCCAGGCTGGAGTACAGTGGCATAATCCTGGCTCACTGCAGCCTCAATCTCCCAGGTTCAAACAATTCTCCTACCTCAGCCTCCCAGCTAGCTGGGATTACAGACAGGCACCACCACACCTGGCTAATTTTGTATTTTTTGTAAAGATGGAGTTTCACAATGTTTCCCAAGCTAGTCTCAAACTCCTGGGCTCAAGCAATTCTCCTATCTCGGCCTCCCAAAGTGGTGAGATTACAGGTGTGAGCCACTGTGCCCCGGGCCCCATTCTCTCTTTATGCACTTTTAGATTGTCAGTTAGATGCATGTTGGACTTACTCATCTTTCATGTCACTTTTAATCTCACAAATTCTACTGCTTTGTCTTCCTAACTATACCCTAACATTTCTTTGGTTCTATATTTTAGGGAACTAATTCTCTCTTTATGCCTAATACGCTGTTAAACCCATCAATCAAATTTCTACTTAAAAAAAATTCTCGAAGTTCTGTTTGACTTTCCTGAAGCTTGCCTGTTTACTTTTGATAGTCTCTTTTTCCTTTGTTATGTTTTATGGTCCATTTTTAACGTTTTAAATGTATACGACTATATAGTTATATATTTCTTCATTTGATAATTCTTACACGTACAGTCTTGAAAATCTGACCATAAAATTAGTTGTTTCTGCTAATACTCATCATGGCTCATTTTCTCATGTGTTTGGTGAATTTTGATTGTTAGCTTGTGTTCTTTGAGTGTTCATTTCTGAGAGGTTTTTGAGGCCTGGTTTAAAATTTTCTTCCTCTAGAGAGGGTTTATATTTGTTTCTGTGAAATGCCTGGTGATCTTACTGTACCTGGGCCACTTTAAACTATATTAAACTAAAATTTCATATATTATTTGCCCATACAGGTAGTATGAATTCAGGCCCTAAAATCCAAGTAAGAAGACAGTTTCTTTCTTGCCTCCTTTCTTTTCCTTTCTTCTCTCCCTCCCTTCCTTTTCCCTGCCTGTCTTTCTTTCTTTCTCTTTCCTCTCCCCTTTTTTGTTTCCATTCTTTTCCACCTGAGTTAAGGCTGATATAGCATATTCCTCTGCAGGGAATTCTCTTTGTCCAGTGATCCTAAGGGTATCTTTTGGGGTATTAATATGTTTCAAAAGGGCCTTTCATCCAACCTAATACCCTGGCCACTCCCCATTTTATTGTCTATTGTTCATAAATGGGGCCTATTATTTCCCAAGCTAAGGCTCTAGGGATGTGCACAGTAAATCCTTTACCTGCTTATATCTCTGAATTCATGTTTTATTGTCATTCCTAGACTCTAAGGAATTGCCTTATTTTGCTGCCAGCTCAGCCATGCATTAACTAGAATTTTTTTTTAGAACAATTCTTTCTCTTAACAGTTTTAGGAGTGCTCAACTGGGAAAAATTCCTCTGAATGTCCAGTTCTCCACATTGCTGGAAAGGGAATCTTCTGTTCAAGTTTAAAAAAGATCTTTACCTGAACTTGATACAAAGCATGTGTTGCAGAAACATACCACAAATATTTGTATCTGTAATGTAGAAATTATCCACTGGAGTGGTACCAAAACCAGGGGCATCTGCCAACTTAACCACAAAAACATTTGCTCTTTTTGACACCTTAAAATTTGAGATATTGAATTAGTACATGCTAAAGGCTAGGATATATTTTCCAGATCTGAGCTTGCCTTTTTTTTTTTTTAAAAGAATAAAATTTCTTTGCTTTAGTGCAAAGTGAGGTAATAATTCGATTTTGTAATATCCTTAAGTGGCTGTGATTAACCCAGCCCTTTTTGAAGAAAATTCTAGGAATTTGTATTGCTTATGTCCTCTTCTGCCTGTTTCTCTTCTAGGAAAATTATGATCACATACAGTCATTCTGAAATGCAATTACTGAAGGCAGCCAATAACATTATTATTTGGCATTTGGAGCTGAAATAAGCAGGCCAGATTTTACTTCAGGCGAGATTTTACTTCTCTCTTTGCTTGTTACTTTGTTATGAGTGAAGCTTCTAGCAGTTAAGCTAAAGGTGAAGACCAACAATTTCCTCCATGTATATTTATGATGCATCCGGGAATAGTGTTCAAAACAACAACCAGAAATACTCAGACCTGCCAAGGATCATTTATAAGAGAGAAAGGAGAGACTGTACTCTTAGCAGTAAAGAAATTAGTATGGATTGTACTTCCTTCCAAGGTGGCTTTGGAGATATTCCTCAAGGAATTTGACATAATAGCTGGCTGGAAGAAATGACACCTGTATGCACTGCATGTTTTTTAAGACATAAATGAACATGTAATGCAGAACTGGTTGTGACTGTAATCCTAGACACTGCTTCTGAACAGCAACACCCTCCTTGCATGACTGAGAAGATCTGTGGGAACTTGGACCACATATGTAGGGTGTTTTCTCCATGTTGTTTCTCAAATTGCATGGACAGGACATTAAAGCCAATCGAAGGAAAGTGTTTTGAAGCAAATTGCTGCATAATTAATCCACCTAGCTTCCCAGGGTGCATTGTAGAGAAAGCTATTGCTGATCAAAAGAATTGTTAATACATCTCCAGCACTTTTTGGGAGTGTATTGCTTGCTAAGTTCTTTCACCATATCTCTTTGAAAAAGGCTGTGAAAATGCCCCTTAACACAGAAGAGATGGAAAATTGTCAACTTGGTGTCTTTGTGTGTACTACTCTGTGACTTAGTTTCCTTATCTATACGCGGGGTATTGTGTGCATGTGTGTGTATTGAAGGGGAGGGAATTGGACTAAGTGACCTCTAGTCCTACTTCTTAAACTTTAATGAGTCTATGAACCACAGATTCATATGCAGATCCTGATTCAGCAAGGTGTGGAATGGCCTGAAACTTGCTATTTCTAACAGGCTTTCAAGTGATGCTCTCGTGAGTTGTCCATGAGCCACATTTAGAGTAGCGAGGCTCTACCTGCATCTCTGACACTTTACGACTTTATGATGGCTTTGTTAATAGCAGTGATGCTACATATCAATGATTGCTAAATATAGTCCTTCCTATTTTAAAATCCTATTAAGACCACCTTTTGAGAGAAGAAACCCTCAGTGTAAATTGTGTTCTAACTCCTCAAGGAATTGGTGGGCAACAGCATAGACAGAGCCAGGCCAGGATGGCTGAGGCAGAGAGTTAAGCAGTGAGCACATGCTGGGCATAATTTTGAGAAGCAGCAGATAGAGTTTGCTGATGGATTACATCTGAGGTGTGAGAGGAAGAGGGAGTCAGGGCTGATGTCAAAGACTTTGGCCTAATCAACTGGTTGAATGGAGTTCCTATTTATTGAGCAGAGACAATTGTGGGAAGAGCCAGTCTGAATGTGTGGCTGGGTGAGGGGATCAAGAGTAAAGTTCAGGTACGTTAACTTTAAGAAGACTATTCTGCATTCAGATGGCAATGTCCAATAGGTGATAGGCATCTGGAGGCAGCAAGGAAGCCTAATACTGAAGACGAAGTTTGAGTCATCAATGTATGGATAGTATTTACATTCATTATCTCATCCAAAGATCATAAGAACCCTATGGATTTGGTGTTATTATCTTCATTTTAGAGATGAGGTGATTGAAGCAGAGAGAGGCTAGGTCACTGCTTCGGGATCACACAAGCATTAAGTGAAGTCTAGCACTCTGCTTCCGGAGCAAAAATGCGCCAAGGACCAAATGTTTCCAGCGCAGTTAGCGAGGAGGCCAGCAGTGATGTTGATGAGAAGAGTGTCAGGGGAAGGGGGAAAGCAGAGGTCAGACTCAGGACTGAGCAGCTGGTCACACTTAAAGCATTATCATGCAAGTCTCTGGTGAGTCAGATATTGAGAAACTTTAGGGTTGCTGTTTAAATTCAGTTGCTGGTCTTGCAATGCCAGACAGTTGGGCTGGGATGGCCCTGCTGTGCTGCTGACCCGCTATGAGGTTCCCCTCGAAGGCAATACCCTCTAATTTGTCTCTCTAATGGCACTGCTAAGTGCTCAGTGGTTGTTTGAATTATCTAAAAGTACAGTTTTCCTCATGTGATGCCAAAGAATCCTTACCCCAGTGGTGAGCTTTAGCAGATGTGTGTGGGCCTGGCAAGGGGGGCATGGTGAACACTGGCACTTATTTAGGAAGGAAAATCCTGGGGCAGCTGAGCACATGGTGCCTTGTGGGAATCACACAGGCATAGTCCTAATTAAAGAAGAGCCATAAATGAATTCCCAGAGTGAAGGAAGTAAAAGTGATTCTCCATCAGACAGCTGTTGACAAAACAGCTATGTGGTATTGAATGAGGAATTTCTGCATCCAGGCTGGAAAAGGCAGGGCTTGGAGTGGAGTTTGGTGGGATAACTTCTGCCATGAGAATGCATTCAGCTGAAGTTAACAATGCAACTCAGGTCCTGCAGGACTTTGACTAATACACTATTGCTAATGATAGTAAATGCTTCATAAATATTTTTTGATAAATGAGGGAAGGTTAAGTAGTTATTGATGTAAAAAAGGCCTAGCAAGAATGCATCCATAAGGATCTGGTCACATGTCTTTAAGCTCTAGATTACGAGGCGGCTCTTAATGTCAGCAAGTGGAAGTATGAAGTTAGCATTTAATAAATATTTTAGAAATTATTATAACAAAGGCTTAAATTACTAGATGAAATAATCTTAATATAGAATGTTTGGCTGGATTGTACATATCAGTTTTTTGAGCTTTTTAGTTGTCTCTGCTGGGGAAGGAGCCAAATGTGAGGCCCGCACTTCCCTCCTGGGCCCCACCACCACTTGGTTTCAGGTACCTAAGGTGTAGCACAAATTAGCTTCTCTGTGGTTTGGTTTGCTAATCTAATCCAGCTCAGTGGAGAAAATGACATATTCACAAAAAGTTCTGGAAGTGACTCTTAAACCCTAATACAGCTCAGTTTATATATATATATGAGTATATGTACTCTCATAAAGTATGAGAACTCAGGATGTAGAGCTCAGGAAGATATTAGAGCAAATCACTGAAATCCACCAGAAACAATGCTCACATTCTCTCCAGAACATTGAACACTCGCCCTGATTAAATTCCAGAGCTAGCAGAGAAAGCAAGGGGGACTGGAAATCAACTTGACCTGCCCACTGACCCTGACTCATGTGACCACATTTGTGCTGTGCCAACTCCCTCACTCACCGCTGTTGCTGCGTTTCCTTAGGTCATACCCGCCTCCTGGCCCATTGGCTTCCTCAGGAACCTCCACAAGATCTGAAGTCTTGGAGGAAAGAAGAAAGAGCATGGGATGAGCAATGTTATATCTGTGGGTCAATTGAGCAGAGATTTTGGTGTAAGAGAGCTTAGGTAGAATTTGCATGACACATAAGGACCCAGTGATTGCTGTCTTGGCTGTTTGGCTAACTTCAGAGAAGCTATGTCCACTCGTGGGCACTGTACCTCCCTTCAAGTGTCTATAGCAGGCTCAGGCTTGGTGATGGTAGCTATCCAGTGAGTATTGAATATTCATGAATGTCTAGAAGCACAGGCCACAGCCAGGCTTCTTCCCAGGAATAGGCAACAGAGAGAAATCAGAATTCCTGTCCATATCCTGTCACTTAAAATTTTCAATAAAATGCTAGCTCTTTCTACAGGTGTTTTAAATATTAGTTTTAGAGAATGGGATGCACTGTGGAGGGATGCACTACTTAGGTACACATTAAATACTGTTTCCACTGCTGCAAAATTAATTGTTTTTATAATATGTATCCTGACTCTCTTTTTAAAGTGAGTCACAATCATTCTTCCATTTAGGTTACGGAAATAACAAGAACAAAAGCAATAATAACAATAACAGCACTCTAAATAGCTAATGGTTCCTGATCATTTACCATGTAATGTTTTTAAGGACTTTATAGATACCATCTCATTTATTCCCCAAATTAATCCTATGATAGACCAATTTTTCAGAGAGGAATCTGAAGCCCAGAGAGAATCAGTAGCTCTATTTGAGGCCCCATAGTTAATACATGGTGGAGCTGGGGCTGTGAATCACAGGCGTTGCCTCCAGAGCTCGTGCTGTTAAGCATTGTGCTTTATTCATCGGTGTGCTAAAGCATCTATTTGGGCTGGTGAGAGTCTCATGGTTATCACACTGGTGGCATGAAATGGATCACCACAGGAGTTTTACTCCATGGAATTGGCAAACGCTACAAATCAGGGTCCAGCTCTGCCTTGGTTGTTAGACATTTACTAGCATACCACTGAGTGCCTCTTTCAAAGGGCCACATGACCCAGCTTCAGTCTAACTGGCTCTATCCTCTTCAAAAGAGGAATTTAGGGGGCCTCTGAGGACAGTCATATATATATATATATATATATTTTTTTTTTTTTTTTTTTTTTTTTTTTATTTTTTTTGAGATGGAGTCTTGCTCTGTCGCCCAGGCTGGAGTGCAGTGGTGCAATCTCGGCTCCATTTCCTGGGTTCGAGCAATTCTCGTGCCTCAGCCTCTCAAGTAGCCAGGATTACAGGCACGCACCACCATGCCTGGCTAATTTTTGTATTTTTGGTAGAGACAGGATTTCACCGTGTTGGCCAGGCTCGTCTCGAACTCCTGACCTCAGGTGATCTGCCTGCCTCAGCCTCCCAAAGTGCTGGGATTATAGGCGTGAGCCACCACACCTGGCCTGACAGTCATATTTTAAAAAATTATTTATATCTTATCGGAGAGGGACCAGTTACCTTCTTAGCTCTCCTAGCCAGCCCTAGAGCCCTTTAGCACCACCCTCCAGAGACTGATTTTTGTTACAATTTAGCTTTAAGATTTTTTTTTTCAAACACTGTTACCATCATGACACAGCAGAAAGAAGAAAAAAAAGTCACGGGGTCTCTAAGTCACTCATGCCCTGCTCCCTTTGAAGCTCACAATTTCTGCACAGAAGCTGGTTTGTAGAGAATTTCATTTGTTAATTTAATCTTATGAAACTGAAGATTATTCATAAACTAGCCAACTAACTCCTAGAATGTTGTTTGAATTTGGTTTCTTTTAGCTTTCCCAAAGCCATCAAGCCTTTTATATTCTAGAACATTTGAAAGTACATTGAGGAAAACATAACAATTTGGAAACAGCCAAGTAGTGACTTCTCAACAATGTAAAACAAATGCCTCTGCAGCCTTGGAAGAAAATAAAGCTGTGGAACAAAGCTTTGCTATGCAGGCATATGTTAACTTTAGGACATAAAAATACTAAAAATAAAATAAAAAATGCAAGATGCTGAAGTTCATTATTACTGACCTGCTGGCAGGAAGCAAAATCACTTTAAAATACCAATCAATGTTTCTGTTTTCTTTCTTTGAGGATGGTTGGACTTCGGGGAAAGGTGAAGTGACAGATCTTTAAGTACAATTTGGTTTGTCTTTGTCTCCCTGCAGCTCTCAGAACAATGCCTTCACAGAGCTAAACTCCAACAAATATCTACTGGTGGAACCAGTGCCAGTATAAGTGGACAGTGATAAATGGACATCCCTTTGACATTCAGAAAACTATGCTTTTTGCTCCTAAAACCAGTCTGTAGGGTCCAGATGTTGCTAAAGACAAAGCTATATTAGAGATGAAAGCAAACTGGGACATCCCCAATTGTCCCTCTGGTGGTCTTGCTGCTTCTTAGCATCAGCCCCAAATGAGGAGGCTGACATGTTCATTGCCTACTATGGAATGTTTCCAAGGAGGTCTGTTTGTCACAGTTCAGCAAAGCTCAGCACCACAGGAGCAGCCATCTATGGCTCGTGCAGATAGATTAGAGCCATCTCTGGGGAGCCATCTCTCCGCAATTGCCTCTATATGCTGGCTTTTCAGTTGCCCTTCCACCAATGCCAGCTTCCCACAAGCATGGAAGAGGCTTGCACTGAAGTGAGATGACCTACTGGCTCTCACCAAAGATTTGAGAAAGGCTTGTTCAGGATGCTGGTCAAAGTGGACAGAGATCTCTTTACTCTGACCAGTTCTGTTTGTGCTTTTCCTTTGATTGCTGGGTGGCATCTACAAACAGTCTTGACTTGTAAGGGGAGATGGTTGCAGGCTGAGAGTGAGCTCTGTGTGGCTTTGGGGAAGCAACTCATTGACAGCAATGGCCCTCCTCACTCCCCTGAGAAAGGAGATGCAACGTGGTACATGGGGTTAGGGAGATGATTAGCATTCTTGGATCTGTTTCAAACTTCAGATCCAAGCTTGTGGCCACTGTAAATGTGTCACTCAAATGCCATTCACACAGAGAGGGAGTTAAGAGCAAAGGTGAAGAGGAGAGAGATAGAGGGCTGATTTCTTTGGAAGCAAACTTTAGTTTTTGATTTAACTCAGTAATTCTCCAACTTTAATGTGCATCAGAATCACCTGGAGGGTTTTTTAAAATGGAAATTGTTGGGCTCCCCAAATCAGATTTTCAGATTTTGCAGATCTGAGAGACAGAAACCCAAATTTGCATTTCTAACAAGTTTGCAGATGATGCTGATGCTGCAGATCGGGAGACCACACACTGAGAACCACTGATTTAGCTCATTGCCAGCCTTCTATTACAAAAGTTTAGGCAGTTTTGACTGAGGAGGGTGCTCATTCATTCATTGATTCGTGCACTCACCACATATGTATTGACACTCTACAAAGGGCTGGCAGAACCTGGGCCTTTATATTGTTACAAAGTTCTCCAGGGGATTCTGATATGCCCCACCATTTGAGAATCACTGGTATAAAGTAATGAAAACACAAAGCTGTGAATAAAAGAGTCCTTGCATTTAAGGAGGTTAGTCTAATTGAGAGGACTGGGAAAGTGAGAGAAAAATCAAACAAAAAAAGTGAAAATTACTAAGCAATATATAACTAATGGATTAATGAACTGGATGCTCTGGGGGACCAGGGAAGAGGTGGGTGCCCAACCAGACCCAGAAGCTTGGAGAGATGTTGTCTGAGAGAGGTGGAGATAGTTTGAATGTCTGGACAGAGCATGGCTATGAAGAAAACGGCTAACTGTGCCCAGAGCTTAAGCTGTGAGAAATGAAGTGTTGTGTGGATCCCGGAGGATTCTGAGGTCAGTCTTCAAAAGTCCCTTGTTAATTCTTCCTCATTCTTCACACATTTCTTGAGTATTCACTATGTGCCAGGCACTCTATGAGTCCCTGATGTAATGAGATGAATAAGGAATGGGACCTAGATACTCACCAGATACTCAGTATTTATTCAGGGAATAGACACAAAAGCAGATGATTACAATGCAATCATGTATATTCTATAAGAAAGGAATTCTTGAAGGCTTGTGGGAGGAGCAACTCACCATGCATGGGGGAGTCTGGGGACTCTTCATTGTTTGTGTAAAAATAGAGTGGGTCTTAAAAAATTTCAGCTCGGTGGAGCAACATGTTCTAAGGAATGGATATGTTATAGGGCTTGGGGAGTTCAGGGGAAGTGGGTTTTTAGGGTAATGGCAGGACTCATATGCCATGCCTAAGAGTTTGGGCATTGTTGTTCTGACATAAGCAACTTAATAGAGGATTTTAATTAGGGAAGTTGCGCAAAGCCTTTCTTTAAGGGTTGATAAATCAGGTGGTACTGTTAAGGGTCGGCTCAAAAGGGTAGCACAGTTATTTCTTTATAATAATCTAGGTGAGAGATAATGAGGTTCAAACCTCTAGTACTGGTGATAAATACTAAGGATATCTTTGATATTATTTCTGAGTTTTGAATTATAGGACCTAATTACTCATGGAATATGAGTTTAGTCTGAATCTGCTGATTTTGCAATATCTGTAGGACTGTTTGGTGCTTGGGCAAGAGGAAATACCTGAGGGAGTCATCAATGTAGAGATGGTGCTTGAACCAAAGGAATATGACAGATCAATCAAAGAGAGTAGAATAAGAAGACCAAGCAAAAACAGACCCCTGGGAACACTCCAACTTAAGGAGTTACAGGAGGACACATCAGAGAAGGAGATGGGCTGAGCAGAACAGGGAAGTTACCTTCAAGTAAGTCAGGGGTTTCTAACACTGCCCAAGCATGAGTGGCTCTGGGAAATGCCCTTCTAAGGTAACATATTTGCCATGTTAATGGATTACATCCTTGTTTAACTTCATAATAATCAGGTTCAAAGAAAACACTGTTAAGGCTAGATGCGTAATGAAAATGAAACAGCTGGGTGCAGTGGCATGCACCTGTAATCCCAGCTACTCAGTACACTCAGGCCGGAGGATCATTTGACTCCAGGAGTTTGAGGCCAGCCTGGGCAACACAGCAAGACCCCATCTCTAAAAAATTTTTTAAATGAATTAAAATATAGAACAGTAACAATTTACATTCATTGAGTGTCAATTATGTCAGGCCCTGTGCTAAACACTTTATGTATGTTATTGTTACCCAACCTAAGCAGCCTTTATTTACATATAAATCCTACCCATGTATGCTCTGTATATTTTCATCGCATTTAGCACCATTTTTATCCTTCTTTCAGT
This sequence comes from Hylobates moloch, assembly GCF_009828535.3. NCBI lineage: Eukaryota > Metazoa > Chordata > Mammalia > Primates > Hylobatidae > Hylobates > Hylobates moloch. Next base: position 92,828,140 of record NW_026652283.1, read on the forward strand.
AAAAGAATTAGCATTATCTTTTGGATGCCAAATAACAATGATCTCCTCCCTAAGGAGGTCATCAGGTATCTTAAAATGACACACATTGTCCCCTCACTGCTTTGAGGCAATGTCTGCTGAAGTGAAACATTTTTCATTTTTACTATGAAATGCTTCAGTACTCATATGACACAGTCATTATAATATCCTTAACACATGTATGTTACGTTCTCAATCTTAATAAAATGGGATAAGACATATAAAAGTGTATTTTTTTTTAATGGTAAACAATGCCACCATTGTCAGATTTCTTTGCTATTGGTTTGGTCTTCAGAAATAAGTTGCGAATTCTAAGGGTACAAAGCTATGTCTGCCTCTTCTTTTGTGTCCCCTACAGTGCTAGTAAACTGTAAGCCCTTCATTCATGTCTGCTAACTGAGTAGAAGAAAGAACTATCTGACGTCAATTTTATGTACAGTAAGAAAAAAGAGTAAAAATTATTTTCAGTTCTTTCCTCTTATAAATCAGTGGATGCATGAAGAACAGGGCTTTCAGTGAGTTTAAAGATGGCTTTGTGGCATCAGGCAGAGGACCTATAAACCTGCCTACTTGCTTATCCGACCTATTTACCTACCTATGATCTTGTGGCTTAAACTGCACCCAATAGAGGACCTATAAACCTACCTACTTGCCTACCCGACCTACATTCCTATTCACCTACCTACAATCTTGTGGCTTAACCTGCACCCAATGAGGAAGCTGCTTCAACTCGGTCTCTGAGAACCCCTCCCAGGCATGTGCCCTGCCCCTCTTCCCACAATCCACCTAGTCACTTGATGTTGAGAGGACTCAGTGGGGCAGACCATTTGAAGGCTCATCTGTGTCTTGCATGGAAGCTTCCAGTCCAGCAGGGGCTGCAACAATGGAACTGGAAACTAAGTGCTGGCTATCCTAAGTGGCCATGTGAACTGGAAGGTCCTTGCGTCTTTGCTGGAGGAATGGTGGCTTTCAGCATGGGCTGCAGAGTTGTATGGCATCTTGGAGCATTTATAGAAGTTCTGGTTGAAACAACCAGAGACAAGATGATGATAATAGGTCACAGAGATGCATGGAACAGTCAGTTTAAGTCAGATAAAACTTAGGAGAGATGCTTGGAAGGGTGAGTGTCCCACAGAGTCATAGTTAAGTACCTTTGAGAGGGCAGTTTTTGTGTGCAATCAAGAGGTGTGCCCTCTCTTAGAGAGAAAAGACAAACGATATGAGAAATAGCTGTATCTTTGAACTGGAATGTAGCTGAAAGAAAAACTGGAAATAGCCAGAATTTCCAAGTTCCTGACCATTGTTTGAGCCAAACATTTCTGTGTGTTGACTCATATGTTATCTAATATTGGTGGGAGGGTAAAGGAGAGGGGGTCCGTGGGAAGGGTCAAGGAGCATGAGGCCAAGGGGATGGTCTTTGGGCAGGAAAGTAAAATAATCCCTTGGTGTTGACAACAGGAAGTTAATCCTTAGTGGCTCAAAGCACTTTGGGTTTCTCTTTGGCAGGTGCCTGACTCCCTGCAGACCTGCCCTCATGAGGCAGTTAGGTGGAATCCCCCATACTGCAGTGCCTGAGGCCCGCTCTGCCCAAGACCACCACAGACAAACCGAGGAAGGAAGAGGATAATTACAGAGGTTCTGTGAGGTGAGTCAGAGCCACTGCCGGAGCTGCCCTTCTTTGTCCTCTGGGCCAGGGAGGTGCCGAAGCGGAGGGTCTCATAGACAGGGTCCACCTTATTGCCACAGGCTGCAACAGAAGAGAAAGTTCATCTGAGGAAGCTCATCTGAGAGGACCCAGCCAACTCCCTGCCACATCTCCTGGGTGAACAGCGCCTGAGAAGCAGGCTCTGTGCAGAGGAACTTAGCCTCTGGGTAGACAGGGCTTTCATGGCCAAGTGTTCCTCACAGATGCACCCCCACCCAGCATGCTCCCATTTGCAGGTCCTGCCATGTACCAGCTAGTACTCTGCTCCCAAATTCTTCCTGATTGGATTTCCTCTTTCGTTATTCCTCTCTAATTTCCAGGTTCTTGCAGGGATCAGCTTTATCCCCTCTGCTGGGAGGCTGTGCTCACCAAGGTACAAAGACTTGAGACACAAAGTTTGCAGTAGGAGGCAACTGTTTTAGAAATAACTTGTCACTACTGGGCCTCATTAATTTCTAATTGAAAGCTTTCTAATTTACAAATTTCTAGTTTAAAACTTGCCCCCCCCTAAAAAAAAGCAAAAATAGATGTCGAGATTTTCAGAGAGAGAGAAAAAATAATAGAAGTAAACTGAAAGATATTGTTAGAGAAGAATCCAAGCCAAAGCTATCAATAAATATAGGGCATCTTTTGATCTGCATTAGAGAATAATATATTCACTGAGCTACTACTAAGCATTGGTGTATAACCTATATTTATTTTTTATAGCAATTATGAAAAGCAGCAATTGCTGTTCTCATTTTGTGGGGGTTGACAGGTCAAGTAACTTGTTCAAAGACACACAGTTGTCAATAGGGAGCTGGGCTTTGAGCCTGGTCTGGGGGAAGCCATGCTCCGTGTTCTTTCCACTCCACCATGCTGCTGATGGTGGGATTACTAATCAGTAGCCTTTGGGATTTAGGTGTTTTCTGAGCTTCATCAGGGAGAGGATGAAAATTCCTGGAGAATTTGGTCCACTTTATGTTTCCCTTCCAGCAAACACACAGTCATACTCCAAATAGCCACCAAACAAACACACAGAGATACCCCACGGGTTTTGCAGCCGTGGGAGGACAGTAGCCATTAATGTTAACTTTGCTGCTTCAAACTCCACTCAACCCATCAATGTCCCAACTCACCAATGGGCATAACTTCTTTAATGCAGCCAAACTGTTCATGAATGAGCAAGGGGGAGCTGTAGTAACGCCGAAACCCCTTTGGCTGGAGAGAGAATGAGGAAGGCAAGGGGTTAATGTCACTGGAGATGGAGAAAACCATACAAGAGCTCCCTAAATAAAACCAATTGGTTTCTCCAGGAGCACCCTCCTGTCTCCCATTAACATGCTGCCTTATCCTATAATTCCACAATTTAACCCCAGCAGGGACACAGAGGCAGGGAGGAATAGTGGCAACAAGCAAGTTACACTCTATCCAGAAAACAAGGTCCTGGCCCTGGCCTCCCCAGTCCTGCCTGTCCAGCCTCCTTTGCATCCCAGATCCTCATTGCCTCCTGGATTACAGGTGGACTGCCACATATTATTTCACCACAGTTTGTTATTGTGGGTTGTTAAAATAATATAAATAAAAGGCCTGGGCATGGGTAAGTGGACCTCAGAGGGAGGCCTACAAGCTCTTGTATATCTGAAGAGCTTTACCCAGAATCATTTGCTCTGTATTCTGGATTCTTTTCTCTGTTTTTCTGACCTCTCATTCATGGTCTGTCTTGGCTTATGGGAATCACCACTGGAGAAGGAGAAGGGGAAGCACGGGAGGCAGAGGTTTGAGAAAAGAGACATTGCAAATCAGAGTAAATAGATAAACTAAGAACTTGGACTTAGCTATACTCCATCACTGGATGGGAACTTGGTGGCCCAGTCCCTACTAGAATTCCAGAATCCTCTCTAATGTTCCTGGAAAGTGGTGTCCCTTGTCTTACACTGTCAGTGATGGGAGGGGGTGAAGGAGCATTCACTAACCCTGGAGGCAAGACATTATATTTTATTGTTAAGACTTAGTATCCACTGATCTTAGGTCTTTCCTCAGGAGCCTCAAAGGACAATGGAGTTACTCTTCTAAATTTTAGGTCTAAAATTGTTGAAGACAGCTGTTGATGTCCTGTCTAATTATTCTCTAGGGTAGACATTCTTGGTCCTTTCTATAATTCTTTGGCCATCCTAGTTTCAAATGCCCTCAAATGTGCTCTGGATTGCTTTTTGAAAAAAAATTTTTGAGACAGGTTCTCGCTCTGTCACCCAAGCTAGAGTGCAGTTGTGCAATAATGGCTTACTGAAACCTCTGCCTTCTGGGCTCAAGCGATCCTCTAATCTCAGCCTCCTGAGTAGCTGGAACTATAGGCACACACCACCACACTCAGCTAATTTTTAAATTTTTGTAGAGACAGGGTCAAGCCATGTTGCCCAGGCTGGTCTTGAACTCCTGGGCTTAAGCGATCAAGCCACCTTGGTGTCCAAAGTGTTGGGATTATAGGTGTGAGCCATTGTGCCTGGCTTGAATTGCCTCTTAATCAATATGTGGCACCAGGACTGAAGCCCATCCTCCTGAGATGGTATGATCAGCCATCTCAAGAGCCATTCAGTCTCTCTTGGTTTGGCCAACATGATTCTGTTAAAGTGGTGCAGATATTTATTACTCTTTCCTCTTTTGTGGGGGCTTAGCTCTTGTCCTCTCTTGCTGCCCACTGAGCTGACCACCAAGGAAGCACTAGGGTGACCAACCATTAGTTTGCCTGGGGCTTAGGGGGCTCCTGAGATGCATAAATTTCACTTTTAAAACCTGAACAGTCCCAGGATGTGGGACTTTCAGTATTAAAACTGAGAAAGTGCCAACCTGGGAGAAGTTGGTCACTCTATTAATGACCCTGACTCCCTTTCAAGGTGGGGCATTGTTGATTAGGTTGACAAAGCCCTTGTCTTTGTTTTCTGATTACACCAATTAGGAAGCCAAGCTGGCAGCCAGTTCTGGGGTGCTTTGCACAGGGTTTCAGGGAAGGATTTCGGAGGGGGTGATCTCACTGCAGCAGGCAAGTGCCCTAGCAGAGAGGTGTGGGCCTCACTCCTGGCACAAGCCCTTACCAGCTTGCCCATGCACCGCTGGGGTGCCAGGCCATCTGTGCACTTGTGGTGGATGCTCATCTTACAGGCTTTGCAACGCAGTCCATGCTTAGCATTTGTTCCTGTCAGGTACATGGCAAACTTTAGTTAGGATACAACCTGCCGTTTCCTGCTGATTAGTCTAAAATCACAGAAAATGAGGTTCCCTAGGTAATTCTTTCCTACAACTTTTTCATGAAGCTTTCAAAATAGAAAATATATATATATGGTAGATTCTTTTGCTTTCTCCTACATTTTCTACCTAAGGTATACACTCTGGTTTATCTCCATCTTTCCTATTCACTACTCCAGCAACTCTAAGCCTGCTCCATGCCCTTTGTTCTCTCAAGTCAAGCTAGTAAATTCCATTTTCTTTGCTTTTCATGTAGGTTACTCAATTCTACTTTTCTGTGTCTTACTGAGTAGTGCAAGTCCTGAAATTTCATGTATTTTCTTCTGTATTTCTATCACAGGATCTGAACTGTTGGACAAATTCTCAGGAAAATGACTGATTAAGGGGGAAGGGCAGGTCTGTGTGAGAGTGGGGCTGACAGTCTTCTAGAGGAAGAAGATGAGAATGATAATGAAATTGTGGCTGCGGTGAGTCACTTAGCTTCTTGGGACAGGGTGCTATCATAGAGTGAGAAGAAAGAAGGCTGAGAAGAAAAGGCAGAGAGCCATCCTGGTATCTGCATGCACAAAGGCCCAAGGCAGGAGCACTGGAGAGGAACTGGGAGGCCCAATAAGAGGGCAGGGTGTGGGGGCTTCAGGAAGATGGCAGGTGCTGCACACCGTTGTTCATTATTTCAGAAAGTGGCTGGATAAAGATTAAAGAAGGATGTTAAAATGGGTGTGTTCTGCCTTCATCTAGTCTAAGACAAGAGAATGCCATCTGCTCTGATATCCCAAAGTAAGATGGTAGGTTCCCAGGCAGGTCTCAGAAAGGTGCCAAAATGGATTTTTCCCACTCTTGGATGACCAAGCATCTCATGTATTAGAAAAGAGGAAGAAAGATGAGGTAGTGGAGAGAGTATTTCTTTGCAGAGTTGTTGAGGCACTATCAGTCTTATCCCTCCTCCTTTACCACGATGAGAAGGATGGGGTGTGCTCTGTTGTCTCCTCAGCCCTGAGAGGGTCTCAAGGAGACTATTTTAACAGCTTGACCTATGTGAGTCTGTGGGACATAAGACTGTGGCCATACCCATTCTTGGAAAAACCTAAAAATAAGAGACGTGGGTGGCCAGGGGTCCTGTCAGCCTACTGAGGAGACAGCTGTGTGAACAAGGCCTGCACTCCAAAAGCTTGTTAGGAAAAGGGTTGGTGAGTCCAACAAGTATGTGATTCTCATGGATCAGATATGGATTATGTAGAATGCTATCCAAGATGACAACCTGGAGAGACAACAGGATTTCAACAAAGTAAGTCTCTTTAGAGGGGAGATACAGGAATGAATATGTCCATGTAGTATGAGACATGAAGTCAAGATACCCCACTGTACAGCACAGCTGTCCACAGACCCAAAGTGAGGATGTCCTAAGATTACAAAATCCACCCTCTTCTCCACAATTGCCTCACCATCTAGCCAGTCTCACTGCTTCATCTCTTTTTGTCCTCCTCCAATTCAATATGTGTGCAGTGGTGGGGTAATGTTTTAAAAATGTAATCAAATAATCTCTATGTCTTGCTTAAACATCTTTCAGCAGGTTCTCTCTGCCTTTCTGATGTGTTATAAGGTGCTCATCATACTGGTGAGGCTCTGCATGCTTTGGGAGCCCACCTTTAACTTAATCTCAGGTCAATCCCTCTTGTTCACCATGCTTTAGCCATGTGGTCTTCTTATAGTTCCTTGAATACTCGAACCCTTTAATTCCTCAGCTCTCTACACATGCTGCTTCATATGCTTGGAATGCTGTTTCCGTCACTCTTCAGTTGGCTAGCAACCCCTCAGTCTGTGGATCTCTTGGCATTTCAATGAAGCTTTCTTGAAAACATTTCCCACCCCTGTCTAAATTATCCTTTTCCTCTTACTTTTTCTCCCAACACTCTGTGGTTATCTTTCACATCATTTATCACAATTATTATTTATTTGAAAGTTTGTTTTAGTCTGCCTTTCCCTCTGGACCATGAACTCGATGAGGCTAAGGACTGTGTCTGTTAATTTGCCTCGATATTCCCAGCTCTTGAGCATGATGCCTGATAAACACATTTTTTCATAGTCACTCATGAACTGAAGCAATGGTGGCTGGTTTGAGATAATTCATGGAAGTTGATTAATCAACGATGCATAAATAGTATTCAAGAGCTGAAAGGGGGAACTTGAAGATCTATTTGTATTATTTCATTTCAAAGATGAGATGCCTAAGGGTCCAAGTGGTAGAAGATTTGCCCCAGGTTGGAGAAGGTCTTGCCTAGTTTCACTCTTTCATTGCTTGTCCTAAATATTTCCTCCGTTTATTTGGGTTGTTTAACCTACATGAAGATGACGTTGGGGCTAACTGGATGATAAAATAAGGGTGGGTAAGAACCTGGCATGCAACCTGGAAAAGCAACAGGCAAACCCCTGAATGAGAAAAGAGTTAGAAACCCTTCAGGAGGTATGTTACCTGAAAACTTTCCTCAGGATGGCATCATTTAATATGATGTGTGTCTGCTGTCATAATCACTTCACAGAAAGTTGAAGTGACACATAAACACACTATAAATTATTGGGCATGTATGCTTGTTTATAAATACAAGGATAAGGATAAAGTCCCTTTTCCTTTTTGAGAATAACTATTTAGCTGAAAGACTGCTATGCTTTTAAAAGACTGAACTTTGAAAGCAATTACTTACTTTTCGTTTTCAAATTAGAGAATGCTATTTGTGCTCTCTGTGGGAATTTAAGTAAAAGCTTCAAAGAGGAAGTTATTTCATTGTGTGCTGGACTCTGAAATAGCATCATTATATGTTAAAATATATATATTTTATTCAGACCCAAACACCATGATTTCAGTTTTCCTTGTCTGTTCTTATACATGTAGTATACCGTTTTGTATGAACCAGACCACCAGCAATTATTTGGTTTCTGATGTTCCAATGTCCACTCTGGAATAACAAGAATGATTGAAGAGGAAGCTTGCGTTCTGCAGCTCAGAGAATAGTTCAAAGGAATAATTCACATCACAGCAGTGGCATTAGTTTATTATAGCAAGATATGGAGAAGCCATGGTCTGACTTGTTTTATCGCTAGTGACCCCCATCACAAAGTCGTTGCTGCAAGTGACCCTTACGCCTGAGTAGAGTAGGAAAAACATAGTTTTAAATTTGAATCTGTCTCAGTCTGGCTCTTTAAATTTAAGAAAACTACTAGCATTTCTGGAACCTCAGCTAAATTATTAAATGGGACCAGTACTACCTACTCTCAGAGTTGCTAATAGAATAGTATCATAATGTATGCAAAAAGATTGCATGGGTTTAAATACCTGGAAACAAAGATGCCACTGAACTTTGGATAAACAATGGTGGACTGTTCATATAAATTTCCCACTTAGTCCTACCAACACCCTACTAAAATTACAGTCCAGGAATTTAAAAACAAAGCATATACTCCGAAGAACAAGGTTATTGGGAGAAACAGCAAGAGTAGATGAGAGTTTAACATATATTTGGAAGTTAAAAGGCAAGTGGAGATATGGTAAGCAACTTAGTAGATGATAGGAAGATTGAATTTCTCAGTAACAACTTGGAAACTAGAAGAAGATGAAATTTCAAAAGCTGTTAAAATTTTCTGAGAAAAAAAGATTTGCAACCCAGAGTTTTATACCCAGCCAAATTATTAACATGTATGAAGGTAGAATAAAGATATTTTCCAATCTTCAGGGGTTCAGAATATTTACTTTACACACACGTTTTCTTAGAAAACTTCTAGAGAATATGACTCAGAAAAATGAGGGACTAAATCAAGAAAGAGGAAAATATCAGATCCGGTACATAACAGAAGAACTGACAACTGACACTGAGGAGAGGTAAGCGGTATCCCACTATGATAACTGCAGTACCTGTACACTGGAGCGTCAAGAAGAAGTAAGGCAGCAGACTTGGAAAAAAATAGCACTTAAAAGTTTATTGATAGCCAGATGCAGTGGTTCATGTGTATAATCCCAGCACTTTGGGAGGCCAAGGTGGGGGGAGGCCAGGAATTTGAGGCCAGGAGTTCGAGACCAGCCTGGGCAACATGGTGAAACTCCATCTCTACTACAAATTCAAAAACTAGCCGGGTGTGGTGGTTCATGCCTGTAATCCCAGCACTTTGGGAAGCTGAGGTGGGCAGATCACTTGAGGTCAGAAGTTTGAAACCAGCCTGGCCAAAATACCCATCTTTACTAAAAATTCAAAAATTAGCCGGGCATGGTTACATGTGCCCCGTAGTCCCAGTTACTCGGGAGACTGAAGCATGAGAATTGCTTGAACCCAGGAGACAGAGGCTGCAGTGAGCCGAGACTGTGCCACTGCACTCCTGCCTAGGTGACAGAGTGAGATTTTGTCTCAATAAAATAATAAATAAATAAATAAAAGTTTATTGATACCTTTGAAGTTCTGATACTGCAATAGACATGGCATTTGACAAATCTGTGAAGGCATTTGAAAAAAATAATTATAGATACATGAAATGTTTAGGAAGTAAAAAAGGTAATTTTTAATTTGAGGAAAAATAAAATCTGCGTAAGATTGTAAGAAATGTACAATACTTGAATCAGAAGTTAACAATAGTCACAATAGGGCACAAATTGGCCATGTATCACAAAATTGTGATAAAACTACTTGGGAAGATGGAAGTAAGGAAGCAAAGATTGTGATATGACTCTTTGTGGAAGGTGACAGCGAGGAAGAAAGAAACAAAGGGTGTTGCTGGAGATGTGAGAGCTGAGCCCTCATCTTCTATAGCAGGAGCCCAACAAAGTCAATAAACAGCAGCAGAAGCATAGCATTTAGAAATGCTGAAATAAATGACAGAAGAAACAATGAAAGAGGACAAAAGTGGTTGCCTTTCAGACGCGAATCTGGGATGAGACAGTTTCTGTTGTAGAACTTTCAGTACCATCTGCCTTTAAACTATTCTCATGAACTACTGTAACAAAAAGCAGATTAAAAAAATGAAGTCTCTGGAAACATGGTCAAGTCATCCCTCGGAATGATGTGGCTCTTGGGATACGGAGATGTTGGGAAAACATGGGGCTAGCTCATCACATGAGTCATCAGTTCTTCCCTGGACATTTGAAGTTCTGGGCTAAATTAAGACAGTTTTATGAGTTACAGCTGAAAATTATTAAAAATGTTAGTCATGACATTCAAATGGAGTTTGGAATGGATCAATGCAAGCCAATACAACACTGATTAGGAGGTAGGCAGTGGGCTGTTTTATGAGCGTGGTATCATTTACCACTATGCTTAAGTGAGCTGTCTGCAGAGAGCCAAATATTGGAGCACAAAGACATCTGTACATAAATGTTGGAAGAAAATATTGAAAAGCTTTTCTCAATGCTGGTGGCTGAACCTTCTACACTAAAGAGCATGCATCCACTTTTTTTTAAATGAAATTAATTACATATATCTGTAGAATAATTGGCTGGACTCATTTTGATAAGATTTTGCCATTGAGGCATTGCTTAATCCTCAATCCAATTTCATATAATGTCAGAGTTAAAGATAAAACAGGATAAAATGGTGATTTACAATTGAGACTACTCAACTACAGAAATAATTTGGAGAATGAGTAAACATAAACTTGTATAAGAAAAGAAATGTAATCAGTACAGTACTTAAATCAACAATGAACAACAGTTATAATTCTTGTTAATAATTAGTCTGCTTCCAGATTACACAAGTATAGAATTACTCCTATAATTTATTTGATGAAATTAGTATAAATTAGACAAAAAGACTCTTTACTATGATTTAAGAAAAAAATTTTAAAAATATGTAACTACATATATAGAAATGTCCATAAATATTGCTTAGATTATATAAAATATCTATAAGTGATTCTAAGGTAAATACAGGCAAGATAGTCCAAAGACTTTCTAGGCATCTGCTTTTCCAGGTTTAGCCATTGGACTCCTCTCAACATCCACCAGTATAGGGGCATGGCTGGGAGAGGAGGCTGTGAGGGATGCCTGCATCAAGAGTTGCGCAGAGCCCAGAGAAGGTCAAATGATCATGTCACAGATGGGTCTTAAAGCTGGAGAGAGGAGAGCAAAAGCAATGGATAATTTTTAGTGCCAAGGCACACAAGAGGAATTTAAGGGCTAAAGATGATGCAAACAGTAATAATGATGACAGAGTCAGTACTTTTAAACTAAAGGCTATAACAAAACTGGTGCTAGACAATAAAAACGGGCCTAATAATGCAGCTAGCTCTATTCATCAGCAGTTTGTCCTTGAATATACACTAACACAAGGAAGAAACAGAAACACATGGAGATCACTGAAGCAGCTCTCCACCATGCAACCCCTCCCTACTTCCCTTGCTTCATTTTCCACATGACACCTTGGGTTCCTCCTTTGCTTTCTCAGATCATTTATGGTTCCTGGTAATGGTGGCTGGGTCACACCTCTTGAGGACTGCTCATGCTGCCTTCCCTGCCTTTCTTGTTTGACTGGTAAACAGTCTTACTTTCTATGAACCGCCTCTAAGTACTTTCCAAAGCCTCCTGCACACACATCCTCCTTCCCTCCACAGGGAACCCACCACTCTCCTCTGTCCCCTCATCGTTCTCAGAGCACCTATTACAACAGGACATCTCCTCTTCTATTATGTGGGACTTGACATGAAATGGTGGTTTCTTTACCTCTGGGTCCCTGTGGTCAGTGAAGTGCTTGGTACAAAGTGCATCACTGTCCATCAGGAAAGATTAGCCTACCCAGGCCTGGGCAGGACAAATGTCCAGGCCGAGAGAACACTGAGGCTTTGCCCCTTTAATTCTATGGAAAGAGTTGGACTTCTTTATGTGGCCCCTGACTCCTGGAGGCCTGCATGACCACCAGGTTCAAGTCTGCCTACAGATCTTTATGTATGGGCTTCCAGCTGGCTAGCCTTGCTTTTTATTCCAATGTTCTAATGTGACTGCATCTAGAACCCTCCAACCTCCCAGGTCACCCTGTAACACAGGCCAGATACTGTTCCATCAGACTCCTGCCTGACCTAGGAGGCTGGCTGAAAAATGATTCTGGGAGTCACTCTCTCTGTCTCTGCTACTGGCTCTTCATATCCTCCTACTCTCCTCAAAGTAGATGTTGAAATCTATCTGGACAAGAACTAAGTTAGCTGTGCCTCTTGACCTTTTTAATTTTGCTTGTGGACTTCTCCCTGTCAATAGCTTGCGTTGGCCTCTGCCTCCTCCTTATAGAATGAGTTTTCACCGTGCCTCCCCGGGTGACCCACGACAGCCTCTGTGAATGCTTAGTTATCCTGACAGATGCTTCAGATTTCTATTACTGCTTTTACCTCATATATATAACCCAGAAATGCCTGCAATCATATACCTAAACACATGTAATAATAGAAGTGTGGAAGCATAACAATTTAGCCATAGTTTCATATAGTGATTCAATGCAAAGGCAACTGACTAAACACATAAATAATGGCCTGAATGATCACATGTGTGGAATATTGAGTTCCACAATCAAAGGAATGTATAAATTATACATCCTTAGTGCCATTATTGAAACCTGTGGCTTCAAAATCTAAGAAATCACGATGATTTGAAGAAGTCAATGCTCCATAGCAGAATTTAAAAAAAAAATAACGTGTGATGTATTTTCATTACTTTCACATGCTACTTCTCTTTGATGTGAAGTAATGATGTGGAGATAATTTCTAAGATTCTGAAATCACATAAAGCTAGCTAAACCAAATGGAGCCACTGAGCATGATTTTTCCCCTTCTCATATAGACAAAGGGTAATTTGAAAGAAAAAAGATGAATTGAGGAAAAAATCAAACTAAGTTTGGAAGAGTTTGTTGGTGAATATACAAACACACACATACACACACACACACACACACACACACACACACACACGAGAAAAGCCATTGTATGAGAAGCCAGAAACTTGAATTTTCATCCTGATTCTACTTTTTTACTTCTGTATTCTTACATTTGAATAGGAAGGAAAAAAGGTAGGAAGGGATTAAAAATGATTGAACTCTTATGCACCATTAGGCAATTTCCTGGATGCTTCCTTGCTTTATTAATAAAAGAACATTACCTTTTATATTAAAAATATTATTATAACGGGGAAGTAGGGATAATAGATAACTTCATTGGAAAGAATGAATAAATGTTGAGTTGGGATGGGTACATAATTCACTGGCTGTGGAGCTCATATTGAAACTTTTCTCTCTTCTTATGATCTCAGCAGTCTGTGTGGCATTTCCATTGCTTTATTTTTATAGGTTGTGTATGAAGGCCCAACAATATGCAGCTAGTGAGGACAGGAACAGGACTAGGGTCCGGGTCTACACAACTCTGAAGCCCAGCTCACTTCCCTGCTCCTCATTGCCTCTGCCAGCCATCTTCATGCTGACAGATCTCTACTCTGTTCTGGTCTAGATTTCTTCCACTGAAAGTGAAAGGGCACCTGTGGGTCTCTCAATACTGACTATGATAATGATAAAATTAAAATATGTATATGTAACCATGGTCAATGAGGATGAGGTTGAGAGAGAAGTAGCAAGAGTTTGCAGGTGCCAAAAGTTTACCTTAGAAGACTCTGGGGCTGCAACCATCCTGGCCCAATACCCTCTTTGGAAGGGACATTTGTCTCTTTGGAAGAGAAATGTGATTCTCATCACATTTGTGGTGGGTTACATATAGGCTCTCATAGTTGACAAATGTGAACAGGAATTTTCAGGGTGGCCAGCTGCTGTAGAGATGTGGGTACCCATAATAGATTCCTATAAGGGTCTACAGCCCAGTATATATACTACAGCCCAGTGTAGGCCTTTGAAAATATGTAGCATGCACACACTATTGCCAAGGCCTCCAAGCTGGTGATTACATACACTATCACTAACACATTAGAAGTTAAAGGTGCAGATGCTAATGTAAGTGTATGCTGCTATTTCTAGTTTTGTCACAGACCTACCTATTCAGGGGCTTATTTTTGCTTTTTAGAATGATATTGATGAGTAGTCCTTATTTAATAAAAACAATGTTCTCAGCTTTGTTGATTCTTTTAAAAGCTTTGAAGAATGAAGCCAGGGTGGCGAAGTTCAAATGTAGGAATACAGAAGTAAAAAAAGTAGGATAACAGTTTTACAAATTTTTAAAACCTCTATGTATAAATTATATTATATTTGGGTGTTCATATATGAATATGTATATGTATGTACATACATATATAGTTTATAAAGACACCATGACAGAGTGGTAAAAGTCATGCTTAAGGCATCAAAAAACTTAGGTAACAGTATTCAGCTCTGAGACTTTGAACCAGGCACTTGATCTCTGAGCCTCAGTCTGCGCATCTGAGAAAGGCTGTCATGAGCACAAAATGGGAAAATTAAGGGGCCCTGTCTTTGGAAAACATATATCTCCATGCAAAAGTAAGTGGTGGGATGGCTAGAGGGTGTATCATCTGCAATTCCCCGTAGTGATTTTCCTGAGGTCATGATTTCCAGATTCTTTAGGCTGAACTGCACATAGCTAACTCAGGTATGTCACCTGTGATCAGGCATGACCTCAGATAAAGCACAGGCTACATGGTTTGGCTGTGCCCCCACCCAAATCTCAACTTGAATTGTATCTCCCAGAAATCCCATGTGTTGTGGGAGGTACCCAGGGGGAGATAATTGAATCATGCGGCCGGTCTTTCCCGTGCTATTCTTGTGATAGTGAATAAGTCTCACGAGATCTGATGAGTTTATCAGGGTTTCTGCTTTTGCTTCCTCCTCATTTTCTCTTGCCACTGCCATGTAAGAAGTGCCTTTTGCCTCCCGCCATGATTCTGAGGCTTCTCCAGCCATGTGGAACTATAAGTCCAATTAAACCTCTTTTTGTTTCCAGTTTCAGGTATGTCTTTATCAGCAGCATGAAAACAGACTAATTCAGTAAATTGGTACCAGTAGAGTGGGGCATTGCTGAAAAGATACCTGAAAATGTGGAAGTGACTTTGGAACTGCATAATAGGCAGAGGGTGGAACAGTTTGGAGGGCTCAGAAGAAGACAAGAAAAGGTGGGAAAGTTTAGAACTTCCTAAAGACTTGTTGAATGGCTTTGCCCAAAATGCTGATAGTGATATGGATAATAAGATCCAGGCTGAGGTGGTCTCAGGTGGAGATGAGGAACTTGTTGGGAACTGGAGCAAAGGTGACTTTTGTTATGTTTTAGCAAAGAGACTGGGTGGCATTTTGCCCCTGCCATAGAGATCTGTAGAACTTTGAGCTTGAGAAAGATGATTTAGGGTATCTGGTGGAAGAAGTTTCTAAGCAGCAAAGCATTCAAGAGGTGACTTGGGTGCTGTTAAAAGCATTCAGTTTTAAAAGGGAAACAGCATCAAAGTTCAGAAAATGTGCAGCCCCACTATGCTATAGAAAAGAAAAACCCATTTTCTGGGGAGAAATTCAAGCTGGCTGCTGAAATTTGCTTAAGTAGCAAGGAGCCCAAATGTTAATCCCCAAGACCATGGGGAAAATGTCTCCAGGGCATATCAGAGGTCTCCATGGCAGCCCCTCCCATCACAGGCCTGGAGGCACAGGAAGAAGAAGTGGTTTTGTGGACCGGGCCCAGGGCCCCCACACTAGGGACTTGGTGCCCTGTGTCCTAGTCACTCCAGCCATGGCTGAAAGGGGCCAATGTAGAGTTTGGGCTGTGGCTTCAGAGGGTGGAAGCCCCAAGCTGTGGCAGCTTCTATGTGGTGTTGAGCCTGTGGGTGCACAGAAGTCAAGAACTGAGGTTTGGGAACCTCCGCCTAGATTTCAGAAGATGTAGGGAAATGCCTGGATGTGCAGGCAAAAGTTTGCTGCAGGGGCAGGGCCCTTATGGAGAACCTTGGCCAGGGCAATGCAGAAGGGAAATGTGGGGTGGGAGCCCCCACATAGAGTCCCACACAGAGTCCCTACTGGGGCACTGCCTAGTGGAGCTGTGAGAAGAGGGCCGTCATCCTCCAGACCCCAGAATGGTAGATCGACTGACAGCTTGCACCGTGTGCCTGGACAAGCAGCAGACACTGAATGCCAGCCTATGAAAGCAGGTGGGAGGGAGGCTGTACTCTGCACACCACAGAGGCAGAGCTGCCCAAGACCATGGGAACCCACTTCTTGCATCAGCATGGCCTGGATATGAGACTTGGAGTCAAAGGAGATCATTTTGGAGCTTTAAAATTTGACAGCCCCACTGAATTTTGGACTTGCATGGGCCCTTAACTCCTTTGTTTTGGCCAATTTCTCCCATCTGGAACAGCTATATTTACCTAATACCTGTACCCCCATAATAGGAAGTAACTAGCTTGCTTTTGATTTTACAGGCTCATAGGCGGAAGGGACTTGCCCTGTCTCAGATGAGACTTTGAACTGTGGACTTTTGGGTTAATGCTGAAATGAGTGAAGACTTTTGGGGACTGTTGGGAAGGCATGATTGGTTTTGAAATGTAAGGACATGAGATTTGGGAGGGGTTAGGGGTGGAATGATATGGTTTGGCTGTGCTCACATCCAAATCTCACTTGAATTGTATCTCCCAGAATTCCCATGTGTTGTGGGAGGGACCCAGTGGGAGGTAATTGAAACATGGGGACTGGTCTTTCCCTTGCTATTCTTGTGATAGTGAATAAGTCTCACGAGAACTGATAGGTTTATCAGGGGTTTCTGCTTTTTCTTCCTCCTCATTCTCTCTTGCTGCTGCCACGTAAGAAGTGCCTTTTGCCTCCTGCCATGATTCTGAGGCCTCCCCAGCCATGTGGAACTGTAAGTGCAATTAAACCTCTTTTTGTTCCCAGTTTCGGGTATGTCTGTATCAGCATCATGAAAATGGACTAATACAACAGGTCTATATACAGCACTCTACTCTCCGTTATAAACAACTTCCAAATTCCTCCCTTACATCTTAATTGATAAGCAATTAAGTTGATCCTTGCTTTATAAAAGTTCACTTTAAACATAAAAGTAGGTAACGTGAAAATTTTTGCACCAAATCAAGAATTCTGGCCATACTTCATGAACTTCAAAATCTGGCAAGATTAGCCTGTTGGGAGAAATCATCGGCAGTCATTTTTGATAGCATTTAAAATGGGAGATTTTGAAGATGGCAGACAGGAGGCAGGACTAGCTTGCAGATCCCACTTGGGGAGACAGCAGCTTGTGCAGACTCACATCATGAACTTTTGCTCTAAGAACTACCACAGGAGCGTACCAGGAAAGCTGAGAGAATCAACAGACCTTATGAAGAAACTGGATCACTGCTACAGACTCCCTGAGACATGAAAAACTAATAAAGCTGATGTGCTCTTGAATGTGCCACCTCCTGGCTGGAGGCCAACCAACACAAAACCAGTGCAATAAACAGAAACATAACCAAGGACTCACAGAGTCTGCTTCACCTCCCAGCTACCTCCACTGGAGCCGGTCCTGGAATCCATAGCTGAAAGACCTGAAGATGGATCACATCACGGGACTCTTTGCAGATACTCCCCAGTACCAGCTTGGAGCCCGGTAGCTCTGCTGGGTGACTAGACTCAGAAAAGCAAAAATGATCACTACTGTTTGGCTTTCAGGAAGCCCCATTCCTAGGGGAAACAGGAGAACACCACATCAAGGGAGCACCCCGTGGGACAAAAGAATCTCACAGCAGCCCTTGCATCCCAAATCTCCCCTCTGACATAGTATACTCAAATGAGAAAGAACCAGAAAAACAATTCTGGTAATATGACAAAACAAGGTTCTTTAACACCTCCAAAAGATCATACCAGCTCACTGGTGATGAATCCAAACCAAGATGAAATCTCTGAATTGCCAGAAAAAAAATTCAGGTCAATTATTAAGCTAATCAAGGAGGCACCAGAGAAAGATGAACTCCAACGTAAAGAAATGAAAAACATGATACAGGATATGAATGCAAAATTGTTCAGTGAAATAGGTAGCATAAATGAAAAACAGTCACAACTTCTGAAAATCAAGGACACTTAGAAAAATGCAAAATGCACTGGAAAGTCTTGGCAATAGAATCAAACAAGCACAAGAAAGAATTTCAGAACTTGAAGACAAGGCTTTCGAATTAACCCAATCCATCAAAGAGAAAGAAAATAAAAAAAAATGAACAAAGCCTCCAAGAAGTTTGGGACATCCAAACCTAAAAGTAATTGGGGTTCCCGGGGAAGAAGAGAAATCTAAAAGTTTAGAAAGCATATTTGAAGGAATAATCGAGGAAAACGTCCCTGGCCTTGATAGAGATCTAGACATCTGAATACAAGAAGCTCAAAGAACACCTGGGAAATTCATCACAAAAGATCATTGCCTAGGCACATAGTCATCAGTTTATCTAAAGTCAAGACAAAGGAAAGAATCCTAAGAGCTGTGTGTCAAAAGCATCAGATAACCTATAAATGAAAACCTATCAGATTAACAGCAGATTTCTCAGCCCAAATCTTATAAGCTAGAAGGGATTAAGGTCCTATTTGTAGCCTCCTTAAACAGAACAATTATCAGCCAATAATTTTTTATCCAGAAAAACTAAGCCTCATAAATGAAGGAAAGATACAGTCTTTGCAGGCAAACAAATGCTGAGAATTAGCCACTACCAAGCCAGCACTGCAAGAACTGCTAAAAGGACCTCTCAATCCTGAAACATATCATTGGAATACACCAAAATAGAACCTCCTTACATCATAAATCTCACAGGACCTATATAACAATAACACAATGAAAAAAAAGGTATTCAGGCAACAAATAGCATGATGAATAGAATAGCATCTCACATCTCAATACCAACATTGAATGTAAATGACCTAAATGCTCCACTTAAAATATACAGAATGGGAGAATAGATTGGAATTTACCAACCAAGTTTCTTCTGTCTTCAGGAGACTCAGCTAATACATAAGGACTCACATAAACTTAAGGTAAAGGGGTGGAAAAAGATTTTACATGCAATTGGACACCAAAAATGAGTAAGAGTAGCTATTCTTATATAAGACAAAACAAACTTTAAAGCAAATGCAGTTAAAAAAGAAGAAGAGGAACATTATATAATGATAAAAGAACTAGTCCAACAGGAAAATATCACAATTCTAAATACACACACACACACACACACGTATTTTATATATATATATATACATATATAAGTATTTTATATATATAATGATAAAAGGACTAGTCCAACACGAAAGTATCACAATCCTAAATATAACAGCAGGTGCATATAAATATATATGCACCTATAAATATATAAATATATATATAAATATATGTGCACCTAACACAGGAGCTCCCACATTTATAAAACAATTACTACTAGACCTAATAAATGAGATAGACAGCAACACAATAATAATGGGAGACTTTAATACTCCACTGACAACACTAGATAGGCCATTAAGACAGAAAGTCAACAAAGAAACAATGGACTTAAACTATATCCTACAACAAATGGCCTTAACAGATATTTACAGAACATTCTACCCAACAACTACAGAATATACGTTCTCTTCATCAGCACATGGAACATTCTACAAGATAGACCATATGATAGGCCACAAAACAAGTCTCAGTAAATTTAAGAAAATTAAAATTATATCAAGTACTCTCTCAGATCACAGTGGAATAAAATTAAAACTATATCAAGTACTCTCTCAGATCACAGTGGATCACAGTTGATTTTAGAAATCAACTCCAAAAGGAACCCTTGAAACCAAGCAAATACAGGGAAATTAAATAACCTGCTCCTGAATGATTGTTGGGTCAACAATGAAATCAAGATGGAAATTAAAAAATTATTTGAACTGAATGACAATAGTGACACAACCTATCAAAACCTCTGGGATACAGCAAAAGTGGTGCTAAGAGGAAAGTTCATAGCATTTAAATGCCTACATCAAAAAGTCTGATAGAGCCCAAATAGACAATCTAAGGTCACAACTCAAGGAACTAGAGAAACAAGAACAATCTGAACCCAAACACAGCAGAAGAAAAGAAATAACAAAGATCAGAGCAGAACTAAATGAAATTGAAACAACAATAATAACAAAACAATACAAAAGATAAATGAAACAAAAAGCTGGCTCTTTGAAAAAATAAATAAAATTGATAGAGCATTAGCGAGATTAGCCAAGAAAAAAAGATCCAAATAAGCTCAATTGCATATGATACAGGAGATATGACAACTGATACCACAGAAATACAAAAGATTATTCAAGATTATTATGAATACCTTTACGTGGATAATCTGGAAAACCTAGAGGAGATGGATAAATTCCTGGAAATATATAGCTCTCTTAGATTAAACCAGGAAAATATAAAACCTCTGAACAGACCAATAACAAGCAGTGAGACTGAAATGGCAACAAAAAAATTGCCAACAAAAAAAGTCCAGAACCACACAGATTCACAGCTGAATTCTATCAGACATTCAAAGAAGAATTGGTACCAATCCTATCAACACTATTCCAAAAGATGGAGAAACAGTAAATTCTCCCTAAATCATTCTATGAATCCAGAATCACCCCAATACCAAAACTAGGGGTAGAACATAACAAATAAAGAAAACTACAGACCAATATCCCTGATGAATATAGATGCAAAAATCTTCAACAAAATACTAGTGAACCAGATCCAACAGTATATTAAAAAGATAATTTACCATGATCAATTAGGTTTCATACCAGGGATGCAGGGATGGTTTAACATATGTAAGTCAATAAATGTGATCCACCACATAAACAGAATTAAAAATGAAAATTACACGATCATCTCAATAGACACAGAAAATGCATTTGACAAAATCCAGCATCACTTTATGATTAAAACCCTCAGCAAAATCAGCACAGAAGGGACATACCTTAAGGTAATAAAAGCCGTTTATGACACACAGCCAACATTTATATTGAACAAGGGAAAGTTGAAAGCACTCCTCCTGAGACCTGGAACAAGACTAGGATGCCCACTTTCAACATTTCTATTCAACATAGTAGTGGAAGACCGAGCCAGAGCAATCAGACAAGAGAAAGAAATAAAGGGCATCCGAATCAGTAAAAAGGAAGTCAAACTGTTGCTATTTGCTGACGATACAATCGTATACCTAGAAAACCCTAAAGACTCATCCAAAAAGCTCCTAGAATTGATAAATGAATCCAGCAAAGTTTTAGGATACAAACCTAATGTACACAAATCAAGAGCTCTGCTATATACCAACAGTGACCAAGCTGAGAATCAAATAAAGAACTCAATCCATTCCAGAATAGCTGCAAGGAATACTACAAAGCACTGCTGAAAGAAATCATAGATGACACAAACAAATGGAAACACGTCTCATGTTCATGAATGGGTTTAATCAATATTGGGAAAATGACCATATTGCCAAAAGCAATCTACAAATTCATTGCAATTCCCATTAAAATACCAACAGCGTTCTTCACAGAACTAGAAAAAACAATCCTAGAATTCATATGAAACCAAAAAAGAGCGCACATAGCCAAAGCAAGACTAAGCAAAAAGAACAAATCTGGAAGCATCACATTACCCAACTTCCAACTATACTATAAAGCCATAGTCACCAAAGCAGCATGGTACTGGCATAAAAATAGGCACATAGACCAATGAAACAGAATATAGAACCCAGAAATAAAGCCATATACTTAGAGCCAGTTGATCTCTGTGACAAAGCAAAGAAAAACATACAGTGGAGAAAAGACATCCTATTCAACAAATGGTGCTGGGATAATTGCAAGTCACATGTAGAAGAATGAAATTGGATTCTCATCTCTCACCTTATACAAAAATCAACTTAAGATGGATCAAATGTTTAAATCTAAGACCTGAAACCATAAATATTTATGATGATTAATACTGAATGTGAGTGTCAACTTGATTGGATTGAGGGATACAAAGTATTAATCCTGGGTGTGTCTGGGTGGGTGTTGCCAAAAGAGATTAACATTTGAATCAGTGGGCTGGGGAAGGTAGATCCACCTTTAATCTGGTGGGCACAATCTAATCAGCTTCCAGTGAATATAAATCAGGCAGAAAATTTTGAAAAAGAGAGATGGGCCTAGCCTCCCAGCCTACATCTTTCTCCCGTGCTGGATGCTTCCTGCCCTCAAACATCGGACTCCAAGTTCTTCAATTTTGGGACTCAGAGTGGCTCTCCTTGCTCCTCAGCTTGCAGACAGCCTGTTGTGGGACCTTGTGATCATGTAAGTTAATATTTAATAAACTCCCCTTTAGTACTGTTAGTTCTGTCCCTCTAAGAGAACCCTGACTAATACAATATTCTAGAAAATGACATTGGAAAAACCCTTCTAGATATTGGCTTTGGCAAAGACTTCATGACCAAGAACCCAAAAGCAAATGCAGCAAAAACAAAGATAAATAGATGGGACTTAGTTAAACTAAAAAGCTTCTTCACAGCAACAGAAATAATCAGCAGAGTTAACACACAACCCACAAAATGGGAGAAAATCTTCACAACATATACCTCCAACAAAGGACTAATATCCAGAATCTACAAGGAACTCAAATAAATCAGGAAGAAAATAAAACAAACAATCTCATCAAAAAGTGGGCTAAGGACATGAATAGACAACTCTCTAAAGAAGATATAGAAATGGCCAACAAGCATATGAAAAAATGCTCAATGAGAAATGCAAATCAAAACCACAATGTGATACCACCTTACTCCTGCAAGAATGGTCATAATAAAAAATTAAAAAAAAAAACAGATGTTGGTATGGATGTAGTGAAAAGGGAACACTTTTACACTGTTGGTAGGAATGTAAATGAGTACAACCACTATGGAAAACTGTGGAGACTCTGTAAAGAACTAAAAGTAGATGTACTACTTGATTCAGCAATCCCACTGCTGGCTATTTACCCTGAGGAAAAGTCATGATATGAAAAAGATACGTGCACATGCATGTTTACAGCAGCACAAGTCACAACTGCAAAAATATGGAACCAGCCCAAATGCCCATCAATCAACTAGTGGATAAAGAAAATGTGTAAAAAAATATATATACACACACACACACACCACGGAATACTACTCAACCATAAAAAGGAACAAAATAATGCCATTCATAGCAACCTGGATGGAATCGGAGACTATTGTTCCAATAACTCAGGAATGGAAATAACTCAGGAATGGAAAACCAAACATCATATGTTCTCACTAATATGTGGGAGCTAAGTTTTGAAAAGGCAAAGGCATAAGAAAGATACATTGGACTTCGGGGACTTGGGGGAAAGAGTTTGCAGGGGTGAGGGATAAAGGACGGCACATTGGTACAGTGTACACTGCTCGAGTAATAGGTACACCAAAATCTCAGAAATCACCACTAAAGAACTTATTATGTAACCAAAGCCACCTGCTTCCCAAAAATCTATTGAAAT
The DNA here is from genome assembly GCF_009828535.3 of Hylobates moloch. NCBI lineage: Eukaryota > Metazoa > Chordata > Mammalia > Primates > Hylobatidae > Hylobates > Hylobates moloch. The sequence goes on from NW_026652283.1 coordinate 92,851,529, forward strand.
AAAAAAATAAATTAAAAAATAATCTGACAAAGGGCTAATGTCCAGAATCTACAATGAACTCCAACAAATTTACAAGAAAAAAACAACCCCATCAAAAAGTGGGCAAAGGATATGAACAGACACTTCTCAAAAGAAGACATTTATGCAGCCAAAAGACACATGCAAAAATGCTCATCATCACTGGCCATCAGAGAAATGCAAATCAAAACCACAATGAGATACCATCTCACACCAGTTAGAATGGCTATCATTAAAAAGGAAACAACAGGTGCTGGGGAGGATGTGGAGAAATAGGAACACTTTTACACTGTTGGTGGGACTGTAAACTAGTTCAACCATTGTGGAAGTCAGTGTGGCGATTCCTCAGGGATCTAGAACTAGAAATACCACTTGACCCAGCCATCCCATTACTGGGTATATACCCAAAGGATTATAAATCATGCTGCTATAAAGACACATGCACACGTATGTTTACTGTGGCACTATTCACAATAGCAAAGACTTGGAACCAACCCAAACGTCCAACAACGATAGACTGGATTAAGAAAATGTGGCACATATACACCATGGAATACTATGCAGCCATAAAAATTGATGAGTTCATGTCCTTTGTAGGGACATGGATGAAGCTGGAAACCATCATTCTCAGCAAACTATCAATCACAAGGACAGAAAACCAAACACCGCATGTTCTCACTCATAGGTGGGAATTGAACAATGAGAACACATGGACACAGGAAGGGGAACATCACACACTGGGGCCTGTTGTGGGGTGGGGGAAGGGGGAAGGGATAGCATTTGGAGATATACCTAATGTTAGATGATGAGTTACTGGGTGCAGCACACCAACATGGCACATGTATATATGTAACTAACCTGCACGATGTGCACATACATGTACCCAAAAACTTAAAGTATAATAAAAAAAAAAAGAAAAACTACAAAAAAAATAAAAAAAATGAGAGATTTTGTTATAGACACAGACGTATGCTTCTTGTGTTTCAAGATTTTGGATGGATTTTAGAGCCACACGTTCCTGGATTCAAAGCCTGGCTCCAATATATTCCATCAAAGGTGTAAGGAGGACAGAGAGAAGACTTTAATAGCCTAATGACTGAGGATGAAATTAAAAGAAAAATTATTTCAGGAACCCCTGCCAAAGGCACCTTGTCTACACAATTGTAAGAATAGCTTTTTATCAAATCATTGAGAGAATTCCCTTCTATGAAGTTGCACGATATAACAAAAAAGCTTCTTAATTAATTTTATAAGTTGCACTAAAAATGAAACCAAAATTTCTTGAAGCAAAGAAGAGAAACTACAGATCAATCTTACTTATAAGTGTAAAAATTTTAAATCAAATGTTAGCAAAACAAAGTCCACCTTGTACAGAAAGAAGAGTCACATGATCTTGTCAGGTTTTTTTTCCCCAGGAATGCAAAGATCACTTATTATGAGAAATAGCTGTAAACCTAACAGTCATATAAAATTGTTATAACAATCACATAAATAGACTTCTCATTCTGACATAAACTGTGACTAAATATGGGACAGAAGGGTACTTCCCTATTATAATAAGGAATACACATGTGAAATAAATTTCTATGATATGTAATGTGGAAACATTAGAATCTCTTCCTCACCATCCACAAAAATTGCTCTCATCAAGGTTACTAGACACCATGATCCACTTGGCTAAGTGCCACAGTCAAAGTTCTTCCCATAATTGAGCTATCAACAGCATTTGACAAGGCTGATCATTCTCTCCTCAATCTATTTTCCTTTTTGGCTTTGAAGACAACACATTTTCTTGGCTTACACCTACTACACTGGTCACTCCTTCTCAGTCCCTTTGCTAGTTCCTCCTCTTCTACCCAATTTTTTAACATTGGAGGGCTCCAGGGCTCAGTCATTGGTCCTCTTCTCTGTCTATACTTACTCCCTGGCTCATATCAAAAGGTCTTATGCCTTTAAATACTATTTATATGATGATTATTTCAAAATTATATCTCTAATCTAGACAAGACTCTCAAACTCCAGACCTACTTATACACCTGACTGCTTGACACTTTTTTCTTTTGGCTTGGCTGTCAAATAAACATTTCAATCTTAACGTGACTAACACTGAATTTTCCCCCAATGCATACTCCAGAATCTACACAACTTCACATACTCCAAAACATATAGTAGACAGTTTCCCTATCTAAGTTGATGGAAACTCCATTTTTCAAGTTGCTTAGGCCAGAAACCTTGGAAGCATCCCCATCTCCTGTTTTTCCCATACAGCCATCATGTAGAAAATCAATCCTGTTGGAGTCATTCCAAATACATGAACAATCTGACCCCGTCTCTATTCTTCCTCCTGTACCTTTATCTCTTACCTGAATTACTGTAATAGCCTCCTAACTGTTCTGCTTGCGTCAATCCTCGCCCCCATGCCATTGAATTCTATTTTTCACATAACAGCAACACCAACCATTTGCAAGTATAACTAGATCCATGTCCTGTAATTACTCTACAGAATAAAAGCCAAAGTCTTTGCAGTGGCCTACAGAGTTGCACAAGATCTCTCTGCTCCTTTACTCTGTGCTCTTTATGCACTCTGTTTTAGCCCCACACTGGCCTGTGGCTGTTACTTAAAGACACCAAGTATGCTCTGCTTTGAGGTGTGCTCTAGCTGTTTCATTCACTTGGAATGCTTCTTCCCAGGAGTTCCTTCATTTTCTGCAAAATTTACTCATATTATCTTCTTGATGAGTCTCATTCTGACCACCTCATGTGATACTGCAACCTGCCCCCTGCCTCTGCACTTCTTTCTCTTCTTGTTTGTTTTACATTTTCCTTCTTTCCATATCATTTATCACCTTAGAAAATTATCTATCTACCTATCATCAATCGCCTTCTTACCTATCTATTAATCTCTATCCATGCATTCATCCATCATCCATCCATCGTCTCCCCAGTTAAAATGTCAACTCTTTCAGAGCGAAGATGTTTGCCTGGTTTGTTCATTGATGCATCCCAAGTGCTCAGAACAGGGCTTAGCACAAGAGGAGATACTCCATAAGTATTTCCTGAATGAATTCCTATTTAAGTTTGGAAAAATGCAAAGATGTCTTATATTAATAATACTCAGCATGCTTATTAAATAAGAAAAACATTTCTTGAAGGGATGCCAATTTTCAAGGGGTTCTGCAGATTTACCAGAATTCCAGTTGAAATATCAATGGGATTTGGGTGGGGGACTTCGTAAAATGATTCTAAAATTAATATTGAAAAGTACATGCATGAGAATATCGAATCAGTTTTGAAAAAGAATTTGTTGTAAACAACAGTAGTACTTAAACTAGAGAGCTACTGGAACTAACAAAATAACCAATAAAGTGAATTGAGAGCCTAAGTACTTTAAGAATTTAGTTTTTGATAAAAGTGACTTTTCAAATCAGCAGTGGAAGGAGGAATTATTCAACAAATGTTGGTGAGTTAACCTGGTTAATTTTTTGGGGAAAGCACCAGATACTTAATTCATAGCATATTCTAAAATAAAATCTGGATGGGTTGCAAAATTTAAACAAAAGTTGAAACTACTAAATTAGTTGGAGAAAACATAAGTCCTAGGTTATTTACTCTTGGGTAGAGAAATCTTTCTAAGTATCATTTTATGAGAGAAAGCAATATACCAAAAGATTGGTACATTTTGCCACATAAAAATAAAATCATTAGTACAAAACTGAAAGGCAGATAAATTAGGAAAGATTATTGCCTTATATAATTAAGGCTATTATACAGTATTATATAGGATTTATAAGCAGTTCCTACAAATTAACAGAAAAGGATAAATAAGTCAAAAATATATTGTCCAAGGACATAAACTGACAACATAAAAAAGAAATAAAATGGAAAGTTAAGCATCTAATAAATCACATACTTAATTAGTAATCAAATAACTAGAAATAAGAATAGCAAGCTATCTATTTTTTCCCCCATCAAATTTGCAAGATTGAAAAAACCCTAAAAGTTACCATCATTGATGGGATGCAGGGTAATGGTCACTCTCACACACTGCTGCTGGAAGAGGAAAATGGTACCACAGTTGTCAGATTAATTTGAGGACATGCATCAAAAGCTTTAAACATGTGCATTATTTTTTGATGCAGCAATTTTAATATTTGACCTGGGTCTTACAAATTAATTAAGCGTTTCTGCAAATATTTAACTACAAAGATGCTTACTTCAGCTTGGCATATACTAGAAAATGAAAAACAACAAAATATCACAAAATAGGTTATTAGTTAATGAAAATGTGGTACATCCATAAACAAAATATTTTGGTCGCTGAGATAATTTTTAACTAACGTTTTAATTAATGTTCACAATATAATGTTAAAGTGTCAAAATTAGGGTAAAAACAAAAATATTTAGAAAACTGTCATTCAAAATATGCATATACATACATGTAAAAAAGTCTAGCAGGGCACACACCAAGATGTTAATAATATGTCTATCTGGATTGTGGAATTGTAATTCCTTTTGTTCTTGTTTTTGCTTACTTGTATTTCCTCATTTTCCATAATGAGCATATTTTCTTATATTAAGAAATAAAACACTACATATTTTTGAAAGGAAATGTTATTATTTTGAAGAATTGGCTATTCAGGATTTTTTTGTGGTTTCATACGAATTTTAGAATTGTGTTTTATACATCTATGAGAAAGACATTTGAAAATTTTGATAGGGATTGCATTGAATCTGTAAATCGCTTTGGGTAGTATGGACTTTTAACCATATTAGTTAGATTTCAATGCTTTATAGACTTCAAAGCATGTTTTTTAATCCACATTTTCTGACCGAGGTTTTCCAGCCTCTGCACAACTGACCCTGAGGCCTGATAATTCTTTGTTCTGTGTATGTATGCAGGGCTGCCCTGTGCATATTTAGCAGCATCCCTGGCCTCTACCCACTAATGCCAGCAGCACCCCTTCTCCCACAGTTGTAACAACCATAAATATCTCCAGACATTGCCAAATGTCCCCTGGGGGTAGGGTTGCCAGATAAAATACAGAAAGCTGAATTAGATTTTAATTTCATATAATAAATTTTTTTTTGTGTTAGTGTTTCCCAAATACTGCAAGGGACAAGTGTGTCCCAAATATTGCCAGTGACCTATTAAAAAAATTTGCTGTTTATCTGAATTTCAAATTTAACTGGGTGTTGTATCTTTTTATTTGCTAAAGTGTGAGGCAAATTGCTGCAGTTGAAAACCAGCAATGTAAAGCAACAGTTATTTTCAGCTATTTTTTTTCTCTTTTTACTTCTTTTTTTTAATTGTACTTTAAGTTTTAGGGTACATGTGCACAATGTGCAGGTTTGTTAACATATGTATCCATGTGCCATGTTGGTGTGCTGCACCCATTAACTCGTCATTTAGCATTAGGTGTATCTCCTAATGCTATCCCCCCCCCTCCCCACAACAGTCCCCAGAGTGTGATGTTCCCCTTCCTGTGTGCATGTGTTCTCATTGTTCAATTCCCACCTATGAGTGAGAACATGTGGTGTTTGGTTTTTTGTCCTTGAGATAGTTACATACGTGTGCATATGTCTTTATAGCAGCATGATTTATAGTCCTTTGGGTATATACCCAGTAATGGGATGGCTGGGTCAAATGGTATTTCTAGTTCTAGATCCCTGAGGAATCGCCACACTGACTTCCACAATGGTTGAACTAGTTTACAGTCCCACCAACAGTGTAAAAGTGTTCCTATTTCTCCACATCCTCTCCAGCACCTGTTGTTTCCTGACTTTTTAATTGTGGCCATTCTAACTGGTGTGAGATGGTATCTCATTGTGGTTTTGATTTGCATTTCTCTGATGGCCAGTGATAAGCTATTTTTTTTTAATAGCTGAGGAACCTGGCTTGGGGAGGGAAGTGCTTGGTCTAAGGCTATAGGGCAAGAATGGTGCAGAGATGAGATCTGAACCCAGGTATCCTGATTACAAATTCCTTCTTCTTTCCTTTGCACAAGAGAACTATTCATCTTTATTCCTGAAGGGTTGAAACTGAGAGATAATAAAGATCAAGGTCACTTGACACAGGACTGTGCTCAGGGTTGCCAAGAAGTAGAGACTGCATACACTTTCTCTAACATGGTTCTTTGAAGTTAGCTATTATTCCTCACTTAACAGATGGAAAATTGAGGATCAGAGAGTTTAAACAATGTTACTAGGTTAGCTAGTTAGTAAGTGGTAGAGCTAGAATCCTAAAGGAGATCTGACTTAATACATACCTGACATTGCATTTCTGGCTGGTGTCCTTTACTTATTTATTCTCCCCCTCTTTCAGCAACTAGGCTTACCTGAAACCTTCTAGCTAGATTTTCTGGTTATATCAAGATACCAGTTCTTTGATCTATCATAATTTGGAAATCAGGAATAAAAGAATAAACTGGTCCAGAAGTCTTTTAAAATACCATTTCTGACCAAAACCAAATCATGAAACCATTTGATTTTCCTTTTGGATATGGTGCCTCCTAAATGAGGAGTTCATTAAAAGAGAGACAATGGTTAAGCTAGAGCAATCTGTAGACTATGTATTAACTTCTGGAAAATTAAAAATTGATTCTGTTATGCTTTTAAAGAAAATATGGGATGCTTTGGTTCTTTGTACACAACAGGATGTTGCTGCTAAGAACTGTAGATAGTTTGGTAGAGAGTCATTAACTCCTATTCATCCTTCAATACCCAACTCAAATACTACATTCTTTATGGAACTTTCATTGACCTCTTCCTCCTGAGGTAGAACTATTGTTTCCACATGTGGCTTTCCCTAGTACTTTGTATATGCTTTGGTTCAGGTGTTTTTCTGTGTATCCCCAATTATTTACCAGGATAATCTGTATATATGAAGCATCTGTGGGAAAAAAAGAACGAATAAGATGAATATGTATGCAAGAAACAAAGATGTTATTAAAAAATAAAATTAGCTCTTTTCTCAACTAATTTTGTATTTCCTTTTCTCTCTCCCCAGTACCTAACGCCTTTCACATAACTCTTATAAGTTACTTGTTGAATTTTACTTTCAGAGAATTTTGTCAGAAAGATATGTTAAAGCCTTGCAACTAAAAGTGTAGTTCATGGACTAGCATCACTAGCATTACCTGAGACCCTGTTAGGAATGCAGAATCTCAGGGCCTAACCAGATCCACTAAATCAGAATGTGTATTCTAATAAGACTTCCGGGTGACTTAGATACTCACTAAATTTCTGAGATGTCCTGGCTTATAGATCAGCAGCCTAGGAAAAGCAAATACATATGTGTTGAAGTCCTTCATTTGGGATACATGACAAACATCACTAATCCATGACAATTTTTTCTCTAAATTGAGGTGCAGCTTTAGAAGCTTCTTTGGTGAGGCACTTTCAATCCATTAGTATGGAAGTTGGTTTGCCCTCCCAGATCTAGCCAACCCTCTCATTTTACCGATAAACTAAGGCTCAGAGAAGCAAAGTGATTTGGTAGATATCACACTGTTCCTTCACACAGAGCTGGAATTAAAATACTAATCTCCAGCCTCATGGTCTTGTGGTCTTCTTGTCACACCACGCTGGGAGGTTAAGCAGGCATGGCTGAAACCAGGGCTTACAAATGACCTCTTTCTCATCTTCCCAACGGGAGACCTAGATTACTTGTCATTGTCTTCTCAATGTGATATTTTAGAAAGAGCTTGATATTTGGAGTTAGATCATTACAACTTAAACTGCCCCTAAACTTTAGATATCTCTCAATAGTTACAAAATTTTCTATTTAAGGGGAAGAAAGGGAGCATATTTTCTGTCACAGTTGAACTCTAGTATGGGGCCTCAATGAAAAAATAACCCATTCCATCTCTCCCCTAGTCCAAGTTCAGTTGAACAAGATGGTTTCCAAGTTTTCCAGGAAATTCAATAATATAGTAATTCAGCAGTGACTTTTGAAATGCCATCAAGCAAACAGAAAGGATGCTTTAAAAATGTGAAGACCCCAGGGCCATCTTTCCCTGCCTATGTTCCCCACTCCTTGCTCTACTACATCTTTTCCAACCCTGTCTTAGCTTTAAAAAAATTAATGGCATTCATTGTTTATAAATGCCTCTGTTGATCTTTCCTATTTCGGTTCCTGACTACTAGTGGAAAAACTCTTTCTACTTCCCCCGCCCCTCACCCGCACTTGGCTTTAAAAATAGCAATTAGAGTTAGGTTGGCTGAGGGCCTTGTGATTGGAGTCCACAGCCTTTGCCCTCTGGGTCACTGGTTCACATCCTAATACCATGGCTGGTAGGCTTTTCTTCTCTTTTGTGTGTTTTGCTTAAAGTTTTGGGAGGAGGTATCCTCCTGGATGATCATTTTCTCATGATCATCTGGGAAACATCTGGACTTGACATCCCTGATCCCGGTATTAATAATATCTGCTATGCTGTCTTCTTCTCCTCTTTTCTGAAGTCTGCAGTGTTCACAATTTCATGTGCTTTCTTCAGAATTGCTCTTCTAGCTCAAGGCTGAAGAATTTGTATTGATCCTCAAGTCTCCAAAGAATGGACTGGCCAATTCATGCTCAACCCCTTTTCCCTATTTCCAGACTGCTTTCCTAGGAATTTGATATACGGTTAATATCAACCTGCTTTTCACACATAAAGATAGCTTTAATAATAGTGAACAGGTTTTAAGTCTTATAGTCCACAAAGTGCTTTCACATGTATTACTTTAGTTGTCAGTAAATTCTATGATGTAGGTATTGTTATTTCTACTCTCATCTTAAAGACACTTAGATTGAGAGAAAGTAAATCAGTTGTCCAAGACCACTCGATCCACCAACCCTCTGAGTCCTTGGCATGATCCTGCCTCTCTCCTGTCTCTTGCAGGTCTATATTTTGAGTTTGTTTGTTTGTGATGATCCATTTGCTGATGATCACCTGTGGCACTGTTGATGACTGTTAGGGGCACTGAAAAAAGTTTTACTTTCTATGAATCCAGTGAGACAAAGTTCTTACTTAACCTTTGTTAGTTACTGGAGGTTTGAGCAAGTCAAACTAGGCAGCATGATCGTAATTCTTCGGGCAATGAGGTAGTGCAAACATTCTTGAGAAAAGCAGTAATGTGATGCCAGTTTGTTTCCAGAAAAGATATGGCAGCAGTGTATTAAGTGGATGAGGAGATATAGATAGAGGGAAATAACATAATTTAGGAAGTTCTTGAAAGAGTTTGTATGAAATGTACTAAAGCCTGAACCAGGGTGGGAGCTGTGGGGAAGAGAAGTGGGTGCCGATGAGAGAGAAGCCACAGAAGTAGCACTGACCCTGTGGTCATGGAAAGGATTTCTCAATAAAGGGGCCAGGTAGCTGAGGATGAGGTGCCATCTGCCCTCAGAGAAGAGAGAACATCAGTGAAGTGGCAAGTTTTATTGAGAGAGGAGATGCTTTGTCCCACTGTGGATGTGTTTAAGCATTTTGGCACCAAGAAGGCATCTGGGCAGCAAACTTCTGGCAGTCGATGTAAGAGACTAGACCTCCGGAGAGTAGGGAGGCCCACAGCAGCTTCGCATGGTCCCTATGCAGCAGAGAGCAAGGCAGTAAGACAGGGAAGAAGCAAAGTGCCTTGAAAGTTACTAATAACTGAGCACGACTGCATTTGGGTACTGGCTCATTTAAACTTGACAACACACCTATTAGATAGGTGTCTTTTTTCTGTTTTTTAAAATAAGAAAATAGATACTCAGAAGGAATTCCTTGAAATCTCCTTACAAACAGAAATATTAGGATAACATCAGGCAAAGTGATATAGTTCTTTCAGGTCAACAGAGTCAGGCTCGTTCATCGTCCTTCATCAGTTTTAATTATCCTTCATCAGTTTTAATTATATATGATTCTTGGCACTTCTCTTTATGACATTATAAATGAAGGGATGGTGTCTGGATCTTAGATTGCAAAGGATCTGTACAGGCTGAAGTGGATATGAACCCTTTAAACCACAGTCTTGCTATGACAACAGAAACATACTTCCCTGACTGGAGGCAGGAGTGTGTGTGTGTGATGCACATGAATGTACACGTGTATGTATGGGCCTATGTTTATTATAATGTTGTTGAGGCAGGGGCTGCAGGGTTGCCATACGCGCCTGCATTTTCTTCCCAAGGTATGCTTGACATGTGATAGAATGATACTTGCTTTGTTTCTGTGGTTGAACAATCAGATAGTGTTTGATAAGCTATGGAGAAAACACTTTAACAGGATTTAGCCATATATTTCCCTTCTCTCTATCCTTAATAATTAGGTCACAATGTAGACACACACACACACACACACACACACACACACACACACACCTGCCTGTTTCACTGAGTCCCAGACATATACAAAGGACTGCCCTATTTTATACTACCGGCCCAGTTCTGTCATTTTACGATGTGGTATCCACTGTGGCTGCACAACCAAGAGGACCATTCTAAAGTAGGTCAGTGGAGCGTTCCCTGCTATGGTAGCTGAATGATAGTGCAGGATGACATTTTCCAACTGGTCTCCATCTTCTTTGTGTTTATAGCTGCAGATGTCCTATTCCTGTGGATTCCTAGCCTTTACACACAGAAGTAAGGATGAGTCAAAAGGCAGGCAGCCTCTCAATTTTGTCTGTCATGGCTTGGTCTGAACCTTAGGCAGGAAGGCAGGAATCAGCAATATCACAGGCAGGAAAAGGCTTTGCAGCTTCAAGTAAAGAAAACCAGACTCAGGAGCCCAGCTGGCTTCACCCAGTGGATCCCGCACTGGGGCTGCAGGTGGAGCTGCCTGCCAGTCCCGCGCTGTGCGCCCGCACTCCTCAGCCCTTGGGTGGTCGATGGGACTGGGCGCGGTGGAGCAGGGGGCGGCGCTCCTCAGGGAGGCTCCGGCCGCACAGGAGCCCACGGAGGGGGTGGAAGGCTCAGGCATGGTGGGCTGCAGGTCCCCAGCCCTGCCCCGCGGGAAAGCAGCTAAGGCCCGGCGAGAAATTGAGCACAGCAGCTGCTGGCCCAGGTGCTAAGCCCCTCACTGCCCGGGGCCAGTGGGGCCGGCCGCCGCTCCGAGCGCGAGGTCTGCTGAGCCCACGCCCACCCGGAACCCACGCTGGCCAGCAAGCACCGCGCGCAGCCCGGGTTCCCGCCCACGCCTCTCCCTCCACACCTCCCCGCAAGCCGAGGGAGCCGGCTGCAGCCTTGGCCAGCCCAGAATGGGGCTCCCACAGGGCAGCGGCGGGCTGAAGGGCTCCTCAAGTGCCGCCAAAGTGGGAGCCCAGGCAGAGGAGGCGTCGAGAGCGAGCAAGGGCTGTGAGGACTGCCAGCACAATGTCACCTCTCATATGCATAGTAAGAAAAACAGATTTAGAGAAATATGTGGTAGTACGATGACCAAAGTCACTGAGATGAACTAGACTCTAACAGTTCCTCTGGCTTCCCAACTTCCACAAACTGGTACCCAAAATGGGGTTCAGATATCCTCCCATTAGCAATTTGGCTTTAGGACATTCCAGTCTGATCACCTGGATAGGGGTCTGGGTGGGATGGCCTTGGAAGGCCAGGGAGAGCACCAGAAGGCTTGTTGAGCCCACCTTGCCCACCTACAACTGAAGAGTCAGTCATGGAAGGAGGCCCCACAGGCCTTCGGCTTATAGTGGCAGGGGCTTCTCCTTTCTGCCACTTTCTAGGTAATGTCTATTCCCCTTTCCTTTGCTACTTCTCTATCTCTCACTTGAATTTGTGATGATGTCAGACTTGGTGTTCCCAGGTATCAGTATAGGGACCCTCACACAGTTGGTGCTTAGTCCATGTGTGATGGATAAATGATTATTTAAGTTATCTGCAATTCTACCTTCTTAATTCTTGGTATTTGCTTTATGTATCATAAAAATGATCATAACCATATTTCTGATGATAACATTTCTTGCTGGTTGAACACTCATTCACTCACTTAACAAATTCATATTGGCCAACTATTAAATAGGTGCTAGGCTTAGTGCTAAGGACACTCCAGAGAACACAGAGAACACAGCACACCATGGTGTCTGCCCTCTGGAATTTATGTTGTCACATTTGTGATGTGCCAGTCTATGTGACTGCATTACACAACCTGTCTCCTTTACCCCTTTAGACAATGCCATAAGGAAAGACATGCCTTGAAAGGTTATACTATATTAAACCAAAGGCAATTATAAATAGCATCTGCTTTTGGTTGGCAATAAAATACAAGAGAATCAGATAGTATGATAAAGGAATCAAAAGAAGAAATTTTAAAAATATGCTGAAATGATGTGTGGGGTATAGGGAAGCAAAAAATAAAATTTCACAATCCAAATCCTTCTTAGAGGCAGTGAAGGACAGACCTGATACTGCAGCTGATTTAATTGCTAACATAAAGCAGCAGTGCCCAGGTCTTTAGGTTTTATAGACTAATATAAAAGGCAAGAATGTGCCAGTAACTTCAGTGAGAGCAAAGCAGACAGGGAAACTGCTAAAGAGTGGATCTGAGTAAAGCCAGCAGAAAGCCCTGAGTTGACCTCTGCTCACCAATCTGCCCCCACCTGCAAGAGACTCATTAGCTAAACAAGGGGGATCCATGGCAATTTGCACCCTTATGTATTTGCTACTCACGTTTTCTTCTTGAAAAAATATTACTGAAAATAAACTTTAAACAACTGAGAAACAAAACAAAAATAAGAGCTTAAGAAAAAGGAAGTACAGCTAGAAGAGAAGATCTGAAATATTCCCAACACAAAGAAATGAGTGTTTGAAGTGACGGATAACTTAAATATCCTGAGTTGATCATTAAACACTGTATGCATGTATCAAAATAACACATGTAACTCATAAATAGGTACAATTATTATGTATCAGTGAAAAGGAAAGAAAAGAAGAAAAAGAATTGGGAAGTTATATAGTAACAGAATAGAATGGTGGTGAATATTGAAACTGGTTAAAGCTAGAAATATCTAACAAGATGTATAAATCTTGTTATAAAATTTGTGTATATCTTAAGATTTATTCTCAATCAAAAGTATGAATTATAAAACACTGAAATAATAAAAATCTGAATTGATTTTTAAAATCTGGATTAATCTGCAAAAACAGGAAGGAGAAATACTGTTGCTAGGGAGGTGGGAGTTGAGATGAAAAGTTTGGTAAATTTATCTGAAATCATAGAGGAACAAAATACCATATTTATTTTTACTTTTTAATAATTTGAGAAATATAGAATAAAGAATGTTTTTTGAAACTTTCAGAGGTAATTATTAGTAGAAGAACATATCATATATCTGCCAAAAGATGAGAAGCTATTAAAAAGAAAGAACACAGAAACCACATGTGAAACACAGTACACACACACAAAATGGAAGGAAACACAAACTAGAAAGCGTATAAATCATAAGACAGAAGGAAAGCCAGATATTTCACTCATGACAAGAAATGCAAATCCTCTTCTGTTTGAGAATAAAAATTCAGGTTGGGCAAAAAAGAAATCTAAAAACAAATTATGTTTATTTTCAAAAGAAGCACTTACAGAACATGACAAAAAAGGCTGAGTGTAAATGTAGATAAAGGCCTATCAAACAAACATAAAAAAAAACTAAGGTGGAAATATTATTATTAAAGTGGAATTAATGACAGAAGCTTTAAATGGGATGGTGCCACTGGCCGGGTGCAGTGGCTCACACCTGTAATCCCAGGACTTTGGGAGGCCGAGGTAGGTGGATCATCCAAGTGCGGAAGTTCAAAACCAGCCTTGCCAACATGGTGAAACGCACTTTCTACTAAAAATACAAAAGTTAGCCAGGCGTGGTGGCAGGCACCTGTAATCCCAGCTGCTCGAGAGGGTGAGGCAGGAGAATCACTTGAACCTGGAAGGTGGAGGTTGCAGCGAGCCAAGATTGTGCCACTGCACTCCAGCCTGGGTGACAGAGCGAGACTCTGGATAGGATGCCATTTTATTTGGGTATGGATATAATTCACAATGAAGATATCCCTGTTATGACCTTTGTGCACCAAGTATCTTTGCATTAAAATATGCAACACAAAGGAGAAATCAAGAGAAAGATGACAGATGAGGAAAGAGGGTCTCTGTGTCAGGCTGCCTTTTGGGCAGGCTGGAGCTTTGATATAGTTGGGAGTGACTTTTAGAAAAATTAGAAAATTTTTCCATGTTGTTCTTTTATTTTTGCTTACATTTGCTTCTGTTTCTGTTGTTTTTACCCTTATTTGAAGGCAAACTATTTTTTTTCCCATTTACTAATGACTGTTTTAAAAATACTCACTGTGTGCCAGGTGTATGCTGTGTAGCTTTAGTGGGAATAGGCTCATAAATTAGAGCTGGCTGTATCTTCAAGGAGCTTACCAAAGTCTACACTGTCAATAACATGGAAATTCAGAGAAAATAAGTGATCACCATAGAACTGCAGAAAGCATTTTAATTGGGTCTTGATAGATGTAGGACTGGATTGATAGACAGAGTAGGAAGGAAGGGCATTCAGATGTTCCAGTAGGAACAGCCAAATGACTAAAAATGGGCCCAGAACACACCATATGGCACATGGATACATATGTAACAAACCTGCACATTGTGCACATGTACCCTAAAACTTAAAGTATAATAATAATAATAAAAAGAGGAGAGTATTATACAACATTAAAAAAAATGGGCCCAGAAAATAGTATTAGGACATTCCATGGAGAAGTGATTACTTGTGGGAGAGCAGGGGAAATATGGTAACAAGAGCAGGCCTCCTCACTTCCTCTTGTCCTGTCTTCTCTTTTGATGGCAGCTCAAGGATTTTTTAAGATGACATGCAATGCTCCAGAGCACAACAGTATCCCCTAAAGAGTGTCACTTCCATTTCTGTGTGAGACTCTAGGATACATCCTCCTTGAAATCTACCAGCATCAATTTTTGCTCAATCTTTGCTGGAAGGATTGTGGTTTACTGTTTCATTTAAGTAATTTTCAATGAGAGATTTCTTAAAATACACAGTACTTGGCAGCAAGCATAAAATTTCAGAAAAATAATAGCAGACACTAACTTAAAAATATGTTGTGCTTTTTTTAGTTGAAAGGTGCTGTGTACAAGCCATATGTTCATGTGTGTCATTTATAATTAATAATCTCTGTGAGAACACTGGATGGACCTTATATTGAAGTCTTAACAACTCTTTAATGAATCTGCCTTTGGGAGTGTTAGAAATTCTCTCTGAATTATGTATATTAAAGAGATACATGCCAAATTGTGTTCAACAGCAGCCAAATGGAATTACGGAAAAGTAGCTGTTGATAGAGAACTCCTTAGTTACAATCCATTTGCCCCACTGCCTCTGTTCTCCACTGAGAACACCTGGGTTGTTTTCAGGTTGGCAGGACTTCAAAATGCTAATGTGTGCTGTGAATATCCAAAGGGGGTAGGCTAGACAGCATTTTCCAAGCACGTAGTTTATCCCCTCCTCTAATCCACAGAGCTTACATCTTCTTTCTTAAATTTTTTTCAAGAGATGAAGTCTCACTCTGTTGCCCAGGCTGGAGTGCAGTGGTGTGATCATAGCTCATCGTAGCCTCGAACGCCTGGGCTCAAGTGATCCTTCTGCCTTAGCCTCCCGAATAGCGGAGACTACAGGTGTGTGTTACTATGCCTGCCTAACTTTATTCTATTTAATTTTACTCATTTGATTTTTTTTTTAGAGACTGGGTTGGGAGTGGGGGGTTCACTGTTTTGCCCAGGCTGGTCTTAAGCTCCTAGCCTCAAGCTATCCTCTTACCTTACCCTTCCCAGTAGCTGAGATTACAGGTGCAAGCCACTGTGCCAGTGGAGCCTACTTCTGAAACTGCTTTAAGAAACTCCTCTTTTTAGTGTTTTGAACTGTGCCTCACAGTATCATCTGTCATTTTGCACTTGGGACTCCAAGTGAGTTTAAACGTTCTTCCAGATGAGATCTTTTCAACTATTTTAAGATAACAGTTTTCAAAGTCTTTTCCAGGCCAAACATTGCCATCTCCTGCAAACATTCCTTATCTGCTGGGTCACCATCTCCTTACCATGACTATGTTCCAGCTTTACTTATTTTCACTTAAAATTTTGTGACGAGGCTGGGTGCAGTGGCTCATGCCTGTAATTCAAGCACGGTGGGAGGTCGAAGTGGGCAGATCACTTGAGGTCAGGAGTTCAAGATCAGCCTGGCCAACGTGCGAAACCTGTCTCTGCTAAAAATACAAAAATTAGCCAAGGACAGTGGCACCTGCCTGTAATCCTAGCTACTTGGGAGGCTGAGGCAGGAGAATTGCTTAAACCCAAGAGATGGAGGTTGCAGTGAGCTGAGATTACACCATTGCACTCCAGCCTGGGCGACAGAGCAAGACTCCATCTCAAATAAATAAATAAAATAAAGTAAAGTAAAATAAAATAAAATAAAATTCTGTGACCATAATTAGTAGGATTCTCTCAAGTGGGCTGAATGTGCAAAGAAGAGAAAGGAACTATTTGCATGTGTTGGACCAGACATTACACTGCATTTTTTGTCCTGTAGTAGTAAAGTAGCAGCAAAGTTCTGGACACCAGAGATTAATAATTGCATTGGGCAAACTACTGAGTTCTGGGTGCTGCATTTTAAAATGGAAGCATACTATGGCCCAAAGGAGAGGATCTATGTGAAACATTAAAAATGCAAGTTTTAGAGAGCATTTGTATTTTATTATTTACAAGCTGTACAGTTCCTAAAACAACTTCAATTAAATGATGGACAGAACCTCAGAGATGCAATTTCATTCTAAGAATACCCAGAGTTGACATTTACTTTTTAATATTCCCCTTGATCTTTGTTTGGCCTTTCTTGCCAAGAGACAACTTCATTGATGAGCAAACATTGCTTTGTCTTTTTAGTTCAATGTCTTTATGTATGTGTGTGTGTGTGTGTGTGCGTGTGTGTGTGTATGTGTGTGTGTGTGTGGTGTGTATACATATATATAGTTTTTCCATTCAAGGTTTGATTAATGGCTTATGGCTTTGTTGAGCAATGGGATGAGGTCAGAATAGGTCAGAAAACAACCTAATGGTCAAACAACAGCCCAGCAGGAAGGTCTGGGACTCAGTGTAATGTAGTATTTTCTCATGATATATTATTCATTATAATGGCAATATAATGTTTTAGGTACAGCAATTGCAGGGTTCATCTGCATTTTAAATTTGTTCCTAGTGGGGAGTGTTTTATAGTTCATCTTGTAGCATTAAAGTATGTTTACAGATATAGTGGACCCTTGTCCTGATCTTATTTACCATTCTAGTGCTGTGAGTGTTGGCAGGCAATGACTCACAGATGCCCCCCTTTTTTTTCCAGGGAGCTGTCCTTGGCCAAGAGGGATGCTCCTTGCCTGGAATGCTGCACTCTCACTACTTCCTGGGGGCAGACATAGCCAATGACTGAGGGACGGAAATGTACAAAGGCTAGTCCTGTGTGTGAAGGTAGGACCACTCGGTGGAATCAGTCTGAAGCAGATTCCAGCTGAGACCACACCCTTGCTTAGCTACTTCCCCTGCCTCTCCTGCTTCTTTGACTCTCCTTCTGCTGAGGGCACTCCCCACAACAAATCCCTTTCATAAGACACCCCATCTCAGGCCCTGCTTCTAGGGATGCTTTCCTAAGACATTGTCATTATTATTTCCCCCAATGGATACCAGTTATGGAAGTGAATGATTCTTTGTGTAGCAACTGTATAAAGAAACTTGAAATTTTAGGCAATGAAATACATTTTTCGAAATATCTGTTTAGGAAATATGACTCCATTTAATATGCTGTGTCTTCTAAGTGAATTTCAATTAAAAACATTTAGTTAATTTAAAAATAGTTTTTGAAACAAGATATCTGGCAATAAACAGAATGGAGTCCCTTAGAAACATCTCCTTATTTGATGAAGTAGACTCATGCATTGAGTTAGTTATATTAATAGTACATGTTGACTTGTTGAAGTCTTTGAAATTTCAATGAGATGCAGATTATCACACAGATTTAATGCTTTCCTGAAATGAGTCATTGTAGACAGTTAATTCAATGTAAGATAGAATGCCATAAATGGAATACATTTAGGTGATACACAGTGAAGCTGAGTTCTCCCACCTCTAACTCTCATTGTCAAGGCCTAAGAGTGGATCTGCTTGGTGGAGGAAGTATGTTCCTCTAGCCAAGTACAAGAGACAGCTCAGAATTCTCTTAGACTAAGACTCAGTATGGAGTCCTGGTGACTCAAAGGCAGGGGCATTCAGCATTGAAGCTGACAGACACACCTAACTGCCTATTTCTCTCATGTCTCTATGAAGAGCTGGGGTGATCATCTTTGGCTTGCTTAGGTGACCAAAGTTTCTGGGAAGGGATAGCTTAAGAGGTGATCATAAAGGGTAGCAATGTGTTGAAGGCAAGGTTAGGTTAGCTGGAGGGCATGCCATGGTGCCTGCTTAACACAACAAGTCTGAGAGCCTGGTAAGTAGCAGTTTCAGGCATCAAGTCCAAGGGCAAGGGCCTAGCTGGCAATAAGAAGCTAAGGAAATTAGAAATGGATGGGCAGTGAATGAGACTGGGGTCCTGGTCTACTTTTGTTGATCAGGGATCTTATGGCAAGAGTGTGGCCTTTCCATCTTCAAGGCACAGGTGTTGGGAAGGCACAAATGTGAGTCCTTATAAACTGAACTGTGAGTGTACACGGAGGGTGTGAGGTTCATTTTATTTTTAAAGAAGTATCTGTCGGCTGGAAAGTGCACAGATGAGGTTTGATTCTTCTTGGCTATCATTATACAGCCTTTGGTTCCCAGTAGAAAGGAAAAAACAAACAGCTTTAATATCTTTTCTGAGATGTCATTCTAAGGGGATAACAGTAGGTAGTCTTTCCCTAAAATCTAGAATATGAGGATAACCTGTGGCTTGAAGGAAAGAAATCTTTAGGTAATCTATGTGGAGACAGAACGCTATGTCTGAAGGGTCAAGAAAGAGAGAGAGGCAGATATATGAAGATAACCTGTGGCTTGAAGGAAAGAAATCTTTAGGTAATCTATGTGGAGACAGAATGCTATGTCTGAAGGGTCAAGAAAGAGAGAGAGGCAGATCAATTGCGCTCCATTATCAGATAATTAAAATACTCTATGTATTGTTTTAGGAAGTTAGAGCATATACCAGCCCCTACTTCATCTCCATTTCTTTTCCTCTTCTCACCTCCTTCCTCCTGCCTTTTCTTTCTCTCTCTTTCCCTTCTGCCCCATATCCCCTTTCTAAATCCCTTTGTTCTTTCCTGAAAGGAGCATAATATTTGGTTTACTTTGTTTCTGTCCTTGAAAAGAGCAGTGAGACTTGTTGATTCTTTTTTTTTCTTTCTTTATAAAGACAAAATGGCAGCTGCAATGTAAATTTATTTCTGACAAGAGAAAAGTGCAGTGCAATTCTCTTTAGCATAGCACATTGTTTTTAGTGATATTCAAAATAGAGTCTTTCAAAATTGTTGTTGTACTTGAGGTGTACCTAGAATCCTCTTTAGCGTAATGACTATGACATTCCTCAGAGGTGAACTCATTTCTGTTACTCATTTTTAAAAATACATCCTCTGTCTTTTCACACTCATCACAATGAGATCTAAAATAGAGGCTCATCGTCACCTATTTAAGGGTTACTTATGAATAACACTGCCTTGAAAAGGCCTGGTGGAAATGTGTGTGGAAATTGAAAGTGACACAGATTCAGAAGCCAGGCAGGCACAGAAACTAAGTTAGAGGCCGAAGTGTCTAAGTATTGTTGAGCATGAGACGTGATGAGACCCTCCACCGCCCCCGGCACAGCAACCCCAAGCTGACAGTCAGATGCTAGGCATTAAGTCCATATGGAGATGTGAAGTAGAAGGGTGGGAGCTCCAAGACTTAGCAGACTCTACCAAACAAAAAAAGATCAGTAATCCAGAGAGCATCCTAAATGGTAGATTACATACTGAGCCCATTCTCCACCCCTCCCTGTATCCAAGCCCTTTGCCAGGTGGCTTGCAGTCCTTGCTACTAGAGACGGCAGGTGGGGGCTAGGGGGTTGGTTGCCCCTGCCTTGACTGTGGATTTGGCCACATAACTTAATTCAGCTAACGAAATGCCAGTAGACTAAGTCACAGTATGCCACCTCCGGCCCAAGGCCTTAAGAGGCTTTGCATGCTCCCAATTGTCCTCGCCATGAGAAGTGCATGATGTGGCTAGCCCACTGGTTCAAGGAGAGGGCAGGAGATAAGGAGTAGAGAGAAGATGCAATAACAAAGCTGAGTCTGGATCAGCCAGATCTCAGCTGATCTGAAGATGCCTGAGTGAGAGTAAAACATGGCCATTTTTAAAGAACTTCTAAACTTTTCAGCACTTTAAAACTACTTTTTAGGGTGGCTTTTAGGCAACTTTCTGGTGGAAATCTTTGACTGATACAAGCACTGTTCCTAAATGGGGCCATTTAAAAGAAGAAAATGAGTCATACGGACTAGAAAATGAGAACATGAGTACATAAAGGTTTTCTGAAAATGAGAACAAGCCTTGTGTGTGATTGTAAGAAGGGTTAATATTGCCCACCATTTCGAATATCCTACCCCTTAACTGAGCCTTGGCAAAGGGTGAGGAGAACTGCAGAACCCTGACTTCCAGGCCATATTGGATGTCACTGATATGACCGTGCACATATGACAGACATTGGCTTTTTTTGGGGGGAAGCAACAAGCATTCCAGGTCTCACTTGTTGCCCACATGCAGTGACAGGCTGATGCAGGTGTTCAAAGACCCAGACCTCGAGCCTCAATGCAAGAACACGCTAAAGGGCTTTAGGGATCTACAGGGGATCAGCTGAAGTCCTGATTACAACTATATCACAACCCAACTTCTCCCACTACCCAGTGCTGCTTCCCTTACCTTCTCACAAATATTGTTCCCCAAAGCACTCCTGAATGATCTTCCCACATGTAAATCTCTGAGGCCTAGCATCTGTCCGTAGGTACCTGGACCCGTGGCACACCACTCTCTGTCAGCTTTCTGGGGGTGCTGGGATCTGGAGAAAGGGGTGGGAGGCCTTACCCACTATCATGTGGTTGCAGACATCACAGAAAGTGGGCTTCTTGAAGATGTATTCCTGAAAGGCATGAGCCTTGCCACCTGGATGCAGGCCAGCCCTGGCGGGTGTGGACGTCAGGCTTCCTGGAGCAGGGAGTGGGCTGGAGCTGGGGCTGATCTCAGCCACCATGTGTGCTTGCAGTTTCGTGTCTTCGCTGTTGGTTCGCTGGAAGAAGTTGTCAGCACTTTTGCTCCGTAAACTCTTGGTCTTGAAAGAAAGTGATCGTTTTAGTTTCTGGAGCTGCAATGCAATGACAGAACAGTCTCTCTTACGATCAATGGATCAAGCAGACCTAGGCTGTGGGGGTAAGGTCTGCTGTGTGCACTACACAGTCCCCACTGACACCTTCAGTCTTGAGGAGGCTCATAAATGTCCCTGTGTGGGTGGGGTGATGGCAGTGCCTAGTAAAGAGGGAATTTCCCCCGCCCCTGCCACTAAGCCAGATGAGCAGAAAGAGGTCCTATTTTGCCTTTGATTCTGCCCCCGCTCCTCCTCCCCTGCCTCCTTAAAGTCCTACCAGTGTGCTGTCAAAGTGTCCCACCACATTGGATTTTGATATAATTTGCCTTTTGAATTTGAATCATTGGAAATATTAAGTATACAAACTCATGGGCTCAAAGGCTACATGTGTAAAGCTGGCCTTTCTCTCTTATGATCACTTAACAGCCACTTGTCTCTGCACACAACAAAGCAGAAGAGTCTATTGTCTGGCTCAAAATCAATCTCACTAAACTATCCACAGAGCACAAACCAGGAACTCTCAAGTCTGCTTGGGTCTGAAGCATATGGATAAGTAACCTGTGTGTGTGTGTGTCTGTAGGACATACGACATATTGTATTATCCTTTTGACTTTCTCTGCTCTTCCTGCCGCCCTCCCTCTTGTTTTGGCCATGACAAACTAGACCATTTCTCCTTTGCCTCTGGGACTTATGAAAAGGCACCAAAACAGGTTCGGAAAAGCACAAGATTCTGGCAGGTCTGGGTTTGAGTTTAATCTACCCCTCTATTCTGGCTCCGGGAACTGGAAGATTCTGGACTCTGATGACAGCTTGCACCATGGTGCACCTTGCTCTGTCCATCCCCACAGTGGCCTTTTAAAAGTCCCTCTTGTTTACTCTGCTTTCTCATCGCTAGTCCTTAGTACATAGTTTTTCTTTTCACCCAGCAACAAGTCACTTCACCTTTAAGGTGGTTTCTTTTTGTAATTGAATATCCATGGGAGTTCTTTCTGTTGCCTGGAATAAACATGTATGGCCCAAAGCTGCAGAAAAAAGATGCTCAGATATCAAACTAAAAAGCTTCTACACAGCAAAGGAAACTGGAGGAAGCTGTCAGCACTTTTGCTCCATAAACTCTTGGTCTTGAAAGAAAGTGATCGTTTTAGTTTCTGGAGCTGCAATGCAATGATGGACCCAGTCTCTCTTATGATCAATGGATCATGCAGATCCAGGCTGTGGGGGTGAGATCTGCTGTGTGCATGGCACTATCCCCACTGACACAGAGTGAAGAGACAACCTATAGAATGGGAAAAAGTATTTGCACAATATGCATCAGACAGGGGATTAATATCTAGAATATAGAAGAAACTCAAGCATCTCAATGGCAAAAAAAAAACCCTCCAAACAATCCAATTTAAAAATGAGAAGATGATCTGAACAGACATTTCTCAAAAGAAGACATACAAATGGCTGACAAATATATTTAAAAAGTTCAACATCACTAATCATCAGGGAAATGCAAATCAAAACCACAGTGAAGCATCATCTCACCCCACTTACAATGGCTATTATCAAAAAGACAAAAATGACAAATGCAGAGAAAAGGGAACTCACAGACATTTTGTTTGTGGGAATGTAAACTAGTACAACCACTATGAAGAACAGTATGGGGGTTCCTCAAAAAGCTACAAATAGAACTACCACGTGATTCAGCAATCCCACTGCTGGGAATTTATCTAAAGAAAAGGGAATCATTATACTGAGGAGACATCTGCACCCCCACGTTAATTGTAGCACTAGTCACAATAGCCAAGATATGGAGTCAATCTATGGGTCCAATAACACAATGAATCGATAAAGGAAATATGGTACATGTACATGATGAAATACTATTCAGCCATAAAAAAGAATGAAACTCTGTCATTTGTGGCAACATGGATGGGACAGGAGGACGTTATGTTAAATAAAGTAAGCCAGGAAAAGAAAGTTAAATGCTGCATGTTCTCACTCATATGTGGAAGCTAAAAAAAGTTGATCTCGTAGAAGTTAAAAGTAGAACAGAGGATACTAGAGACTGGCAAGGGCAGGGAGAAGGGAGGATAGGGAGATATTTTTTACTAAAAAATGACAGCTAGATAGGAAGAATAAGTTCTAGTGCTCTATAGCACTGTAGGATAACTATAGTTAACAACAATACATTATATAGTTTCAAATAGCTAGAAGGAGGATACTTTTGAATGTTCCCAACACAAAAAAATGATAAATGTTTGATGTTATGGATATGCTAATTACCCTGATGTGATCACTATACTTTACATGTGTTGCAAAATCACTATGTACTCCATAAATAGGTACAATTATTTTATGTCAATTAAAAATAAAATCACAAAAGTAATTTAAAAAGAGAAGAAGAAACAAGTGGTGCTCAGTACTCTTGTCTAATAAGGGTCTCCATAAGTGTGGTCAGACTCCCCCTACACAATATATCAGACAAGTTTACATAGCCTTGCCAAGCCCAACCACCTCTGTCTTAACCCCCTAAGTTCCACTTCAAAAGTCCAGGAAGATATGGTGGTCATTAGTGTTTGGGGTAAACTACAAAAAGACTGCAGTTCTCTCCCCTTTCCCTTATCCATGCACTTTGCAATGTGAATTTGCATCTCGATCTATCAAAAGTGGAGCCTAGTTTCCCACTCCTTGAATATTGTTGGTTTCTGAAATTTAACCAATAGAAGGCAGCAGAAGCAATTTTAAGGCAGTTCCAAGCCCAGGCCTTAAGAGGCCTTGCATACTTCTGTCCTCCCTCTAGAAACCTACCAAACTGCCCGATGTAGCCTGAAGGATTATGAGACACATGGTCCAGTCAATTCCCTGCCACTCTAGGATAGAGTCCAGAAGCAGAGCCACCCTGCTGTCCTGCGGGCATAAGGGAGTCTAGATGAGACCAGAAGTACTGTCCAGCTGAGTCCTTGTCAAATTGTCAACCCACACACTCTTCAACTAAAAAGATGACTGGTGTTCTAAGTCATTAAATTGGGTATCTATTGTGTGTACACAGCAATAGATAACTGGTACAATGCTGTTCTCCCCACCCTCCTGCATGTTATGCATGTGGTGGGATTGTACTTACTTGCCCTCCTGAAGTCAGGTGTGGTTGTGTGAAGCCAGCTGTCCACTTCAGGGAGCCATACAAAAAAGAGGCCCTGCAAAGCCCTCTGAGAAGCCCCACTAGGGCTGCTAATAGGGCATCATCAGCTAGAAAAGGCTAGCCAGAGAAGCTGTAACAACCTGCAGAAAGGTCAGAAAGAGTGGGCCAGCTAAGACTTTTGTCCCTTTCCCTCTGCCCTACAGCTCAAACTAATAGAGGAGTCAGAACTGTCAAAGAAGGGGGAAGAGGGAGGTGTCACTGAGTTATTTTGGAGTTGCTCGTTGCTGAGGCACAAGCTAGTGTATCCTGATGGATACAGGGCAGTGAGTCCTGTGTGCTTGGGAGCATAGCACTGATTTTGAAGAGGACACCTCATCTCTGAAAAAGCTAAGTGAGAGGGGGCTATGAGACAATCATTCGTTGAGATTGAGCCACTTTGAGGTGAGGACCTGGATGCAGCAAAGGAGCAGTACAGACCCTCTTCACTTGAAGTCCTTCAGGCTATAAACTGGACTGATGCTGGAGGAAGGGAGGCTTACACAGGAGGTAAGACCGAAGTTTTATTTTAGAAGGATATTTAATACATTAAAGTGAACAGGAAGGTAAAGAATCTGCCAAGGTTTTGTCATGGGATGTGCAAACCAGGGAGAGGTTTATCAAAGTAAACACCATCACACAGAAAAATCAAAATCATTTACTGTTTGCTCCCTACTGAGTTCAGATGATTCAATAAATTGACTACTCATGTCTCAAAATCAGAATAACACCCACCCTGTCATGAAGGACACAGAGGATAATGTGTGGGAGAGCCCTCTGAGAACTCCACAGGATATAAGTGGATGGTGGATGACGGGGGACAAAAGTGGGGAACCAAGGAGCTGGGAATACAGAGCTGAGCTAAGTGCTTCACCAGGCGACCTATCTTAATCCTCCCAACCATTCGGTGAAGATGCGATTTTACCCCTGGAGAAATGGAAGCTGAGGGTGGTTAAGCAACTTGCCTAAGGTCACACAGATTCTGTGAATCAAGACCAGGGTTCAAATTGAATCTGCCTTCCTCCAATCCCCATCCCCATGCTCTTTCCACTGCTGGTGAGTCTTTAGGGGATGGATAGAGGGGTAGAGGAGAGTTATCCCCCACCTCCAGGGAGATGACACTACATCTAGCCATCAGTGAGGATGTGGAGCAGGAAAGCAAATCTGCTTTTTGGGGAACTATATCTTTCATTTTATATATTTCAAATTTCTAAAAAATGATGAAAGCATGTCCTGTTTATCAAAGGAAAGCATCAAATGTCACTGCATGGCCTCTGCTGCCAGGACAGGGAAAGTGACAGGGAGGATGCTTACACACATCCAGTCTTGTCTCCCTCCTGTGCTCATGTGCTTTACTTCTCCTTCCAAACCCTTCGTCATATGTGGTGTGGTGTTCTGTGTTCCCTGGAAGTTTATGTGTGATGTTCAAGTATGATACCAGGAAACCTGCCACATTTTTCTTGCTCTGGGGGATGTGGCTGGGAAATTGTATGAAGCCATCGGACCCTGCCTGCCTCTAGAGCTGGAGAATTTGTTTTGGAAGTGAATGTGACTTGTTCAAGTGGAAATCTTAAGAGAAATACCTACAAGTTAAATTAAACCCTAGACGTGAGCTCAAAGGAACATAATTTCTCTAATTATCCCTAAAAGAGCAGAGGCCAGATGAGAACATATGAAATGCAGAAATAGAAGCAAACCCTGATAATCACAGATGTCATAAAATGATTAGCTTCCATGTACCACTGCCATGGCCCAGCTCCATTTTATTTATAATAATAATGTAAAAGAAACAGATATTCTTCAGAACCTTACCATGTGCTTGGAACTACTCTATATCATTTACTTCATGTAATCATCCTAGCAACCTTATGGATAGGGGATCATTCATTCATTAAATAATTCATTCAGGTGGGGTGTGGTGGCTCACGCCTCTAATCCCAGCACTTAGAGAGGCGGCAGATCACCTGAGGTCGGGAGTTCGCGACCAGCCTGACCAACATGGAGAAACCCTGTCTCTACTAAAAATGCAAAATTAGCCAGGCGTGGGGGCGCATGCCTGTGATCCCAGCTACTCGGGAGGCTGAGGCAGGAGAATTGCTTGAACCTGGGAGGTGAGGTTGCGGTGAACCAAGATTACACCATTGCACTGCAGCCTGGGCAAACTCCATCCAAATAATAATAATAATAATAATAATAATAATAATAATAATAATGTCAATGAATATCATGGGTACTGCTCTGAGCTAGGCATAGACCTTGATTTGGGGGCTACGGCACTAAAAAAGGATTAAAACCTTCCTTTTAAGGTTTTAAGGTCTAGTGGGTGGAGATAGACTATAGGTAGATAATCAAAGTGGTAAATAATATAAATTTGGACAGGGAGAGGAGGTACACAGGAAAATAAGGCCACAGTTGGGCATTAGAAGGTGACAAGGAAGTCTTCTCTGACCGGTGACAGTGGAACAGAGACGTGAAGTAAGCAGTGACTGTTTGAGCTATGCTGGAGAAGAGCATTGTGGGCAGTGGAAAAACCTAGAGCTGAGGCCCCAACAAGAGATCAAGGGAAGGGTGTCTGAGAAGCACTGGGAGGTCGGTGTGTCTGGTTAAGAACGATGGGGGAAAGAAAGAGCAGAGATGTCAAGGCTAGCTTCTTGCTGGACCTTGTAGGTCATGGCACGGGCTTTGGAATTTATCCTAAGGGTGATGGTTTTGAACAGGGAAGTGACAGGCTCTGACTTTTATTTAAAAGGGTCACTCTAGCAGCTGTGTGGAACTGTAGGAGGGCAAGATGGAAACAGGGAGACAAGTTGGGAGAGGAGACTTGCGATAATCCTGATCAGAAGCAATTTTAGCTTGGCCTTGTATAGTTATGGTAAGATATGGCTGAATTTGGAGTTGAGTTTTGAATAAGTTTGAAATGCTTATTTGGAATTCAAGTGGCGTTGCCAGTTAGGCAGCTGGATATATGATTCTGGGATTCCAGGGAAAGGTCCAAGCTGGAGTAATACCTTGGGAGTAATTAGCATATTGATGATATTTAAAACCATGAGACTAGATGAGATCACTACATAGGCAGTGAGTGCAGACATGGAGGAGAAGTGATCTGAGGACAGAGCTCTGGGGCATTCCAGTATTTAGAGGGCAAGAAGATTGGTAAGGACAAGCAAAGGAACTTGAGAAGGAGGGGCTGGTGAGGAAGGAGAAGACTCAAAGAGAGGAATGTGTTAGAAGCTGAGGGAAGAAAATGATTCAAAGAAGAGAGAATAGCCAAAAGCATGAAATGAATCTCAAATAATAACGTGAAGTAAGGCGAGGTTTAGGAATTGGTTACTGTATTTGATAAAGGGAATGTCTTTGGAGGCCCTTAATAGTAGCAGATTCAGTGAAGTGGTGAGTGTGAAAACCTAACTGAGGAGGTTTCAGGAGAGGATGGCTAGAAAAAAAGTGAGCAGAGGTAGTGAACATGGACAGTTGGTTTGAGAAGCTTTGCTATAAAGAAAATTAGTGAAAAAAGGCAATATCTGAAGGGAAATGTAGCATCCAGGGAGTTTTTTGTTGTTGTTGTTGTCATGTTTTGTTTAAATACTGGAGCTTACTCCAGCATGTGTTAAATCTGATGATGCATAAGAGAGAAAGGGGCATGCTGGAGCCATGTCCCTGGGTAGTTGAGAAGAAGGGTTGCCTTTAGATTGGAGTGAGGCAGGCCGCCATAAGGAGAAAGATGGAGAAGAGTTGGTGGAATCGGTATTGGCTGGATGTGGCTTTTCTTTTTCGATTGCCTCTGTATTCTCAGTGAATAAAGAAAAAAGTCTGTCTCCTGAGTCAGAGACAATGGGAGGTGGAGAGAGGAGATGTCCGAAGTTGAAGGAGGGAGATGTGGAATAACCATTTCAGAGACAGGGGAGGGTGAATGGACTAGAGTAATGCACGGTGGTAGAATGGGAAGGTAGCTCCGAGGGTCCATTTTAGGTTATTTCCTCATTTTACAGATGAGAAAACAGAAAAATGGCAACTTGCCCGAAGTTAAATAGCTAGTAAGTTGCAGAATGAAGATCCACATACAGACCTCTCTGTCTCCAAAGCTCTTAAAGCCAAATGGACTTTCATAAGGTATCCCACCCTTGATGTGCTCTTAGCAAAATTTCTCTGCTTAGTGTATTTCATTTTCTGGTGCCTGCTGGAATTTCAGCAATAATCCATGTGGTTCCCAGGTTGAGCAACACTACTTCTATGGCAATTAGTCAGGGAATGCAGAAATTGGGAGTCATGAGAGCGCTGGAACACAGAGAATTGCAGCCTGAAGGTGAATGTAATAGCAGGTGTATTGATTTACCAGTCTGTTCTGCAGTGGCACATCAAGTTAATTAACCAGTGTGCACTTGATTATTTCTGCCAGGATCTAAAGTCCACGCTATATGGGAAAGGGGTGGTTCTGATGCAAAGAGTCTGCCCACACATGCAGTAAATTAGGAGGCACAGTCACCATATCAACTCAGTTTCCTGCCCATTGACATTTAACCATAAAGTCGGTTGCCACTGTACAGACATTTCCTTGGCTATTTAACACTGTACCAATAATGCACTGGCTTTTACTTCTGAGTTGAAATGAAGTCATCAGGGAAACTTTGACAAGCAAATGGTTTCCTCCTTGATACTCACATGTGGTCTACATCTTTGATTTTTAAATGGACAGTGAAATGCTCATTGTTTTCATTTTTCTGAGAAGATATTAAACCATTCAATGATGACATCTAAGAATTGAGGAAATAACTGTCATATTGTGGCCCAATAGCCCTCGTGCATTGACTCTCGAAGCCAGCTCCCTTCACATTCGAGCTGTCATGCAGATTCACCTCATCTGTTCCAAGTTTGGCTGATGGTTAGTTTGTCAAAGCAATTTCCACATTCATCTCTAACATTTCACGTGTGAACTCAATGGGCAGAGAGTGAGCACTGGGGGTCTATAGAAATGTAATGTTTAGTATGAGGATTAAATTTCTCACCAACAGTTTTACCCCACTGACAGCTTGATTTCTTTTACAGCAAGTACAATACATTCCAGGTACTGATTTGCTTTAGTTTGTATGGTAACTTCAAAGTTGAAATATTCTTCTTACATCTACCTGGCTCTGTCATAGCCAGCTCCAAAAACCAGTTATTAATGAGTATATTGGTAAAGCAACAGTTACTAGATATGATTGATTGCATGCTCTGCCACTGATGAAATGTGTGGTCTCGGGCAAGTCTCTCAAGCTCCTTGGCTTAGGTTCTACCAGTAAATATAGAGGATGAGCTCAGTGGCTGCAAAGTTCCCTTCCAGCTCTGAGAATTCAGCATGGTGAGAAAATACAAAAGACTTTAAATAGTCTCCACTTTTAGGAAGTCTAAGATCTAATTCTGGAGACAAATAGCAATGCATAAAACTTTCTGAGGGTGACACAAGCCCTATATTTATATTAACAAGTGAAGTTGAGTGTTTTGATCACTGCCTACTCTAATATGTCAGAAACAGGAGCTATCAATGGAGGCTGAAATAGTCAGAGACATTCTTTCAAACCTTGAAGTATGAATCAATGTTAAAACATATAATTCAACTGTTTAAGTGCTCTGATGGCATCCCTCAGTTCTAGGTTATACCAGGTTCCTTACTGTGGGAAACGGGATCCTTTCTGCTGGATTACGGCAATCCACGTGTCCAGTATTATTTCTAGTCATCCCCTCCTGCACCCCATGCACCTAGATAAACTAAGAGCAGACTCCAGTTTTCCAATGATACATAAACCTTAAGTGCCTTGGTTTGTTCTTCCTGGGAGGTCTGTGTCTCATTCGGTGTACCTGGAACATGCCTGGTTCACCTAACTTTAACTTTTCTGTGGAGTCTAGCCTGGCCTTCCTTGCAGGTGCTTCTGGATGCTCCCTCCTACTGACCCCCCAGTGTGCAACATGTGTGATATGTTACCACTCTTCCTACCTCCTGCTCTGGGGCTCTCCTGCAGACCATGAAGCCACTTCCAACAGGAAGCACAGTGACTGGCACATAGTAATTAATATATTAATTTACTACCAGTAGTTATTGTACTCTTATTATACACCAGGCTCTATCCTAAGGACTTTACATGGGTTATCTTTTGATTGTCAAGCTAACCTATGAGGCAGGTACTATTACTGTCCCTATTTTATGGATAAGGAGAGGGTAGTAGAAAGAAGTTAAATAATGTACCCAAATCTTATAGATTGAGAAAATGGATTCAAAAGATGTTAAGTGACATGCCTGAGGTCCACAGAAGATGAGATGCTTTAAGATGCTTAATAAAGTGACAGTTTTTTTTTTTTTTTTTGAGACGGAGTCTCACTCTGTCACCCAGACTGGAATGCAGTGGCACGATCTTGGCTCACTGCAACCTCCGCCTCCTGGGTTCAAGAAATTCGCCCTGCCTCAGCTTCCCAAGTAGCTGAGATTATAGGCACCCACTACCACACCCAGCTAATTTTTGTATTTTTAGTAGAGACGGAGTTTCATCATGTTGGCCAGGCTGGTCTTGAACTCCTGACCTCAGGTGATCCACCTGCCTTGGCTTCCCGAAGTGCTGAGATTATAGGTGTGAGCCATCACGCCAAGCCTAAAGCAAAAGTTGTAAGGCTCCCCTTGTGTGCAGAGATAGAGGAGGCTTTCCTACCTGAGGAAGAGACACAGTGAAGGTTTTGGGGTCAGAATGGCTTTGTTGCCCTTCCCAGCTCTGCTGGTCTCCAGCAGTGTGAGTGTGGAAAGTTATATAACTTCTCTGAGTCCCAAATTCCCTGTCCATAAAATAGGAGTAATAATAGGTTCCCTGCTGATTTGTTGTGAGGATTAAATAAAATAAAGCATCTAAAGTATCTGGCAAGGTGTCTGGCACTCAAGGGCTACTTCATAATTCTGACTTCTCAAAATCCCCACCACACCTCTGCCATATCTGGTGAGGCATGTGGATGCCACTGTAACAATACAGGGCAATTGTTATCACCTTCAGAGCTGATTCAACGATTCCTCTTAGGAAACAGAACTGTATATATTCAGAAGAAATACTTTGAGTAGCTACCTGGCTAGGGAAGATGGTTCCAAGGACCAATCTCAATTTAAAAATAATAGCCCTTTTTTCTACTGAATACTGAGAGGAAGTGAAGTTTGCAGATGTAAGGTCTGAACTACAAGATGACAAGCAGGAATAGAAAAGGAGTTGGGGGTGAGGGGAGGCTGCCATGAGGGAGTTGTGCCAGAAAGAGCAGGGAGGAAACAAATTCTGGGGTGGTATGGAGGCAGAGATTTTTGAGTAAGAGAACTACTGACGGAAGTGTGCTTTATAAACCTTTCTCCCTTTTTTTTCTCCTCAAATTCTTCAGTAAATTTAGTACATTGCTCATTGATGTTTTGGGCAAGAGGCCTCCTTTTCAGGGAGAATGAAGAGGTGAGTTCAGAGAGTTAGCATCTGCATTATAATGGATTGTATGGCAAGTTTCAGAGCATGCTCCTCAGATCTGGAATCCTGTCAGAGAGAGCCCCTGCCTGCCCAGGTGGCATTGAGGTTGCAACTGAGAGTATGGGTTCTGAGCCATCCAGCTCCTCAGGTAGGAGTCACGCCAAGCTGTCTGATGCCATTGCCATAAAGCCCAACACGGGCGGCAGTGGCCACTCCCCACTCTGCATTCTGAGTTGCTGCTCCTGTTGCTGTGTGACAGTGGGGAGAAAGTGTACAGTCCCAGGGACCACACTGGTGTTTTTCCCTAAGAACAAAGAGAGTGCTGGGCCCTAGGAAGGTCAATGAAAGAGAAGATGGAAATATGATGGCTGGCTAGCTGTCTAAAAGGTAGAAAAACTGTTGAGAGCAGTGAGGATTTTACAGTATAGAGCTTTCTATATTCTGATTGATACATCAAGTAGTTCTAGAGATTAAGTGATGGACAGCAGAACAAAAGGATTTACATTCAGTACTATGCTAGGTTTCATTTATCAAGTACTGCTTCTCATAATGCCGTGCAAATAGTGGGTATTTGCCACTGGCTGAATTGTATCCCTCCTCAAATTCTTATGTTGATGCCTTAATCCCCAGTACCTCAGAATATGCCTTTATTTGGAGACAGGGCTTTTGCAGAGGTAGTTTAAAATGAGGTCATTAGGGTGTACCCTAGTCCGATCTGACTGGTGTCCTTGTAAGAAGAGGAAATTTGGACACACAGAGGAAAATCATGTGAGGACACAGTGAGAAGGTGATTATCTACAAGGCAAGGAGAAAGGCCCTAGAAGAAACCAATACCTTGATCTTGGACTTCTAGCCTCTAGAGCTGCAAGAGAATAAATTTCTGTTGTTTATGCCACCCAGTCTGTGGTACTCTGTTATGGCAGCTCTAGCAAATTAATATAGTACTCCATAAAAGCCCTCTGAGGCAAATATTGTGCTCCTAAAACATCAATTGCAATAAGAAAGAGCTGCACTGAGGATATTTCTGTGGTATTTCTACTGTTGCACAGGCAAATATATTTAGCATATGCTCCACTGATTAATAAAGATGGAAACCTGGGCAGATTGTCTTGTCCGTGCTGTATTGTCTGGGACATCTTCTCTCACATATGTTCCTGGAGACCTACTGCTCATTATCTAAGTCTCAGCTCCAATATTGCTTCTAATGGCTCTCCCTGACTTCTCCACATAGAGCTTAATATTCTATGCATGCAGGTGCCCTCTCATTCTACCATAACCTGCAGCAGTACATCACCACAACAACTGACATTCTGCATACTCTTATTCTATACGCTGAGGTCAAGGACTATTCTTTTCATCGTTGGATCTCCAACACGCAGGTACAGGCTTTGGCATAGGATAGACATTCTATGTTGAGTAAATGAATGAATGGATTGCCTGCCTTACATGTTTGAATTCCCCATATTTAGTGGGAAGAAAATGACAGATGAATCATCCCTTCAATCTGCTGGCCTAGAACAATGTTCTGGCCTAGAAGACTCTTTGTGTCCTCCCTTCTCTCATCTTGAACCCCATTTTCTACTAGTAACCAAGGCTAATCTCCCTTTCCTTAAAAATATCTCCTGTATTCATCTCTCCTCTCCAAGACTCCGACCCTTTTCACCTGTGTTATGACCTCCAGTTTTCCTTTATAATTTATTCTTGCAGTCTTATCTTCCAGCAGCCTGGGTCAGACAGGGGCTAGATTCAAGAAACCATGTGGGTACATGAGGGTATCAAGCCAGTATAGTGTAAGGAGTTGGAGCAGAGTGAAACAGATAACAATGTTCCTGTGGACCCTGAGGCCTGAAACCAAAGGTAGAGTTATACAACTCAATTCTGAGGAGGCAAGGAGAAGTGGGGGCACATACTCAAGGCTGAAGAGCTACCATGGTGGCCGGGCAATACCGAAGAGTGTGTTCAATCCAGAAAACAAGTGTACAGCCTTGAGGTGGCCCAAGGACATGCAAGGGGAGGAAGCATCTTCCATGCTACATATGTCAGCTCTTGTGGACAGAGAAAGAGAACTGTGAAGGCTCTGAGCAAGTTCCAACCTGTTCCCCACCACTCCCAGGCCTCCTCCTACAGTGGACAAGGCCTAGATGGGTGCAGAAACACATCGGCAGTCATAAGGAATATCTCTCTCTGCTCTGGTGCCCCTCATGTGTTCTCTGGGGCGGCATAAGGACCAGAGGTTCATAGTGGGACCTGAAAAGGTCAAATGAAACAGTTGGGTTCTTATAGAGAAAGGCTCCTGAATTCCTGACTGGTGTGTCCTTGAGGACCTCTAGGAAGCAGTCCTCCAGCTTACTTCCTCATTTCACAGACTGTAAGTTAGTAAAGGGCATAGCATTTTATCTAGTTAATAGACCTCAAACCTTGGAATCATCCTAAACTCCAATTTCTCCCTTCCTCTTCATATTCAGTCCATTAGCCAATACATTCGTCAATGAGACTTTCAAAATATATGCAGAATCCACGCACTTCATACTACCTCTATTATCATTATCCCAATCTGACATCTGGTCTCACCTGTACAACCGCCATCCTCAAGGTCTCCCTGACTGAATATATTAACTATATTCTATTTCTTGCTCCATGCTCCATACTTCCTTCAAAGTGGCCAAGAGTGATTACTTAAGATGGAAGTCAGACCATTTTACTACTCTGCTCAAAACCTTAGCATAGTTTCTCTGTAGTTACAATAAAATCTAATGTCCTTTCCGTGATCTGACCTCTGATCATTCTTACCATTCTCCTTCATCACTCACTCTGCACCAGTCCCTCTGGCCTCCTTGCTGATCACAAACACACCAGAAAACTGCTATGTCAGGGCCTTCACCCCTGCTGTTCTGACTTCCTGTAATGCTCTTTCCTTCCCATGGTCTTCTCACTTCTCACTTCCTTCAGGTCTCTACTCAAAGGTCATTCACAAGAGACTTCCCCGATCCCTGTGCTCTATCCCCATTTCCTCTTCAGAGCACTTATTACTATTTGATTTTGTTTCTTAACTTTTTATTTTGAAAACTTGTAAGCATATCAAAAATTGGCAATAATAGTTCCATGAATGCTGGTATACCCTTCACCCAGATTCAACAACTATTAATATTTTGGACTATTTGTTTTTTATTGTTCTTTCTGACATCCAGATATTATTGTGATTTGTTATTGTCATTGCTATTGTTACCATCACTGATCTGTTTGGGAATAAACTGCAAGCATCAGGAACTCTTATTCCCAAAAACTTCATTCAGTCTGTCTCTCTCAAGAATAACCATATTTTTATGTAAATACAACATAGTAAATTAACATTAATGTAATACATTAATGCAACTCAAATTTTACAAAGAAGAGCTCTAGGGGGCCTCAATCACATCCCACTCTGGACAAGAGATGAGCAGAGCAGAACTTGAGCAGAACTAATAACACCTTTCATAGCATTAAAAAATCTGCTTCAGGGTCTAATCTAGGATTATGTATTGCTTTTAGTTTTCAGGTATTTTTATTCTCATTTAATTTGAAATAGTGTCAGCTTTTCATTGTTTTTTTGTGACATTTTTAAAGAGTACAGAATAATGGTCTTGTAGAATGTTCATCAGTGTGGGCTTGCTGAGGAATTGCTTCACAATTCTGTCAGGTTACACATATTTTTGGTAGAAATATCACAGAAGTGATGCTGTGTCCCTCTGGGTACATCATTATTAGGAGGTATATGATTTCTTTATATCATATGCTCATTTCTTTGTTTCTTTGTTGAATATCTGCTTCGCAAGCTAGAATGTAGTTTCCACAAGGGTAGGGAATGTTCACTGCTCTATTAACTTCTGTCTCTCAGAATCTCAAACTGAGCCTGGCACATGTTAGATGCTCAATAAATATTAGCTGAAAGACTGAATCTAGAATCTAGTGAATCTGGAAGTGAATCTGGTGAATCTAGAAGTGATTGACTCTAAAGCCCAGGTACACTTAACTACTAGATTAACTGCTTACCACAGCATCTCCCAGAGAATTCCAGGAAAATGTCCCTATCCTACATATTCTTGAGCAGTTATAGCATGCTAGGCAGCCTGTAGACACCTTGGGGAGACAGAACAAAGCACATAAATGGCTCAGAGCTCTCTGGCACTTATTTCTGAGGCTGGCCCAGAGGGGACACTGCATTAGGGGCCTGTGGCAATCCTGGTTGGAGGAGAACTTGCAAAGATTTCACATACAAGAATTCATATATGATGCATATTGGGATGTGAAAGAAGGTCGAGGTGTTTCACAGGCTCACAGTGTTCTTCATGGAGTCACATTAGCCCCAAAAGCATGGAGAAGGTTCTGCTCTGCTCATCATTTATCCAGAGTGGGACATGATTGAGACCTCCTAGAGCTCTTGTTTGCAAAATCCCCTGTGGACTTGGAAGTGAGAAAGGCGGAGGCTAACTGAAAGAACAGACCACAGTTCATTTTCCCAACACAGGTTCTCAACCCAAGGGTTAGGCCTCAGCTGGGGTGTTTGTGGATGAGGCAAGAAGGAGGCTGTTGGTGGGGATGAGTGGAAGGGCAATGAATTAGCTGTCACACTTCCATTTTGCTTTAGATGGGTTGGATTTTTAATACCTAAAAATGAGACCCTTATGACCAACAATGAAAGCCATGAGACCTTCCCAAAATGTCGAGAGGTGATGAACAGAATTCCAACCAATCAACCATGTTAGAAGAGTGTGGTGAAAGAAAAATAAAGCTAATAGCTGAGGGTAACCTTCTGAGTTCAGCCCACTTAATAAACTAGTGACCCTATCCTTATTTAAAAACTTGTTTTCATATACGTTATAGAATTTGATGTTAACATTAGTAGTGGGGTTAGAACTTGAATCCAAGCTTCTAAGTCATGTCTGGAGACCTTTCCTCTAGTCTGGTTCTGCTTTTCTGTATTGTATTGGCTCAAGAAAAATCTATGGCTTGAAAAAAGTAGCTAACAGATTAAGACAACAATTTATATGCAGAATACTTTGTGTATTTCAAACAATGTCTATAATCCTTGACTTTTAACTTTCAAACCACTGCAGTATACTGCTAAAGCTACATGTTAGATTTATAGGAACTTAGTAAATGGTTTTTGATTAAATAGCTTGCAGCTTTAAAGGCTGCTTGGAGAATTAGAGCAGCAAGTACAATCCCAACTCTGTTTAGAGCCTCATCTGATGCTTTCCTTGATTTTTATAATCTAGCAAGAGATAAGATAAGGGCAGTTTCCTTTGCTAAATGAACAGGGAGACTTTGCTTCCTCCTAATAATTAAGAAAAACCCTAGAGTTAGATTACATCAAGTGAGAAAAAGAAAACTATTGATGTTAAACATTAGCTATTAGGTGTTGGAGAATTATTCTGAATTTTTCAATTCAGGAGGGCTCTGGATTCCTTTTATCTATGAAAGAGCAACCCAGTAATACATTATCTGAAATACTCTTTTTTTGGTTTTGTTTCGTTTTTTGTTTTTTGAGAGAGAGGGTCTCACTCTCACTCAGGCTGGAGTGCAGTGGTACAATCTCAGCTCACTGCAACCTCTGCCCCTCTGGGCTCAAGTGATCCTGCAACCTCAGCTTCCTGAGTGGCTGGGACCACAAGCACACATCACACCATTCCTCGCTATTTCGTTTTTGTATTTTTGGTAGAGACAGGGTCTCACCATGTTGCCCAGCCTTGTCTCAAACTCCTGAGCTCAAGCCATCCCCCTGCATTGGCTTCCCAAAGTGCTGGGATTACAGGGATGAGCCACCACTCCCAGCCAAGAATATTTCTTTTTCTAACATTTTCTTTTAAAATAATATTAGTCATAAAGAAAAGTTGCAGGATAGAGTTCATACACACCTTTCATCCAGCTTCCCCTGCTTAACACCTTGTATAACCACAGTAAATTGATTACAACCAGGAAATTAACACTGATATAAAACTATCAACTTATTTACAGATCTTAGTAGAATTTTGCCTTATCAGAATTAGTTGTCTCATATCATCTTTTTCTGGTCCAGGATCCAATCCAGGATTCCATATTGCAATGAACTGTTCTTTCTTTAGTTTCCTCCAATCTGTATCAGGTCCTCGGTCAGTCTTACTTTGTCTTTCATAAGCTTGAGCCTTTTGAAGACTACCGGCCAGTTATTTTGTAGATTATCTTTCATGTTGGGTTTGTCTGATGTTTTCTGATTATTATATCAAGGTTATGTATTTTTCATAAGACTAGGACAAAAGCGATATGCTCTTCTCGGTTCATCATATTAGGAAACACCTGATGTCAACGTCTTCCATTATTGGTGATTAACTTTTGTCACTGGGTTAAAGTAGTATTTGCTGGGTTGCTCCACTGTAAAGTTACCTCTTTCCCCTTCATAATAAATATCATGTGACTATAAGACTTTTTAAAAAATCATCCCGTACGTCATTTCAAAATGTGACTATGAGACTTTGAGATGGCAAATATCCTGTACTTATCATATACTTGCCCTCTAATTTCAACATCCATTAATGAATTTTGCCTCAAACTTATTACCTACTGTCTGCCTAATAGTGGTGTTCTATTTCTATTAGTCATTCTATATTTATTAATTAGAATCCTATTGCATAATTATCCTTCATTTATTTATTTATTTATTAAATTATTCATTTCTATCAGTATGGAATGACAGATACTTGCTTTATTCTATGGGTTACAATTCCTCATTATCATTATTTATTTTATTGCTCAAATTGTCCCAGGTTTGCTCATTCAGGGCTCCTTTTAGTTGGTACCTACATCCTTTTTGGCATGCCCTTTTCCTCAGTCAGTTTTGAACACTTCCCTACTTTTTAACACTACAAGACTTTTCCGGGCTTATCTTGTATTTTTCCTGTCCCGGTCTTGCAACCATCCATTTCTTCAAGGAAGCTGGTTAGTTTTATTGGGGAATGGCATTTAGAAACTGAGATGTCTGGGTACTAGATGTGCTTATTGCTACTGGGGTGGCATTAATTTTGGGCTCTAAAATTCCACATCTCTTAGTGGACAGAGCTAGGGAATATATAACTGACTACGCATATACCTATATGTATGTATCTATATTTTTATGTCAATCTATCTGTAGAAATATTAAAAACCAGGGGTTCATATCAATGCATTCTCTTCTTTATTAAAATAAACTTCATTGCTCCCTGATTGATATTTACATGGCTGGACTCTAAAACGAGTGTCCTTTAAACTATACTAGAGGAAGAGAGAACAGTTTTTTTTGGGGGGGAGAAAATACACAAGGCAAAAGAAAGAAATTGGACAACATATGAAGAGCAGAGAATCTACTTAAAAGAGCAGCCATATAGTCACTTGATAAATGTTTGTTAAATTAAGTGAGTCGGGGGATCTTTTCATTTCCACAAATACTTATCAGCTACATGCTGTCTGTCATCCATTCTGCTGGGGACAAGGAGAAGCAACAACATGCTCCTCGTCCTCAAGTTTTCACTCACTTGGGGAGAGGATACATGAACAGATCCATTATATTCATTATATGGCATTAAACTCAGTCTTGTGAGAAAAAAATTAAAATATAGGGCATCATCATTTTTGGAGGCATATTTTAGGACAATAGATTATTTATGAGCAAAAGAAGAAAGATGAGGAGGAAGGGAGCTTGAAGTTCAAAGCCTAAGACAGGAAAAGAGCTCGATAATGTGTTAATAAGCCTGACAACATCTTGTAGCAACAGATAATTGCTGAATGTGTTAAGCAAGGGAAGAATTTGCTCATACTTATATATTTACATCCTATAATATTAATAATAATACACATATGGTAAACAAAATACAGTACAATAAAAGAAACTTATCGAAAAGTAAGTCTTCTCACATCAGATCTCTAGTTCAACTGAGGATAAAACCTCTATGAATAGTTTCTTCTTCCAGCACTGTTTTGTCTGTATGCGTGCGTATAACTGTATAGATCGCCTCTTTTAAAAAACACACATCTAATATACAATGTATATTTTTCTGTATCATGATTTTACATTTCATAATATATACTGGGGATCTTTTTATTATATGTATCTAGTAGCATGGGATATTTAACTTATTTCTTATTGAAGCCTAATATTTCATTGAATGGAGGCAGCAGAATAATTAATTATTCCATTTTCTTAAGGCAGAGACCTGTAGTTCTTCACCAAAATCCATTTTAATTTTCTTCCTCAGAATGTGGTTAGATTACATGTTTCTAAGCTTCTGGCTGATAAAGGCAGAAACAAGACTGTGTTTTCGCTAATGGAATACAGTGAAATGCTATGTATCACTTCTGAAATTCAGCCTTAAGGCTGTGTGTATGCCTACTTCATTCTCTCTTCCTTTTTCACACTGGCTGCACTATGGCTATGGTGGAGACCCCATTCAACCATGGAGATTATGAGATGTCCCAGGGAAACAGATGAACAGTATCTTGGGTCTTCAAATAACCAAAAGGAGTACCACTACCTGCTAACCTAAACAGTTTGCCTTGAAACCTATGTGAGAGAGGAATAAATATCTGTATTTTTTGAGCCACTGAACATTCATTTGGTTTCTTTGTTATAGCAGCTTATCCTTACCCTCACTAGTATATTTTCTATTACAAACAATACTGGAATGAACATTTTGTACCTACGTATTTGCATACACAAATACTACTGGCTGGTATAAGGAGTGTCTTTTTCGATATACCTTAACTAGTGCTTGTTACAATTAATTTTTAAAATATTTGCTGATTACATAGGTAAAAATGACATAGCAACTTAAAAAAACTTTTAATTTCTTATCAGTGGGGCTAAATATCTTTTTATATGTTTATAAATCAGTTTATGTGGCCTCTGTTGGCAGAGACTAATGCTCAAAACATAATCATTTTTTGTAGTAGGTTATAGATATTTTATATATGCAAATATTTTACATATTTATTAAAAAATTGTCATTTTGTGGAATATTTTTCTGTTTGTCATTCATCTTTGACATTAGTCATTGAATATGTTTAGTGGATTAGTTTATAGTAAAATTTTTATGAAGTTATATTTATTAATGGTGATGCTAATGCTGATAATGGCCAGCATTTATTGAAGGCTTATAATTTGCTTATTATTTTGATCTCTGAGGTTGTTTCATCACCCAACTGGTGATATGTACTTACACTGACATCTCTTCTAGCTTAAAAAATAATATGATTCCTTTGAAATTTATTTTTTAATTTTGATTAAAAAATTTTTTTCCTAGACCTGGAAAGTAAGATCAAGAATAACATGACTCTTAAAACATCCATATGAATACTAAAGTCATCATAGGAGACTTTTCTCACTATATTTATGCACAAAGTGTAGATCTTGGGAAACTCTTTTTTCATTTAGAAATAAATTAACATAAAAAGCAATCAATGCTCTAGTGCCAGTGAAAACTTCTGAAACATAAAATGAAGTAGGGATTATAACACTCAGGTAGTAAAGAGGAACATAACTATGAAAATGCTTACTATTGGAATAAAAAGTAAGTTTTATATACTCTCTACTTTTTTTCTCTCAATAAATATGAATAAACATAATCTTCAAAATAAGGTGTGAAAGCTGAGATGACCAAACTAGATTAGAAAAGTAGGGGTCTTGAAGAGTTCAGGAAAGAATTTGTAGCAACCAGTAGTATGCCATAGTAAAATCTGAAACAGTAGGAAAGGTGAAAGTGAGACTGTCTGCAGAAAGGTAATGTGGTTATGCATGGGTATGTTTGGGAAGCTTTCATGGAATGCACAGTAAAGGTACAATAAGTTGAAAATCATTAAAGAAATTCAGGAAGATATAAATGAATAATTGGATCCTGAAGAAGACTTCAGAATGACTATGGCATAAGCACTGTTCAAAAACAAGACAAGAGAGAGCTTCTGGGTTAAATGAAGAAAGAAGACCCAAATCTGTCAGTGGGGGAATCATCATGTGTCAGGTCAGTGTGATGAAAAGAGACATCTCTTTTCCTGCCAGCATGTTAAAGTATCCTGTCAGAAGGTTACAGTACCAAAAATTATTGAATTCTCATAGTATGACTACAACTATTGTAATTCTTCAGAAGAGACTCTCCTCACCTTAAATAATCATAGATGATTATTTAGGAAATAGGCATATTACATGTTAGTTATTTTAAAAGGTACAATATGTAAGAGTTACAAATATATACAATTAAATAAGTTCAAATTCTTCACATGCATGTAAACATATGGAGGCATGTCTTGTAAACAGTTGAATGTATCCAAGTTTTCTGTATGTGAAAATGTAGTTAATGTACTCATTGTGGAGGTAATAAGAAAACTACTTTTTAAAAATAAGTGGAACTGAATTATAATATTACTGCCAGAATCAGAGAGGAAAAAAGGAAGGAAGGATATCAAAGCATATAGACAGGAAAATGGGTAAACTACAAAGAAAGAAATCTTAGATCTCTTCAAATTTCCCTTCCACAATATGAAACAATGTAAGACAAAGTTATAACCTACATATTTTTAAAGCAGACAAATTACCATTTATGATCAGAGAAAACAAAAGCATTGGGAAATATGAGGCACAAAAATACTTGTGCTTGGAATAATTTAAACATGGCTGAGTTAAAATGACTAGTATAGATATAGTTTACAAAGAAAATTAACTCATCACAAATACTTAATGAAACAGATGACACATTGTTTAGAAAGGTTTTAACAATAATAAAAGTACCAAAAAGTGTAGTAACAAAACACAAGTGGTATAGGGAAGCAGTCCCCAATCTTTTTGGCACCAGGGACCAGTTTCATGGAAGACAATTTTTCCATGGATTGAGGTAGAGGGAGAATGGTTTGAGGATGAAAGTGTTCCACCTCAGATCATCAGGTATTAGATTTTCATAAGGAGTGCACAACCTAGCGCCCTCGCATGCACAGTTCACAATACGGTTTGTGCTCCTTTGAGAATCTAATGCCACTGCTG
The DNA here is from genome assembly GCF_009828535.3 of Hylobates moloch. Lineage (NCBI taxonomy): Eukaryota > Metazoa > Chordata > Mammalia > Primates > Hylobatidae > Hylobates > Hylobates moloch. The sequence continues at coordinate 92,894,535 of NW_026652283.1, forward strand.
ATCTAACAGGAGGCAGAACTCAGGCGGTAATGCTCACTAGCCCGCCACTCACCTCCTGCTGTGTAGCCCGGTTCCTAACATGCCACAGACTGGTACTAGTCCATGGCCCAGGGATTGGGGACCCCTGGTGAAAATGCTTACTATTGGAAAAGCAAGGGACTGAAAAAGGAAGTCAGGTTATGTGAATTTGCTCATTTTCTATGGATAAAAAGTAACAATGACTACAGCAGTGGTATCAGTTACTCTAGCATTTGAGTCTTTCTATGTGCCAGATACAGTTCATAGAACTTTACAGTTCTTTTAATCTTCTGATCCACACTGTCTGGTAGGTCCTATCATTATTCTTACTTAGGATAGAAGAGGAAAAGGATGTGTTATTCTATTCTCAGTGCTAACTAATACTATAGAGGTACATAGTTACAATAGTGTTAAATAGAATTTTAAAAGTAGCCATTAGTATATTTTACAAATTAGATTGTCTTCAGTTTATCAGGAAAAAAGTTCATATGGCAAAGAATAATTTAAAAAGAAAACAAAAAAATAGCAAGGAGTATGATAATCTCCAGAAATAGAAAATAAAATGACAGAGGCAAAATCAAACATATGGCAGTTTTTGGGGCACAGAAACCTATGCCCCAAATATGGTGCTTTGACAGGCTGAGCTGAAGAAGCAGACTTATGGTGTCTTGGGCCTTCCCCTGCTCCTGTCTCTCAATCCTCTGTGTTTTCCAAAGCACAGGATGAGGTTGTTTTCTGAAGTCCTCTTAGCTGCCTAAAGTCTGGACCTGCCAAAGAAGAAAACAGTTACCTCTGGCCCCTTCCCTGACCTGAATAGACTTTTGTCATAAACCATTGTCTGCTCTGAGGGTCCAAAAAACTTTCTGTCAGGCCATTGTATGTTCTTCAAGCCCGTTGAATTCCCCTAAAAATCATGTGCTGCCCCCTTATATCATCCGCACTTCCTCATCTCCCTTTCTCCTAAGAAGAAGGGTATATAACCATCTTTACCCCATTGTGTGGTGGTAAAATCACTCTGTGATTCTCCCACACACACACTAACACATTTGTATGCCATTTCTTCTACTAATTTGCCTTTTGTATGTTGATTTTTCAGTGAACCTTTAGGAGGTGAAGGAGAGGTTTTCCCTTTGCCCCTGCATAGTAAATGTTAATGGGTTATGTTCCAATTAAATAAATTTACAATGTAGTTTAAAAGAGCCACACTAAAGCCAAAATAACTCCTAAAGATCAAATAAGAGAATTAGGAAGGAGAATGACAAATGCTGACAAAGAGGAGGGCTTTGCAGTATTAATATTAGATAGAATTGAATTTAAGTTAAAAGAAGTTAGTGAGACAGAGTCAAACTTAGTGGTGAATGGTACAATCCAAAATGAAGTTTAAACAATTACGTTATTGTGCACCAAATAACATGACATTAGACTATTGAAGATAATTTCTTTTTTTTTTTTTTTTTTTTGAGATGGAATTTCACTCTCGTTGCCCAGGCTGGAGTGCAGTGGCGCGATCTCGGCTCACTGCAACCTCCGCCTCTCAGGTTCAAGCCATTCTCCTGCCTCAGCCTCCCGGGTAGCTGGGAGTATAGGCATGCGCTACCACATCTGGCTAATTTTGTATTTTTAGTAGAGATAGGGTTTCTCCATATTGGTCAGGGTGGCCTCGATCTGCTGACCACAGGTGATCTGCCCACCTCAGCCTCCCAAAGTGCTGGGATTACAGGCGTGAGCCACCACATCAGGTCAAAGATAAATATTTTAAACTATAAGAAGAAATAGAAAGAAATGAATCAGTAGTAAAATACTTTGATATCCTTCAATCCATGATTAATCTCACACTGTAAAAGAAAGTATAAAATATATGAATAATTGAACTTATAATATTGATTTAATCGAGAGTATTAAGATTTTTACACTTCAGTAAATAAATTTTATTTTTAAGTGCTAGGAAACACTCACCAAAAATTACCTTATAAGAAACCACAGAAGAATTCTCAATGAGTTCCTCAGAATAGATGATTAAACAGGCCACATTCTATTAGCACAGAACTGTGGAATCATTTAATAACCCAAAGGCAAACATTAAAACACCTAAGCAACTGGAAATTAACCCCCACCTCTCATTAGCATGTATGCATGCACACATACATCCTCTTCTGTTTCAGGGTATTAAAAATAGTTATGAAAATAATAAGTGTAAAAACTTTAAGAGATACAATCACATTGTATTTGAGAGTAACTTCAAAACCATTAAAGAGTTCATTGTTACAAAGGAAATAGTGCATATTGGTGAAGCAAGAAGCAACTAAAAATTATAAGAAGAAAAACAAAGGAAGGCCTAAGAAATCAGGAGAGATACTGAAAAATCATAAAATAGATAAATCAAAGAACTGGTTTATTGAAAAAAATGTTAAAATAGAAAAATTTACTTAGTCTAATCAATAGGAAAAGAAAATATCCCACTAAAACAAAATTTAGAATAAGAAAGGTGGTATAACCACAAATGCAAATGATTTGAGAACCTTCACTCATATACTTGAATATTTGGCCTTAAAAAATAACCTCTCTAGGAAAATGTAAATTGCTAAAATTAATTTAAAAATGAAAGAATAGCTGATTAGCTTAAACATCAAAGAAAATATGGAAAATGATTTTTAAATAATTATCTGCAAAGGAGTGGCTGGACTGGTTTTTTATGGGCAAGTTTCTCCAAAATGTTAAGGAATACGTAAATTCTATAATATGTAATCTGTCCCATAGCATAGATCCAATTCATCTTTTTTCAAACCTATACTATTCCCTTGCTGGAACCCAGTGAAGAGCATGTGAACGGAAATATAGAAACATCCACATTCTACAAACCAATTTCCTTTCTAAATACAAAGAGAAACTTTAAGTAAAATACTAGGAAACCAAATAAATATGTTTTTCAATTATATTCTATAGTCAAATAGGGTTTATTCTAGGAACAAAGACTGTTATTTACATTGTTCTGAAAACTCTGGCTGTAAACCATAAAGCAAACAATAGAAAAATTTATATACGTGTGTGTGTGTTTGTGTGAGTGTTTGTGTGTGTATAAGTACACTGGACTGTAAGAAGAGTGAACATAAACTATGCTGATTCCCTTGAATCCATTCCTGGATGTGCTACATAGACAGGAAGAAGGTTGAAGGCTCCAAGGACACAGGAAAAGAGAGACACTACTAGGCCTTTGGGTTCCATTTATATGGGAAAAACATCTTAAACTTAGAAGAGAGCTGAGCACCATGGCATACACAGGGTATCATTTTTTTAGGGGGGCCCTTCCCTCTCCTACATGGCTTTAGGAAGTTCATTGCCTCCCACACTCTTGTCCATGCAGAGCATTTATGCAGCAATGCCACTTTGGGGCACACTGGAGGCTGTGGGGTCGCAGAGAATCTTTGGATGCCTGGTGCCATGGGGGGCAGATATATCAGGGGTAGGCAAAAGACCTGCCCCAAAGTTCTCCCTGGCCAAAAAAAAGTGCTTAATGTGAAAGTGCAGGGAAGTTTTCTGAAAAGCAGCATTACTTCGTCGGGTGATGGGGGTTGTAAACAGGGAGTGGTTGAATCCAGATAACAGTACCAGAGGAAGCCTGCTCTTTGGTGCATTACTCACTCCTCAAATAAGAGCAAGGGACATGCTCAATGGCTTGCGCTTTTGCTTCCCTGACCACATACAAATTACCAGCCAAGGCAGCAAATACTCCCAGGGGAATATAGCCCTCGGGGAAAAAATAACATGGCATAGAGAAGACAATGACTGGGCCAGAATAGAATATAAACTTAATATATGCATAACACATATCCTAAAGAATTAAGGGGCAATGTCAGAGGCATGATGCAAGAATAAGCAATCTTTCACAGGGAACCAACTGGAGATGATGAGCACAAAAAATACAAGACTTGATATAAAGAGCCCAAGAGACGGACTGAATAGCAGCAAGGATAACTTTGTGCAGATAATTAAAATGTTTTATTAAAGTATATATAAAGAGACCTGAATAATAGGAAGGTATACCATGTTTATGAATGATATGCCAGAGTGCAGTGGCACGCTCATGGCTCACTGAAGCCTCAAACTCATGGGCTCAAGCAATCCTCCCACCTCAGCCTCCTAAGTAGCTAGGACTACAGGCATGTGCCACCATTCTTGGCCAATTTTAGGAAAAATTTTGGAGATACCATGTCTCACTATGTTTCCCAGGCTGGTCTTGAACTCTTGGGCTCAAGTGATCTTCCCACACCAGCTTCCAGAGTAGCTAAGATTATAGGCATGAGCCACCATGCTTGGCCTGACTAACATTTTTAGTAAGTCAGTTCTTTCCAAGTTACTATAAAAATTAAAAGTAATTCCCAAAGGATACTGAACAAATTAACATCTGCAATAAAAAATTATATTACAGAATAAAGGAAACAGAATAAAGAGCCAACATCCTATTTAGAAAGAGGGGCAAAGAGAGTAGTATCCCAACTAGATTTTAAGACATACTAAAAAGCCACAAGAATGTTAAAAATACATGATACTTATTTTTAATAAATATATATTTATAAAATACCATATATAAACATATATATCAATGGAACTGAATGTAAACATAGAACCCCGAAATGGGTGAGTGCATGTAGAATTTTGTGAATATCAGAATGGTTTAGGACAAATTGGATTCCTTCTTCTGCTTGTGTCACACACAAATTTACAGTTGAGTTAAATATCTAGGGTGGTTCCAAGATGGCCGAATAGGAGCAGCTCCAATCTACAGCTCCCAATGTGAGTGACGCAGAAGATGGGTGATTTCTGCATTTCCAACTGAGGTACCGGGTTCATCTCACTAGGGCTTGTCGGACAGTGGATGCAGGACAGTGGATGCAGTGCACTGACTGTGAGCTGAAGCAGGGGGTCAGGGAATTCCCTTTCATAGCCAAGCAAAGCTGTGACAGATGGCACCTGGAAAATTGGGTCACTCCCACCCCAATACTGCACTTTTCCACTGATCTTAGCAAACAGCACACCAGGAGATTATATCCCATGCCCACAGAGCCTTGCTCATTACTAGCACAGCAGTCCAAGATTGAACTGCAAGACAGCAACGAGGCTGGGGGAGGGGCGCCCACCATTGCTGAGGCTTGAGTAGGTAAACAAAGTGGCTGGGAAGTTGGAACTGGGTGGAGCCCACCGCAGCTCAAGGAGGCCTGCCTGCCTCTGTAGACTCCACCTCTGGAGGCAGGGCATAGCTGAACAAAAGGCAGCAGAAACCTCTGCAGACTTAAATGTCCCTGTCTGACAGCTTTGAAGAGAGTAGTGGTTCTCCCAGCATGCAGCTTGAGATCTGAGAACCAACAGACTGCCTCCTCAAGGGGGTCCCTGACCACCGAGTAGCCTATCTGGGAGGCAGTCCTCAGTAGGGGCAGACTGACACCTCACATGGCCGGGTACCCCTGTGAGATGAAACCTCCAGAGGAACGATCAGACAGCAACATTTGCTGTTCAGTAATATTCGCTGTTCTGCAGCCTCTGCTGCTGATACCCAGGCAAACAGGGTCTGGAGTGGACCTCCAGCAAACTCCAACAGACCTGCAGCTGAGGGTCCTGACTGTTAAAAGTAAAACTAACAAACAGAAAGGACATCCACACCAAAACCCCATCTGTATGTCACCATCATCAAAGACCAAAGGTAGATAAAACCACAAAGATGGGGAAAAAATAGAACAGAAAAACTGAAAATTCTAAAAATCAGAGCACCTCTCCTCCTCCAAAGGCATGCAGCTCCTTACCAGCAACAGAACAAAGCTGGACAGAGAATGACTTTGACGAGTTGAGAGAAGAGGGCTTCAGGTGACCAAACTTCTCTGAGCTAAAGGAGAAAGTTCAAACCCATTGCAAAGAAGTTAAAAACCTTGAAAAAAGATAAGACAAATGGCTAACTAGAATAACCAATGCAGAAAAGTCCTTAAAGGACCTGATGGAGCTGAAAACCATGGCATGAGAACTACGTGATGCATGCACAAGCTTCAGTAGCCGATTCGATCAACTGGAAAAAAGGGTATCAGTGATGGAAGATCAAATGAATGAAATGAAGCGAGAAAAGAAGTTTAGAGAAAAAAGAATAAAAAGAAACAAAGCCTCCAAGAAATATGGGACTATTTGAAAAGACCAAATCTATGTCTGATTGGTGTACCTGAAAGTGATGGGGAGAATTGAACCCAGTTGGAAAACACTCTGCAGGATATTATCCAGGAGAACTTCCCCAACCTAGCAAGGCAGGTCAACATTCAAATTCAGGAAATACAGAGAATGCCACAAAGATACTCCTCAAGAAGAGCAACTCCAAGACACATAATTGTCAGATTTACCAAAGTTGAAATGAAGGAAAAAATGTTAAGGGCAGCCAGAGAGAAAGGTCGGGTTACCCACAAAGGGAAGCCCAGCAAACTAACAGCTGATCTCTCAGCAGAAACTCTACAAGCCAGAAGAGAGTAGGGGCCAATATTCAACATTCTTAAAGAAAAGAATTTTCAATCCAGAATTTCATATCCAGCCAAACTAAGCTTCATAAGTGAAGAAGAAATAAAATCCTTTACAGACAAGCAAATGCTGAGAGATTTTGTCACCACCAGGCCTGCCCTAAAAGAGCTCCTGAAGGAAGCACTAAACATGGAAAGGAACAACCTGTACCAGCCACTGCAAAAACATGCCAAATTGTAAAGACCATTGATGCTAGGAAGAAACTGTATCAACTAACGAGCAAAATAACCAGCTAACATTATAATGACAGGATCAAATAACAATATTAACCTTAAATGTAAATGGGCTAAATGCTCCAATTAAAAGACACAGACTGGCAAACTGGATAAAGAGTCAAGACCCATCAGTGTGCTGCATTCAGGAAACCCATCTCACATGCAGAGACACACATAGGCTAAAAATAAAGGGATGCAGGAAGATCTACCAAGCAAATGGAAAACAAAAAAAGGCAGGGGTTGCAATCCTAGTCTCTGATGAAACAGACTTTAAACCAACAAAAATCAAAAGAGACAAAGAAGGACATTACATAATGGCAAAGGGATCAATTCAACAAGAAGAGCTAACTATCCTAAATATATATGCACCCAATACAGGAGCCCCCAGATTCATAAAGCAAGTCCTTAGAGACCTACAAAGAGACTTAGACTCCCACACAATAATAATGGCAGACTTTAACACCCCACTGTCAACATTAGACAGATCAACGAGACAGAAAGTTAACAAGGATATCCAGGAATTGAACTCAGCTCTGCACCAAGCAGACCTAATAGACATCTACAGAACCCTCCACCCCAAATCAACAGAATATACATTCTTCTCAGCACCACACTGCACCTATTCCAAAATTGACCACATAGTTGGAAGTATAAAGCACTCCTCAGCAAATGTAAAAGAACAGAAATTATAACAAACAACTGTCTCTCAGATCACAGTGCAATCAAACTAGAACTCAGGATTAAGAAACTCACTCAAAACCGCTCAACTACATGGAAACTGAACAACCTGCTCCTGAATGACTACTGGGTACATAACGAAATGTATGCCTCACCACCCCAAATTTGTTAATTCCTTGTAGATTGGATTAGGCCTATTTAGAAAGAGGAGCAAAGATAGTGATATCCCAACCAGATTTTAAGTCATACTGCAAAACCATAGGAATTTAAAAAATACATAATATTTTAGGTAAAACCATATATATATCAGTGGAATTGAATCAAACATAGAGCCCTGAAACAGGTGGGTGAGTGTGTTTAGAATTTTGTGAGTATAAGAATGGTTTAGGATAAATTGGATTCCTTTGTCTCTTCATGCCACACAGAAATTTACAGTTGAATTAAAAATCTAAATGTGAAAGAATAAAACTAACAAATGACAATGTAGAAGAATATCTTTGGCACTTTGTATGTTTCTTAAAGCAGTTCTCAGTCTTTTTTTCCCCTGAAAGACTTTCTTTCCTCCCACTGCAGACTCTTTTAGTTGTATACCCAATTTCCAATTCCTACTTCTCTTTCCCTTAAAAAAAAACCCTCTATTTTTCTTGGAACAGCAACGTATCCAGCTTTCCTTACAGCTAGAAATGGCCATGTGACAGTTTTGGCCAATGAAATGTACATCGATGTAGATTTCTCGAGAGTTTTGCTTTCCTAATAAAAGAGAGGACATGGTTGTCCCTCCCTTTCTTTCCTTTCCTTTCTTTCCTTCTTGTCCAGAACATAGGCATAATGTCAAAAGCTACAGCAGCCCTCCTGCCATTTCAATTCAATAAACAAGAGTACATAAACCAACCAGACAAGGTGGCTGAACAAAGGAAGATCTTCATGACTTTGCTGAGTAGTTGAAATAAGACAGTCACTTCCCACCTCCAGACTTCTTGCTATGTAAGAAAAACAGAGCCATATTTGCTTAAATTATTGTAAGTTAGGTTTTTCTGTCTGTTACTTTTAGTCAAAATTATCTTTAACTTGTACAGTTAATATATTTAACTGGTATAGCACATATATGCTATACTCCCATGGGCATATGTAGATTTTTGATAAATCCAAAATATTATTGTGAGAAGTTAAATCTGCAAAATTTTGAAATATCAGGAGACCGAGACTCAGAAAGGCCAAGTGACTGCCCCCAGTTACATGCCGATAGTAAGTGGTGAAGTCAGGAATTTAGGTCTCCTAAGACCTCAAAAGCCATGCTTGTGACCCACCCATATTGTCTCGTGACAGGACATATGTGCTACCTTCACAGCCTACAACCCTTGGCCTAATCTCCATTAGGGGACCTACAACCTGGGGACCACTCATCATTGTCTCTTGAAGACCTCATCATGGAAGAACAGTCTCTCCTGGGCTTAGATGCTACGGTCTTACTTCCTGTGGTGCAATTTGCTGGCAAAATACTCCCTGCCTTTCCTGGGCACTTCTTTTAAGAGTCAGTCTGGAACTTCTCCCACTAGCACTCTTTGATCCTGGTCATTTTTTCAAGCTGAGATGCAAATATATTCTGTGTGTTTGAGGAACATCAAGGAGTTGAGCTTCAATGACTGGAGCAGACTAGGAGAGGGAGAGGAGGAGGCAGAAGACACAGATAAAGTTACATATGCAGATTCTTGATAAGGACTCTAGATTTATTCTCAGTGTTATAGAACATCATTACTTGACTCTAAGAGATCTGACTATTAAAAAGATTGTACTGACTTATGACTTATAGAAAGAACCAGCATTTCTGTAGACAGAAGATGGCTTACGCCAGGGGTATGGCAGTGGACATGGTAAGAAGTGGTATGTTCTGGACATATTTTGAAGTTATAGTCTACAGGATTTCTTAGTGGGTTGGATGTGGGGTTTGAGGAAAAGAGAGTAGCCAAGGATGAGTTCAGGTTTTTTGGTTTCTATAGTTGCCATTAGAGGGAGTGGCCATTTACCTAGATGATAGACAGTGTGAAGAAGCATGTCTGATACATGAAGGGGATAGATATTGGGCAGTTGCTTTTTATAGGTTAATTTTGTGTTGACTATTAGACATCCATGTGAAGATGTGGTATAAATAGAGTTCAAATCCCCTAAATATGTAGTCCCAAACATCACACAAACCGATTGTATGAGCCAGAGGCCGGATGGCAAGGCACCAGATTGAACTAAGTGGATTACGAGACATATAATATTTGAAGATAAAGACAAAGATCAATCAGGAATTACAAACACCCTCAGATGTTAGTTTTTCAATTTCAATTTGCTGCCAAATACATCAATGTGTTACCAAGAATATGGGTGTGTGTGTTTGGTTAATTGTCTCAGCCTGAGTAAATGTACTGATTTAATACAGACAATAAAAAGAACTGATATCCTTTAAGCTTTTCTCCAAAACAAACAGAAAATATCCAAACACACATATGAACACAGTCACCATGTAGCACAGCAACCTAATCAATGGCAATGGGCCCTGGGGACCTGTTCGCCCAAAATGGTCAAGCTGCTGGGATCCAAATTTTGGTTCTGACTATAATAGTTTTATTAGCCTCTTTGTTGAATGGAAAATGTAGGCTGTTGAGATAATTTAAAGAAAGAATCCCCATAAAGCTCTTAGCACAGAGTCTGGGCACAGTATCAACCCAATAAACATTAGTTAGCTATTATTACTTACATTCACAGAGCATGGGATATAGACACACATACCCACGAAACACATAACTTAACACTTGTGCACTGATAAGCATATGAGCAGGCGAACACACACTAGTAAATCGATATATATAGTAATATGTACACAAATACACAGAAAATGCCTTACATTTTCTTATTCCCTCACTTCCTGTCTCACCTGCCTTTGTAATTGATAACATTTCTTTTTAATGCTTTTCAAGAATGGAAAGATTTTTCTTGTAAGAGCTGGCTGTTACTACCGATGCCTGCCATGGTTCACAGCGGGATGAATGACAAATTCAGCAAATCACTTTCTCTAAAAATAGGCCACTCCAGATGATCTTTGGCTTCGATTCTCATTTCCATACATCTTTAAAAGAAAAGAAAAACTCCATTCTTGTAGAGACCTACTGCTAACCTATTCCAAGCAATATGACTTGATGAACTTGAACAAATCTCCTCTCAAGGTCTACAAAATGCCCTGGCTTTCTCCCATCTGTTTATTGGATTTACATAAAATAGAAATATAAGGCTGATGGATTTCTCTAGACACTGCCAGTAGAATGTTCATTCTGTTTGGCTTTATGGAGCGACTTACCTGAAATATATTACCTTGATAATTTAATGCATGACTTGCCTCCTCTATTTTTCCCCAAGATGCACGTGGATGGATGGAGTGGATACAAGATATCTTCAAGTCAGTGTCACTGTGCAGAATCATTTCTGTTGCTCTCAGCACTACAGGCCAACTAAACTTTTGATGGACATGATTCCTCAAGAGTTCATTTGGCTTTCTGGGTCAAGAACCACTCAGTTCACGTCATCCATAGGGCTGGGATGCATGTTTATGGCAAAAATAAAACAACAACGAAAACAAGCAAACCTCACTGAGAATGCATTTTTATATTGGGAATATCGACTGTTGACCCAATGCTAATGGAGCCTGAGCATGAATTCTATTTACCTCCTTACAACCTTGTTAAGCATAAATCAACAAAATTCTGATTTGGACTACTCTGCTCCACTGATTTGGATTGGAAAGTGGCATTCAATCAAGCTTTTAACATCAACTCATTAACAGCTTCTCTAAAGTCTGTCACTGGCACACTTACTCTGTGTTTTCAAACTGGATAATGCTAAATCTGGAAGACTATAGAAAATACGTCAAACCCTTGTTTATATACTTCTAGATGCTGTTCAGGAAAATCAGGGGCAATTGATTTTGCAAATTTCATGTTTGTGACCTTGACACCAATACTTTGACAGAGGCAGCTTCGGTCTACTTTGTTGCTGATGTTATCATTATCATCATCATCATTAATGTTTCCCACTATAGTATGTGAAGTAAGGGTACCACAGTATTTTGCATAAATTTGCTGTGCTCTGTGGAGGGTATCTCAATTAAAAATTGAGATACCATCCACCCAATCATTTAGGTGTTTACAATTGGAGGTATATGAAACCGAGTTTCAACCTGGTCTAAACAATATTGTTTCATACAACCGGAGGTCTTAATGCAGACAGACTCTAGGGACAGTTAGTTCAGCAGCAGAATGACATCACTAAGGACTCAGGTTCTCTCCATTCTTTTACTTTGCCTTCCTCATTCCAGTCTTAAAGCTGGCATCTCTCATGGTCAAACAATGGCTGCCCGTTTGCAACTATACAGAAGCAGAAGAATGATGGCATTTTCTCTTGTATGTGTTCTAATCAGTCTAGAAAACCTTTTCCAGGACCCTCACCATTAGATTTCCTTCAGGTCTCATTGGCCAGAATTGTAACAACCATGATTGCTTAAACCAATCAGGATTTGCGTCTTTAGTGTTTGGACTGAGAATATGGTAATATGGAGTAGGGTGGATATCAGAGCAATATTAGCATTTTATTAGACAGGAAAAAGAGGAATAAGTGGCTTTGGGGTAGGCAAACAATAGGGTCTCCTAAACATACAGAGACCCCTGGTGGAGAATGATAATAACTGGGCTAGTGGTAGGAGTAGGAGGAGATGAGCAGAAAGAAGGGGATAAGGAGAAGAGGAGGAAGAAGACAACAAAGACTTAAGGGAGCAGGAGTACATAGTCCCCATTCCCTAAAGTGTGGGCAGGGCTTATGGAGAGGGTGGGATAGTAACTCCCTTGATTAGCTTACATCGTGTGGGGAAAGTGATAGGATAGTCACTGTGATGATTGCTACGTTATGTTATTGTATACAAGAGTCCACCTTAGCAGACTGGAGTGAGACTACCCTGTTGTCCTTGAAGAAGTAAGCTTCTAGGTTGTGAGAGGAGGGGGGCCATGTGGCAAGGGCCTACAGTGGCCTCTAGTTACTGAGCACATCCCTGGACTGTGGCTAACATGAAAACTGGGACCTCAGACATACAGCTGCAAGGAAGTGAATTCTTCCAACAAGCAGTGAACTTGGAAGAGGACCCCAAGCCTCAGATGAGATTGATATCCTGACACCTCAATTCCCTCCTCGTAAGATACTAAGGGAGAATCCAGCTAACCTATACCCAGACTCGTAACCAACAAAAACTGTGAGATAACAACTTTGCGTTGTTTTAAGCTGCTAAATTGGTCGTGTTTTTATTATATGGCAATAGAAAATTAATACACCCACTTTGGACTGTTGGCTGAATGAGAAATAAACTTCTTCTTTGTGCTAAACCACTGAACTTTGGAGGTTAATAGCACCTAGTGTTACCTTAGCTAAATACAATGTCATTAACAAAGTGGCTCATATAAAAGCATTAAAAGCCCCATCAAATGTGCAATGACTGGTGCCTCTGGAAATCTTGCTTTGGAGACAGTCTTCTGGGGCTGGCCCAAAGCATGGCTCTACCTGCTAATGAAATGGAATTCTGAATGGCTATGACAGATTAGTCATCATCCTCAAATTTTGGCACTTCTCATTTATGGGATCTGGCTTCCATCAATTAATTAGGGCCTGGGCCAGATACATAAAGCATGATACCTCTGAGATCCACCAGGATTGTCTGTCATATTTATACAGCAGGAAAGGCCTTGTGTTTCTGGTAGGTGCTAAAGGTTTATCTATTTATTTTTTTTGGTTGGTTTGTTTCTTGTTTTGTTTTGATAAGACAAGCACTACTAACATCTGGCCCACTCATAAAGGGAAGACAGACATAATTCAGCTTTTTTCAGCCTTAAAGTATATCATAACTTTTTGATAGACCTAATGGCTCTCACTTAAGTGAATATATAGTATGTGCCAGGTAATGTGCTATTAGTCTACATACGCTTTTCCATTTAATGTTTACTACAACCCTAGAAAGGAAGTAATAGGTCTCATTTTGTTGATGAGGAACCTGAATTTAGAGAGGTTAATCTATGTGCCCAAGATCATACCTTTTGAGTGGCAGAGCCAAGAATTAAACCCAAGTCCATGTGATTCATTCATCCATACATTAATTCATTGGTTATTCCTCTAAAACTTAATTTCCAGGCAATAGTTAGTGAATATTGTGTAAGATAATAGAGCAGGAGTTGGTAAACTTTTTCTGTAAAGTGCTAGCCAGTAACTGTTTCAGGCTTTCAGGTCAACAAACTCTGTCACTACTACTCAACTCTTCATTATAATATGAAAATAACCATAAACAGTGTGTGAATGAATGAACATGGTTGTGTTTCAATGAAAGTTTATTTACAAAACAGGCAGTGGGCTGGATTTCTCCTGCAGGCTGTAGCTTGCTCAGGCCTGGTCTAGGGGGAAGACTGACACATTATAACACATGCTGGTAAGTGCAGAGAACGGTCATGCAGCCGGAGCTGTGGTGCACAGCCCAGATCACCAGCCTTATTCCCTTGCTGTTGGAGCATTGTTGGCTGCAGGTTCGCAGTGAAGGGGGCAGCCTCAATCAAGACCATGTCCTTTCCTTGGAGGCACGGCTGGTAGATGTGACAGTATAGGCCCCATGCTCTTTCGCCAATTTGAAACAACTCTGATGGACCACTCCAGCTTCAGAGCTCCTCATGCAATTGACCAAGGCCTTTGCTGTAACTGCACTGCAGTTCAGCATCTCCTTTAGCCCATTCTCACTTTCCCTGGTGTCTTCCAGGGCCTGTTCCCAAAAGTGCCTCTCAGAAATTACCTGCATGTGATTCTCCATCTCAGAGTCTGTGCAGCGAAGCAGACCTAAGCAGGCCATTTAACCCAGGCTGCTGGGTGGGGAGGGGGCTGAGGGTTGAAGAGAAAGGCTTCCTGATCAAAGTTGTATCTTAAAGCACTACTGGGACCATGCTAATAGAAGGGGCAAGAAGTAGGGGAAATAGGAAACAGTCTTCTGGTCAGAAGGAAGAGATCTGCTAGTTGTGGTGGCTCATGCTTATAATCCCAGAACTTTGGGAGGCTGAGGCATAAGAATTGCTTGAATCCAGGAGTTCAAGACCATCCTGGGCAACAAAGTGAGGCCCCATCTCTACAAAATAAAAGTTAAAAAACAGTTAGTCGGGCATGGTGGCATGCGCCTGTAGTCCTAGCTACTTGGGAGGCTGAAGCGGTAATTGCTTTTGCCCAGGAGTTTGGAGGCCGCAAGTGAGCTATAATCATGTTACTGCACTCCACCCTGGATGACAGAGTGAAACTCTTGTCTCTAAAAGAAGAAAGAAGAGATCTGGTTAGAAGGGCAAAGAAATGGAAGCAAGAAACACTTGATGGATTCAGTAGTTCACAGTTGCTGAACTGTCATGTGCGGCTGGGGATTTAGCTATATCATATATGGAGCTGAGGGGGGAGGCGAGGGCTAGATCATGCAGGGTCTTTAAATAGCGATCAATTGTGTATCTGGGGATAGAGTAACTGCCGAGCGACAGCCCTAGATGGTGAAGGAGATCCTTCTCCACCTTCCTACCATAAAACTAGAGGTACAGTGCCGGGAGAAGCTTTCACTGGAGAGGGCTGCAGGAAGCTGTGTGTCTTGGGGAACTCCTGGCCTCAGTGACTCATCAGACAGAGAAGCTGTGAAGACCCTCAGAATACAAGGGAGCATGATTATCACAACTCAAGGTTTCAGAGCACATGGTGGAGGGTTGGAACACTTGGGGAGTGTGGCACAGTAAGTCAGGGGTAGCAAGCTCAGGTAGGAATGGAGATGAAGCTGAAGAGAGAATTGGTGGCTGAGGGGTTTGCATATGGGTTTAAGCATCGGTGGCCCCAAGGTGAGACCGGCAGCTTGGTGCAAGCCTTCTTCTTCATTGAGGGTGACCCTGCTGGCACAGGGTTCTCCTGAAGCTCAACTACAACCTGAAAACACTGTCCTTTCCTATTTCATAGTTTTAAAAGTAAACAAGAATTGTATGTTATTTTAAATTTTTCAGATAATATATTAGGATGGTGCAAAAGTAATTGTGGTTTTGCCATTTAAAGTGATGACAAAAACTGCAATTACTTTTGCACCAACCTAATAGATGCATTTGTAATAAAGAATATATAATAGCTGTATATTATATAATTTATAATATCATCAATCATTGTATTCTATACACAATTGGTAACAGTTTCATGCGTATAATTCCAGAACCATTTCTGTGAATTTACTAACATATATTTACTTTTATTTAAAAACATCTATCATCTATCTATCTACCAATTTTTATATACTTTTTACCTGAATGTGTACACATGTTGTTTTGTGACTTTCTTTGTTCATGTCAGATTATAGACATATTCATAACAAATTTTAATAATATTTTTCCATGATCTAGGATATAGCATATTGTACTTAATCATTATAATTATGATACTGATAGAAATTTGAGGCCTTACTAATTTTTGCTGTTATAAATACTGCTGCAATGAACATTATCATACATATATGAATATTTATTTACATGAGCATAATATGATATAAACTAAGATTTGTGGGTGCTATTATCAGCTGGTAATTGTGCTAAGTGCTTTGCATGTGTTATCTCATTTAATTCTCACAATTACCCTTTGAAATAGGTTTCATTATGATCCCAATACTACACAGGAAGAGAATGTGCCTTAGAAAGTTTAAGTAATCTGCCATTAATTTTCTCAGAAGAATGGTAGACTGAATTTGTCAAGTTGCATTTTAAAAAAAGACTTGTTGGTATATGATTGGAATCAACTTGAGCTTACGTATTTATTCAGGGTGGATTGACATCTTTACAATATTGAGTCTTCTCATCTAAATGTCACGTTTTTCCATTTGTTTAGATCTCCTTATTTGTCTTTCCATAAATGCTTGCATGTTTTTTCACATAGGACCTACATATTTCTTGTTAGAGATATTCATAGGTGTGTCATAGGTATTGTTGGTGTAAAGGAATTTAATGGAATTTGTGTTTTGTATTTTGAGCTTGTAGCGTACAGAGTTGTGTTACAAGATAAAACATAAGATACCTTTCAAGTCCGAGTCACTGTGCAGAATTGCTTTGTTAATGCTTTATCCAGGATTTAATTTCTATCTATGCTCTTTCGGGAGATACGCTGATGACTTGTTTTTTTCAGTCATTCAAATGACTCAGTATTGGATTCCAGATTGAATAGACTTTCTGCTCAGAATATGAAACCATGGCACCCTTGACTTTTACTCTCAGTTTGATGCCCCTTTGAGTTGCATCATGATAAGGTCACCTGTATCTTAATTTCTGGAAATATTAAGGATTTTTCTCTATTTTTGTAGTTTATAAATGTCACATGATTTTGCTAATTATGTATGCAAAGTTCTTTCCATTTTATTTTTCATTTTTTCACATATCATTTTTACATTTTTTGCTTTTACTGCATGGCACTTCTATTTACTTTCATTGCTCGTTCCTTATTGAGTCCCTTCAATTTGAACACATAACTCTTTTTTTCTACTGAATTTTTAAAAATTTTCTTTGTCCTATTAAAAATTTTCCGCTAAAATGGAGGTGAAGAGATAATTAAAAATAAAAATAGAAGAAAATTGAGAATTAAAAAAAAAACAACTGTTTTTTTCCCAGTGGAGATGACTGGTTGACCTGTGCCAACTTTCAATATTTCAAGACCTTCCTTTTATTAATTATCTGTCATTTGTTCTATGTATTGGAAGATTTCCCAACTTTATCTTTCATTTATCTGATTCGGTCTTCAGAATTGCTCATTCTATTTTTCAGGCCTTGCATTGATTGTTTTTAAATTACTTATTGTAACTGACAAAAAATTAGACAGAAATCTGATTTTTCCAAAAAATTCATTCGTAGGCATTGATTGTACCTTTTTAAAAGAAATAAAAAACAGTTCCTTTGAAATGGTCACAATACTTCTTGAATCTCTCTGAAGCTATCAATTAGAAAGTTTTCAAGGTTAGCCATAATCTTTGTGTTACATCTTATTTCTCTGGGTTAGCTGTTTGGTTTGTGCACACTGGTCCTTTTGGTTTATGCTTTAGTTGTCTGTTCATATTTAAAGGTGAAGAACTAGCTTGATCATGTGGGTAGCTAGAATGAGTTTCCTCTGCAGATAAGGCTCTGAGTAGACAATTCCCCTGAACCCATCTGAGGTGGGAAGACTAACAGGCAGACTTTGCTTTAGGATACGTGGGTGGGATCAAGCAGGCAGGATGGAGACTCCCACAAATGCCAATGTATGGAGGCTTTTACTCTGGAATTTGAATGTTTTCATTTATACTCCTTCTTTACATTCCTGTATAGAACTGCCTTCTGTTTATTGTTATTATTTTCTTGCAGTTTACAACTTTTGAAGTCTAGAATTATCTTGGACTCTGTTCACTTGCCTAGCCCTTAAATCCATTTTGGGTGACTTCCTAGGCTAATGTTAGATGTTGTTTAGACAGAAACCTTGAGCCTTTAGCATTGAGCAAGTTAACTAAGTGCTGTAAGCTTCTAGCTCTGCATCTGTAGAGTGGGCACAAAACCAAGGCTTCTTTGAGAGGGTTGTTGTGATGATTAAACAGAATAATGCATATAGGATTGTATGTAGTAACTGTCCAGCACAAGCTCACCTTCCTTCTTCCTCACTGCCCTCTTTCTCCCCATCTTCTTCCTCACTCTTCCCTTCCCCTTTCCCTTCCTTCCTTCTTCTTCCCCTCCATGTCTTGTGTTTCTACATTTGTTATTATCATTACACCAGGATTTGGACCATTTTCTAATTATCTTACTCATTACATTATTCACTCTTTCTTTGGCTTTGTAGGGAATAGAAGTTAAAAACATGTGTGAGAGCTTTTCCTACAAGCCAATACTGCTTCAGGAATGTGAATGTGGAAAAGTTTAAAACAAAAACAAACAAACAAACAGACCGGGACTTAGAGTCAGAAATGAATCTCAGTGTAGACACATATCAGGCATGTGACCGAGGGCAAGCAGCTTTACTTTTCTAAGCCTCCACCTCTCTAATTTCATCATCTGTGAAATGAGACTAAATAAAATGATGTACCTGAATCACCTTACACAGCAAGTCCAAGTGAAATGTCTGTCCCCTCTCCCCTTTCCTTTCTTTCGTTCTGCCAAATTGTGCCATGATGATCATGCTGCAGACCTGCTTCATGGGTGAGATCTGTGTGTGGGTGCATCGGGCCCTGCACTTAGATAGACCCCGAGTTTGGTTTAGTGCTTTTTGCTATTGCTGTCTTGAAATTCTTCAAAATGTTTGAACAAGGACAGCAGCTGGGGAATTCTGTCTATGGCTGCAGCTCTTCCATTGTGATTTCTACCCAAGTTCCTAAAGCAGCCAGTGCAGGCTTCCTTGGGTTCCCTGCAGCATTTCTAACTATAGTTCCAATTTGACACACTGGTTATTTTCTATCCAGGTCCTTAAGGTAGCTTTCCGCAAGGTTTTGGAAATAAAGCAACTCATTGCCTTTTTGTTAATGACTTTTAAAAGAATGAGCATTTTACTGAGCATAAGAAACCCTCTAAGAATATACTGGAAAAGGCAGGCTTATGCTGTGGATGAACGAGAGTGTGTCCTTCAGTGTGAAATCCCTGCCAAGGAAATGCATAGCTGGGAGGTTCACTTTGCCTCTTTCATGACCTGGCTGACCGTCTGTTCCTTTATTTCCAGAAGGAATGGAGACTCTTTTCCACAAAAAGTGACTCCAAAATGTAGAGATAGGTACATTTTTAGAGGCTTGACTCTTGAGTAGTTTCAAATAAACACAAAACATTATAGGGAGGTTTCAGTGAGCTAGTCTCAGCCACGTGAAGCCGACCTCCTTTGCCTTCTTTAACCAAGTCCACAGCTGGGGAAGAAGGGATGGGGTATGAAAGGTTGGACTAACCCAGTGTGGTCCTGGCACTTTCCTCCTTGCTACATGAATTAATTCTGGCCATCCATGGAGTGACAGAGGCTATAATCGGAGCCCTTTCATATGAAGGGAATATCTACAGACCAGCCTGGGTCAAGAGAACACCTGCATGTAATTATGGTCGAAGCAATAAACAAATAGGATGGATATCACAGACACTCAGAGTAGGTATTTACCTCTATGGCAGTGGTGCTTAAAGTCTGATCTCTGTATTACTAGCACGAGCTTCAGCAGAAACTTGTCAGAACTGCAAAATCTCAGCTCTCTCTCAGTACCTACCAGATCAGAAACTCTGGGGATGAAGTCCAATAATCTGTTTTAATTGGCCCTCTAGGTGATTCTGATGCACTTAAGTTTGCAGCTCAAATGTTCCTTTACATTATATTTTCAGTGAACTGAGATTCAGAATGCTCCATTAAGGCTCTTGAATAGTTATATAACACGTGGACAAATGACCATTTGACAGTAGCTGAGCAGCAAGTGCTGTGTGTCTATTTATATATTTCTATCTCTGTATCTATCCATTTATCTCTCTAATATCTATCTGAATCTGAAACATAGTAGCCCAGGTTTGGGAATCAGGTGACCTGAATTTGACACCGAACTACTTATCCTGTGTGAAACTGAGAAACTAGCGGGCGATGAGACATTGAAAGCAAAGTGTTTAGTGCTGGGTCTTGAGCAGGAAAGCTTCCACAGGTCACTCACTATTACTTTACTGCTTGTACCTCTTTCGACCAGGGCAACAACCCTCCCCCTTTTAAACACTTTAATCCTTTCTTTTCATTTATTAATTTCCTTCACTGTTTTCCAAAGCACTTGCACATGAGTGCCTCCATTTTGCATGGGGCTGCCTAAGTCATAGAATTAGCCGTGGGGATGGTCGAAGCTGGCTTAACCTTGAGGCACAATCCAGGTTGACTCCAGATCTGGGCTTTGATTTATCTATGACTTCAGTGTCAGTTGGGAGACCATTTTAAAAAACTGAATGTATATGAATCAATTTAATTGAAATATTTCCAAGATTCTCGAGTAAGTTACCCTAGAGCCATGGTTTTTTAATAAATTGAGTTATTTTAGATTGAAGGATGGCCATATGAGGGGACAAGATCACCAAGGCTGTCTTAGGAGAGCAAGGCAGCTGGGCCACCTGTCCTCCATCACTCAGCACTTTAAATTGGCCAAGTGAAATCTTGCCAAGTGCTATCCCTCCCCTCCAAATGGTGTTTTCTGAGAGGAAACACCCTCTCTGAAAATCTGTAGTTCACACTTTCTGCTATGTTACTCAGTGTCGTGCTAGGGGTAACCAGCCAGTTCCCAGGGCCAAAAGCCCTCATAGACTTATGTCAGGTGTCTATCAACCCATTGTCAAATGCAGCACTTTTCTTTTGAAGCAAAAATTGTAATAAAATTCCGAATATTAGAGCATGGAAAAGGGAAATGACTGCTCTGGCTAAAGAGGCACAGACAGGAACCAACTGTAGAGGGTGCTGTGGGTGCCCAATCCAGACCCTCCCTGTTGGGGCCCTTGCCCTGTCTCCCAGTGGCTTTGGCAGGCAGCTCTCTCTTCCTTTAGAGAATCACCCTCAACTAATGGGAAGTGTCCCCTCTGGGAGATTGTACTCCCCTCCCTCTTCCATTTCTAGAGCCAAAGACTAGCTGATACAAAGTTAAAAAAAAGTCCTGCCATATTTCCTTAAGGGAGGGGAAACGCTGGTGCACTCTGTACCCCATGTGGGTCAGGCCAAGGTAAGACTTTACATGAGACCACATTCTTGTTCAGCCCTCTCTCCTGCTGTATCCTATCTAGGGTTTTCTCCTGACAGCACACCTTCCATGAATTATATGCTTCTGAACCTCAGGCTCTGCTTTTTAGAGACCTCAACTAGAGGTGAGGAATAAGGGATGATAGAAAATCTGAACTCAATACCTTCCACAGCAACAGCAACCTGTATGTCAGAAGGAGGCTCCTTCAAGTCAGATGATATGATCTGATGGGTGACTGTTTTCTTCCCTCCCTCCCTTCCTTCTCTCTTTCTTTCTTTCTTTCTTTCTTTCTTTCTTTCTTTCTTTCTTTCTCTCTCTTTCTTTCTTTCTCTTTCCTTCTCTTTCTTTCTTTTTCTTTCTTTCTTTCTCTCTTTCTCTTTCCCTTTCTTTCTTTCTTTTTTCTTTCTTTCTCTCTCTCTCTTTCTTTCTTCTTTCTTTCTTTCTTTCTTTCTTTCTTTCTTTCTTTCTTTCTTTCTTTCTTTCTTTCTTTCTTTTCTTTTCTTTTCTTTCTTTTTTAACATACCTTCATAGATGGCAGTAAAATAGTCTTGCTACAAAGCTCATAAACTGGCAGGTAACATTTTAGTCTGACTGTCAGGGGATGAGGTCAAAGTTGCTGCTCTCCTCATGAGCTTCCTTCTGTTTCACAGCTGCTGCCCAGAGTCTGGGAACCAGATGCATGGGCTCAGAGAGCTGGATTCAGACTTTTCGTTTAGCTGTCCAACCAGGCTATGGACAAACTTACTAGTGAAGGTCCAATTGAGAGCCAGGAAAGATCCTGCCATGGAGCTAGATGGCTTGGCATTTTGCTCTTGGCTCCTCAGACACAAGTTTTAGATATCTCCCATCATCAACACTATAATGTATTACAAATTGAGCTTAGGTTGTTTTATTTTTTTTTATTTTTATTTTTTTTTCGCTGCCTGCTGCATGCAAAAGTCATCCTATCGGCAATCTATGAAATAAACTTTGCCAAAATAATCCTAACCACAAGAACGAACAAAGAAATAACATATGAAACAACTTATATTGCTTTCTCAGGCAAGCTCATAAAATCCTTGAAATTCTAAGAGCACTTGGGTGATCCGAAGTGGATTGAAGTTATTCCTCGTGGAAGGTAGATTTTTCACAATGATTAAATATCTGCATGATTTGGAGGCTTCAGTAGTCTGAGTGGTGGTCTGACATGAGGCCTCTTGATTTTACGTCATGTTCTTTCTTGTATTCATGGGAAGAAGCATAAACTGTATGCTTTATTTTTGTAAACTGGATTTTTTTTCTTTTGCTAATTTTTTTTGCCTCATGCAGCATATTCATGGAACATTTATTTTGATCATTTTCACTTACAGGACATATAACTGAATAGAAGAGATAGTGCCCAATATGGCAGCTTAAAGAGATCCACTCAGATATTGACAATAATGAAATGTTATATTTGAGAATGTATTTCTTCAATGTTAATTAGAAGGTCAGATCCATTGAAAATAATGACCAGTAAACTGATCAACACATTAAGCAACCAGCAAAAATGTATTAATTAAATGAGTACCAGCAACTTTAGCTTAATTGATTTGCCTTTTAAACAAGAGTTAAGAAATTTCAAATCTATCAGGAACTCAGTATCTGACAAAATGACTTATAGGAAACATAACCAAGAATCAGAAAATATAAACAAAAAGTCTGAACTACCAGATTAATCACTAAATAAAAAACAAAAACAAAACACTAAAAGACAAAACCGTGTTTATTTTTCTGATAGTCCATTAGGCTCAGTGTCCATTTTGTTTTGAGAAACAAAAAACTCCAACTAGTTTGGTGATTTATTTTCCACTACAAACGCAAATTAGCAGAAGCAAATTAGAAGGCTTAGAGTAGACTGGAGAGAGGGATAGTCTCTGTGTGGGAGGAGATAGTAAAATGTAAGAATCAGGCACAAGAACTAGGAGAGAATAGCAGTATAGAGTCATTAGTGCGAGGAAAAAACTACCCTACGTATAATAAGTTCAATAACTGGCATTCAGAAGAGTGATTCTGAGTAATTAGGAAAAGGAAATTATAAAAAGGATAAAATTGCTTTGAAATTTACAAAGCATTTGCAATGCTGTTATTATATGGGAATGAAATTACATTTGGTATATTCTGCTTTTAAAAGCAGGGAAATGTGAGCCAGAAAGATTTACAAGCAAAATTACCAACAGGAAAAATGCTTGGAACATTTTCATTCTCCCCATTATTAGTATGGCTTGATTCTCCCAGATGACTCCTTTCCTGAGCATTCCAATGAAGCATCCCTGTACTTCTGTGAGATGGAAAGCACTAATTTCCCCTAAAATATGGAACTCTGGAAAAAAGTAGTGACTAACTTTGTATAGTAGTAATAATGTGTTATCAGAAAATTATCCCTAGCATTTTTCAACCATAAATCTGATGTAAAAGATTTATTGCATTTGTATCCTGTGATTTTTATTATTTTTTATAATATTATTTTTCCAAGGAACTTCATCTCAAATTTTTTAATGAAACTAGTAGAAAAATATTGTTCAATAAACAGAGAGATCCAATTTATAATTAATTTTTCATATGTATATCTAAGTCATGTATACTCTGCTTGATAAAACTTTGGTTCAATATCTGCTAAAACAAAATATAAAAAAAGAAATCAATATGAAAATCTCTAAGCTTGTTGAATTCCAGGGTGGGGCTCCCATTGTGTTTTTAGAATAAGATTAACTAGGGGAGGAGGAAATAAATTTCTATGATGAAAACTATGACCAGAGAGTTTTCTCTATCGCAGAGGTAAATATTATGTACCAGAAAGACTCTAGGACTGAAGTAAATTATTCTAATCCAGTGTCTTTCTACTTGACTCTCACCTTTTTTTTTTTTTTTTTTTTAACTTTGTGGAGAGATGCTTATAGAAGCCAAAAATCAATGTGTTTTCTTGTTGCATGATTCTGGCCCTTGCTGCTATCTTCTTGCTACATGAAGAGATTTAAATGTAGATTACTGGGACTGACAGTCAATCCTTATGACTGAAGGTTGACTGATAACCTACATGGACCAAGCAACATAGAAGAGAAGAGCTTCCATAAGCAGTGAGACTAAAACTTTTAATTCTTGATGACTTTGTTTGCACCTCATTCCATCCTGCTCCTTATCTTCTAACTGCTAACATTAGCCCCTTTTGCTCTGTTGGTTCTCACCCCACCATTGGAATTTTCCTTGTTTCCACATTTCTGGCTCTGATCTTAGAATCTCTGTTCATGTATTCTGGTCGTTCACTGTGACCAAGTAGTCTCTAGCCAGATAAGGGCCCTCCTGATCCCAACTTCCACCTCTTGTGCAGGCTCTGTGAAGATGGCTCCCTGAGGAGGAAACAGACACTTCTACTTGTCATCGAAATTCCTCTCATGTCTGCTCTTTTCTCTTTCTTCTCATTTGCTCTCTGTCATCTTTTAAAGACTGGACTACTCACCTCCCTGGCTTTAGGTGCTCCCCATGCCAATCCATCTTTCACTTCACTATTACATTAGTGACTTCTCTTATCCTCACCTTTCAAATCTAAATCCCTGTGCCCAGTTTCCAAGACCTTCCTCTGACCTCTTCAACTTTCTTGTCTGTCTCTTCCCAGTATGCAATTTCAGTCAAGCCAGCTACATTGTTTCTATCTTTGCAAAGTTATCCATAAGATTAAGTTACATCCAATCTTTTCGAAGGTTACTGTGGCTGCTACCAACTTACATTTGCACAGGGCTTCTTGGATCATAAAATATTTTGATATATATGTATATATATCTTTTGATTCTCCTATTAACCTTTTAAAAATCATTCCTGAGTTATCCCTCTCCTTCACATCTCACAGTATACATTGATAGGAACTCTTGTTGATTTTATTTCTAAAATATTCCTTTTTTTTTTTTTTTTTTAGAATTTTACTCTGTTGCCCAGGCTTGAGTGTAGTGGCACACAACCTCCGCCTCCCAGGTTCAAGCGATTCTCCTGCCTCAGCCCCCTGAGTAGCTGGGACTACAGGTGTGCACCACTGCACCCGGCTAATTTTTGTATTTTTAGTAGATACAGAGTTTTGCCATGTTGGCCAGGCTGGTCCGTAACTCCTGACTTCAGGTGATCACGCCTCAGCCTCCCAAAGTGCTGGGATTACAGGTGTGAGCCACTGTGCCAGGCCTATATCACTTCTTAAATTGTCCACTGTGTGCTACCGGATTCTCCCTAATCTGGACTACCATAGCTTTCTAACTGGCCTCCTTACTTTTACTCTTGCTATGCTGTAGTCCCATTGCATACAGCAGCCACAGTAATCTTTGTAAAATGTGAGTCATGTACTGTCTAGATCTTCCTCCTCCCTGGCTTTCTCCAGTGGTTTTCTTTCAAACTTGGATAAAAATCTAAATTCCTTAGCATGGACAATGAAGTCCATAGGACCAAGCCAGCACTGTCCACTAGAGCCTTGTGCAATCATGAACATGTTCTCTAATCTGTGGTGTTTAATACAGTAGCCCCTAGCCAAATGTGCTTACCAAGTACTTGAAATATGGCTAGTGTTACTGAGAAACTGATTTTAAAATTTCAATTAATTTCAATATAAACTTAACTAGCCACATGTGGTTAATGGCTACCATACTGGACAATGAAGATCCAGCCACTGGACTCACCTCTCCGTAGGTGAGTTTAGGTGTCTGTACTCACCTCCTGTTATTTTTCCTGTTGTTTACTCAACAATAAGCACCCGAGATTTGTAGCTGCTCTTCACAAATGCAAGCCTGTTCCACCTCTGGGGCTTTGCTCAGATCTCTCCCCCACCGCTGGCTTCTTCTTTTCCCCTAGTTCTTCACACAGCTCATGCCCTTACTCCATTCTGGTTTCTGAAACAAAACGTACTTTTTCACAGAATCCTTTTCTAGTCACTGTCTTAGAGAGTTTGAGCTGTTGTAATAAGAATACCACAGACTGGGTGGCTTAAGCAATCAACATTCATTTCTCACAGCTCTGGAAGCTGGAAGTCTGAGATCAGGGTGCCAGTATGATCAATTTCCTGCTGAGGGCCTTCCTCCTGGTTCATGGATGGCTGCTTTCTTGCTACATGCTCACATGAGGGAGAGCAGAGAGAAGAAGGAAGCTCTCTCTTGTCTGTTTTTATAAGGCCACTAATTGCATCATGAAGCTTTCACCCTTATAACCTAATTATCTCCCAAAGGCCAATGTCCAAATACTATCATATTGGAGATTAGAGTTTCAACATAAATTTGGAGGGCACACATATTCAGCCCATAGGAGTCAGTCTACGTAAAATAGCTCCCTATGCTACCCTATTCCACAAGTACTCTTCTATTTAGCTTTATCACTGCCTAAAATAATGTTATGCATTTTTTTTACCTTGTTTATCATCTGTCTTCTCTACTTTCTCCAGAAGTACAGGTTCAGAGTAGGTGGAAAATGAGCTTTAGGTAGATTGAATTTTCTAGGTGATGCTGAACAAAGGGACACAGGAGCAAGGGAGCTGAGGGTGTTTGCAAAGAAGTAATTACAATGAAGGAAAAGTAGAATCTAAGAACCTAAAATGGGTGAGGAATAATGAAAGGAGGGTAAATTCACTGATTTAATGGCTTTTATGCTCTGGTGTGGCTGAAATACTATTGGAATAGAAAGGCTAAAGAGAATTAGATGGTAGCCACAGAGTGGGAAGCTTGAAAGGGAGATTCTAGAGAGGGTGTAATGCTTGTTTGAATGAAGTCTTGGGAATGCTTATGGAAGTGGGTGGCTGATATGGAAGAGGGTGGAAGACAAGATCATAGGAGGAGAAAAGTTTAAGGATCAGGAGGTCAGGGTATTTGGAAGAGTCATCTTCAGTGTGTGAAAAATCATAAAGGATTATGTACAACAGGAATAGTGCTGGAGTGAATTAGAGTAGGCCTGGCTCTAGCAGACGAGACCTCCCTGGGATTGGGAGGTGACTGCTGATAACAGCAGGAAATGGGAGAATCTGAGAGCATGGATTTTAAAGCTGTGGGTTTTAAGGGAAGAGAGACAATAAACTGGAGGCAGCAGTAAGGCTGCCTCCCTGGCCACCAGGCATGATGAAGGAAAAAACAACCATCACCTGAAAGCTCTGCAGGGGCCGGGCATGGGGCTCGTGACTATAATTCCAGCACTTTGGGAGGCTGAGGTGAGAGAATTGCTTGAGCCTAGGAGTTCAAAACTAGTCTGGGCAACATAGGGAGACCTCATCTCTACTAAATAAATAAATAAGTAAGTAAATAAATAAATAAAAATTAGCTGGGCATGATTGTATGTGCCTGTAGTCCCAACTACTTGGGAGGCTGAAGTGGGAGGATTGCTTGAGCCTGGGAGGCTGAGGCTGCAGTGAGCCATGACTGTACCACTGCACTCCAGCCTAGGTGACACAATAAGACCCTATTTCAAAAAAAGAAAGAAAGGAAAGGACTAGATATTAGCATAAGAAGTGAAGGACTCATCAGAGAGGAAGTTGAGGATAAAGAGGATTTTGCTAAAAAGTGAATTCTAGAGAGTAGAGTGGAGGGTATTGACCTGTAGGGAGGTTGGACGATGGGCTGGATTAGCAGATGTACAGATATGTTCAGAGAGGAAACTATGAGAGGAAGGGGTCTTGCAGCCTTGTGCTTCTAGTTATTGACATTACTGGGAAAGTGGTGTGATGGGAATCTTTTCCAAGGTCTCCAGGTCACCTTGTTCTGATAAAACAGAGTGTTAGAGGGGAGCGGAGGGAATGTGAGATCTTATTGAGGCATACAGAACTCTGGTGCTGCTTTTCACTCCCCTGATATCAGTTTGAAGGGCAAGGGAGCAGTGGCATTCCTGGGAGCCTCGGGGTGTTCTGGGACTTCCTTCTTTATTCCTTTCTTTGTGTCTGACCTCAGTCCTTCATTCTGTGGTCACGGTTGCTTCCAGACCTGAGAAAAACATGCTGGCTGTAACTTCAGCTATGAGGGCCATTAGAAACAGGCAACAGGCACATGTTTCATTTTCAGACAAATGAAGCATGCTCTGGGAGCTGCAAGACATCTTGTCTTCTCTCTACCTGCTGTCAAACAGCCTCCTCCCTGCTCAGCCCGCCCTGCTTAGGATCATCAAGGGCTTCTAGTTTTCTGGCTTGGTTGACTCCATGGATGATGCTTCTCTATGGAGGAGCTCATCAGAGGAAGAGCACATAAGAAAAAATAAATTAACAACAAAGAGAGCACAGAAGAAGAAATGGGGTGACAGCTGAATCAAGAATGATAAATTCCATTGAGGGTAGCTTGAATTTAAGATGTGGGCATCAACAGAGACTGTCCAAAGGGTAGCAGGATATATTGGTCTGGCGATCACTAGAGTGATATCTGGGTTAGATGCAGATTTAGGAGTTTTCAGCTGGTGGATGAAATAATAAGAAGTAAGATTTAGCCCAGAGAGATTACGAAGCATGAGAAGGGCTGGGGGTGAAAAACAGAATGCTGGGGAAGAACAATGTTTGAAAGATGGGCAGAGGACAGATTGCCAGTGGGATCAAAGAGCAACTTCTATAGCAGTAAGAGGGGAACCAAGAAAGAGTGAGAGATTGAAAGAGGGAGCAAGGGATCCTTTCTTTTGGTAAGGTAGAGATGTGAGCACTCGTGCTTAATGCTTCTGATTTCAAATCCAGATCTAAGGAATCAGTGTTACACAGAAATAGAAAAGTATAAAAGAGGGTATGAACAAGATGGAATTCATGGGAATCCTGCCAGAGAGAGGGAAGATGGGACGAGACTGAAGGAAGTTCCCAGGGCTGTCCTCCTATAACCCATCTGGAGATGTTATGAAGATTTAAGTAAAATGGATAATTTTCTGGTAAAATACAAGTTAACAAATCTGACTCAAGCCAATTTAGGAAAAAAGGAATAGAATTTAATAATGGAAAAAAATTTTCAAATTTTGTTTTAAGATAGGTGACAGGTTTAGATATTATTGGCATTTTTTTAAACATTCAAAGAGAATATTATTTGTGGGTTCCATAAAATGTTCCACACATAAAAATACAAAAACAAAATAAAAACATTCATGGACATGTTCCCAGTTCATTTTCTGAAACTTGGCATAGCCTTAAAAATAAAATCTGACCAAGAACACAAAAGTGACAGTTATCGAACAATCTCCCTTATGTATGTGGATGTAAAAATAATAAAGCATTGGCAATCAAAACCCAGAAGTTTATTAAAAGAAAATCCCCATGGCCAAGTAGGACTTGTTCCAGGATTGTAATAAGAGTTTAAAGTTTAATATTAGGACATCTATTAATATAATCCATCAGATAAAGAGGCCAAAGGACAAAAAAAAAGAAAAGAAAAATCACATGATTACCTCCATACTTGCCAAAAAGTCATCTGAAACAATTTCACATCTATTCCTGATGGAAATTCTTCGTAAGCTAGGAACATGACCTATCTTTAAAATGAGAAAGACTATCTTAGTTTAATTGTGAACATGAGTGGGATGTCTGGAATTTGTGTAGAAGGGGATCTTAAGGAATGACTTAGTTGGAAATGAATTTGTCTTTAAGTTGAATTTGCAGTGCACCACATGATTTTTCTCAGGCTGTATTAGTACTTTTGGTGGCTTCTCGAGTGGCTAGAGCTAAGGCCACCTGTCAGCACCAATACTGTACAATATTACATGTATAGTAAAACACTAGTGGCATTTAAAGTTAAGTCATGTGCCAGCCTGGTATCTTTCTAATATTTACCATACTTTTGGAAGTTCTCCAGCAATAAACCCCTGTCCCTACCCACTGCACTCCCTTTCCCCCCCAAATGAAAGAGAATTATAGTTACAGAGGCAAAATTATTATTTCACATATTATGATAATCTGAAAATAATAGCTGTCATTTACTTGCTATATGCCAGGCTCTGTCTTAAGCACTTTACATACACTAATTAAGTTGAATGGCAATGCTGCAGAGGACATTATTATGCTCACTTTATGGAAAGCACAGTGAATCTCTGGAAAGTGAGGGACAGGAAAGCTTGTTAAGTGGCATCCCAAACTGGCACAATGGGATTTGAACACAACTGTGTCTGTGCCCATGCTCTGAACTAGTAAGCAACATTGTATTTATTTATTAATGGATAAGAAATGGAATATAAATGATTTTAGATTATAAAATTAATATAACAATGAATTTCTTATGTGCCAGCTATCACCAGTTAAAAAATAAAAAAATATAAAAATGGTAATTCATAATAGTAAGTCAGAGTATAAAATACCGTGTGCTATGTTCTTAATGTTTGTGTCCCCCTGAAATTCATTTGTTGAAAATTAATCCACCAGTATGACGGTATTAAAAGGTGAGGCCTTTGGGAGGTGATTAGGACATGAGGGCAGAGCCTTCATGATTCGGATTAGTGCCCTTATAAAGAGACCTCAGAGAACTACCTTGCCCCTTCCACCACGAGACAACACAGCTACAGGATTCCATCTATAAACCAGGAAACAGACCCTCTGCCAATGCCTTGATCTTGGATTTTCCAGCTTCTGCAACTGTGACAAATACATTTCTGTTGTTTATAAACCCAGTTTATGACATTTTGTTTTAGCAGCCTGAATGGACCAAGACACTTGGAAAATAGCTAACAAAAAATTTTGGCAGGGAATATTTGAAGACAATTTCAAGCATTTATGAGAGGCATAAAAGACAGGCATTTCAATAACTACAGATATACTATGTTTTTGGATAAGAAATTTCATTATTGTAAAGATTTCACTGAAATAATATTAGGAGTTTCATGAAATTACTTTCAAAATATTATTTTTATAATTTGGTAGAAAACAAAAAGTTGAGCACAGATAAATATAAAACTTCCAAGAGGATACTTGTATTATTAATTATCAAACTCTATTATTAAGCTACAATAATTAAAGCATGATAATAGTCATACAAGAGTACAGTACAGTAATAAATGCAAAAATAAAGTTACAAAACATTAGAATATGATAGATAACTCTAAAAGAGAATCTATTACCATTTATTACATAAAAAACATAAAATTTCAAATCAGTGAAAAAAGAATAAATTATTCAACAAATGGTTTTAGAAATACTGATTCATCATTTGGGAACAAATAGATTTCTTCATACTACATAATGATATAAATTCCAGATGGATGAAAATGATAAAAGCAAAAAGTACATATTGAGGATCTAGAGAAACGATACAGGTTATTTAATTTTTCTGTTCTCAGGGTTGGGAAGTCCTTTCTAAATATAACTGAAAAGAAGAAAACATAGCTAAATAAATTTGAGACATTTAAAACCATAAAAAAGGAAACTTCTACATTGAAAATGTAATAAAATTGAAAAAAGACAAATTTCAATCTGGGAAAATGTTAGCAATGTATCTGAAAGGTTGAATTTAATATTCATAAATAATTTTTTTCTTTTTTGAGACTGAGTCTCGCTCTGTCGCCCAGGCTGGAGTGCAGTGGCGCGATCTCGGCTCACTGCAAGCTCCGCCTCCTGGGTTCACGCCATTCTCCTGCCTCAGCCTCTCCGAGTAGCTGGGACGACAGGCGCCCGCCACCACGCCCGGCTAATTTTTTTTGTATTTTTAGTAGAGACGGGGTTTCACCGTGGTCTCGATCTCCTGACCTCGTGATCCGCCCGCCTCGGCCTCCCAAAGTGCTGGGATTACAAGCGTGAGCCACCGCGCCCAGCCTAAATATTTTTTTTTAAACCAATAGGAAAGGAATAAACAGTATTAGAATGGACAAGGACATGAACAGATAATTCACATACCAAAAAAGACAGGTAATAAAAAAGCATGAAAAATAACCCTTTCAATGAATAAATGTAAGTAAAACGATAATAAAATTCAATACTTCTGCATCATTCAAATTTGCTAGTTAAAAAGCTATAATACTATGATCCAACAACAAAAACCAAACAATCTAATTTTAAAATGGACAAAGGCCTTGACTAGATATTTCTCCAAAGAAGATATACAAATGACCTATAAGCACATAAAAACATGATCTACATCACTAAACACGAGATACCATCTTATACCCATCAGGATCAACAAAACCCAGAAAATAACAAGTGTTGGTGAGGATGCAGAGAAACTGGAATCCTTGTGCATTACTCATCAGAATCCAAAACTGTGCAACCCCTGTGGAAAATAGGATGGCAATTTCTCAAAAAATTAAACATAGAATCACCAGATGATCCAGCAATTGCACTTCTGGTTATATACCCAGAAGAAATGAAAGAGGGGACTTCAACAAGTATTTGCACACCCACTTCATAGCAGCATTATTCAGAGTAGCCAAAAGGTAGAAACAGCCCAAGTATTCACTGATGCATTAATGGATAAACAAGATGTAGTATATACATACAATGGGATATTATTCAGCCTTAAAAAAGAAGAGAATTCTGATACATGCCACAACATAGATGAGCTGTGAAGACATTATGCTAACTGAAATAATTCAATCACAAAAGGACAAATATTATATGATTTCTCTTATGTGGTAAACCCGGAATAGTCAAATTCATATAGATAAAAAGCCAAATGGTAGTTGCCAGAGACTGGGGAAAGAGGGGCATAGGGAATTAGTAATTAGTGTTGAATGGGTACAGTTACAGTTGGAGATGATAAAGATGTTCTGGAGATGAATGGTGGTTATGGCTGCACAACAATGTGAATGTACTTAATGCTGTAGAACTGTACACTTAAAAATGGTTAAAATGGTAAACTTTATGTTATGCATATTTTCCCACAGTCAAGAAAAACCTAGGTTGGTTTTGATGTCTACGTGGAGTGGAATCTAAAAAAGAAGGAAAAAAATGAACTAGAAACAAAATTCTTACCAACTCAGGTTGATGATAAAGAAATCTTAGTTTAGACTTAAGGTGGACAAAAATAAATAAGTAATAAAATATTTATCTTGGAATTCTTATTCATGGATCTGCCCTCACATAGATTTGAGGCTTGAATTTAGACAACAAAAGTTGGTTTGGTAAACCCCAAACTGAAAAAGTAACAAAATTTGGTTCCTCTCAATGATGTCCTAGGGGACTTGACAAAAGCAAATACTCTGGAGTGAGAACATGCCCATTCTCTCCACATGGATTTATAGATTCAATGCAGTTCCATTCAGAATCCCAGCAGGTGTTTTTGTGCAAATTGATCAGGTGATTCCAAAGTGCACGTGGAAATGCAAGGAGTCAAAAATAACTCAGATCTGTTTTGAAAAAGAAGAGCAAAGCTCCAGGGCTTACACTACCAGATATCAAGACCTTTTAAA
The DNA here is from genome assembly GCF_009828535.3 of Hylobates moloch. NCBI lineage: Eukaryota > Metazoa > Chordata > Mammalia > Primates > Hylobatidae > Hylobates > Hylobates moloch. Next base: position 92,928,099 of record NW_026652283.1, read on the forward strand.
TAAAATCATTGCATTTAAGACAGTGCTGTACTGGTAGAAGGTTAGATAAAGAGGCCAATGGGCAGAGTAGAAACTTCCACATATACAGTCAAATTATTTCTGGATAGCAAAAGTGGTATAGTCAAAATGAATCTTGACCCTTACCTCACACCATACCAAAAAAGCAATTCTAAATGAATTGTAAATCCACCTGTGAAAGCAAATAATAACAATTCTAGAAAATAATAATAGGAGAATATCTATATGACTTTGGAATAGGCAAAGATTTCATTAGCAGCACACAAAAAGCGCAACCATAGAAGAGAAAATGTACGAATTAGACTACATTAAATTAGGAATTTCAGTGAACAAGAAAAAAGGTAAGCCTTTTTTTTAGTGTAGAATAGAATATCTGCAATACATTTTTCTCTCAACGTTCTCATATCCAGAATATGAGAAGAACCCCTACAAATTAATAAGAAACAACCCAATAGAAAAATGGGCAAAAGACTTGAACAACTACACAAGAAGATATCAAATGCCATAAACATGTAAAAACTGCTAAGCTCATTAGTCATTGGGGAAATACAAGTTAAAACCACATTGCAATGCCATTAATTGCTTATTAGATGGCCAAAATGAGAAAGACAATATGAAACGATGGTAGCACAAAGAGTGGATTGAAGTCTTATACATTGCTGGCAGGAATATGAATGGTACAGCCATTTTGAAAAGTATGTTAAAGCTGAACATGTGTATACCCTATAAGCCAGAAATGCCACTTCTAGGTATATACCCAATAGAAGAGCTTCATATGTGCCACAAAGAATATATATAAGGAATGTTCATAGCAGTATGGCTTATAGCAGCCCAAAACAAGAAACAATCCAAATGTCCATCATCAGTAGAGTAGGTAAATAAATTGTGTTCCATTCATATAATGGAATATTATATGGTAATAAAAATGAAAACTATTGCTACCTACAATGGCACAGATAATTTCAACATAATGTTGAGTGAAAGAAGTCAGGCATAAAATATTGTATGATTCGATTTATCAAAAGTTCAGAAATGAGCAAATAATTTATGTTGTTAGAGTGAGGATACTATTTACCTTTAGGAGGTTAGTGATTAGAAAGGGGTACAAGAGAGATTCTGGGGTGTCAGTAATATTCTTTTTGTGATTTATGAGGTGGTCACACAAAGGTCAAGAGTTTATCTTTTTGAAAATTCATCAAGCTATAAATTTTTAATGTGTGCAGTTTTGGGGATGATGTACTTCGATGAAAAGTTTACTAAAAAAGAGACTATAATACGACTTTTTCTGAGGTCACTGTGGTTATGAGAATAAAATACCTTAGAAGTGTTTATACTCAGACCTAGTTAATTCTATTTGTCATGAAACTGATCAGAAACATATACAAATATTTATGCATTGGAATGTATATTTTAATACTTTTTAAATGTATGAAATCTGGGAAAGAACCTAAATATGAAATCAGAAGGGACTGATGAAATTGATGTGGTAGAACAATGAAATGGAATATTAGGCTATCTTCAATATTTGTGTGGTTGATTACTTAAGAGTATAGGAAGACTGTTTACATATAATATTAGGTGGAAGAAAAAGCAAAACTTGGGTTTATGTATACACTATTCTAATTCTGTTTTCAGTGGGCATCTGTATGGAAAATACTGATGCTTGAGATCTCTCTCAGAGATTTCAACTTAGTGGTTCTAGCCAATGGCCTGGGTTCCCTTGGTGATTTCAATGCAAAGCCAAGGTTTCGTTTTCTTTCATCTTCTTCCCTGAGTAGAAGTTAAATTCCTTATTAATAACAGCTTCACAAATATGTATGAGATATGCTGGGCACAAAGTAGGCACTCAAAAAATAATTGCTGATAGATGAACACAGAAATCTTTCTGGGAGATTCAGGGCATGTCTCCATGGTTAGAGATTTCTTTTTCATAGGTTGGATTGTGGTCCAGGTTCAGAAATAACCTCCAGGAATGAGGGTCATTTTGGTCCATGGCTCCACCAGGGCACTGGGTGGCTTATAGCACCATTTCAAAATCTAAGTCACATGCCAGTGAGTCTATGGCTTATCTTCTTGGGGATGCAAAATAGCTGAAGTGAAGTCTCATTGTAATCAATTAGCATAACTAAAAGCCCAAAGAGGTAAACTCAGTTACATTATGGTAATGTCAGTTGTGGTTATTGAAATTATTCCAATGATGACATTTGGGGTTGGCTGGTGGTAGCAGTCATCTGATTTGAAATAAATAGAGAAAATAAATGATGGTTTATGTTTGTGTATGCTTATAACGAACATATCAGGGGTATTACGTATTCTTAGGCCTTACAAAAACCACACCAATTGGGTAGTAGCAGCCCCATCAGCATCCCCATGAGGAAGCTGAGGCTTTGCGGTATTAGGCATGTTCACAGAGGTGTGTCAACCTCAAAGCCTATAATTCCTCAATATCATCAAAATGTGACCTTGTATCATATAAGTGATGACAAAGAGATTTATACCAAACCTTCACATTAGACACTAGCAAGCTTTCTGTGTTGTCAATAAGTCAGTAGGAGAAAAGATATTCATTGAAATAAGGGAAAATAGGACATGAAATTTTGTTTATATTCAATGGTCTCTGTCAAGCCCTTAAAAAATAAATTAGGCTGTCATCTTTCTGAAATAGTTAGTGGGAAGATAGAAGGGTGTGATACATCGGTGGCTTTCAAACTTATTCAACTCAACTAATTTCATAAAGAAAATCCACAATTACATTAAACTATACTATGACTTGTGCTTACAGAAATTTGCTCCGAGGAAACTGTACTGGGATACCAAAGTCCAAGATGGGGTTTGTAGATAAGGGTATTGCCAGTAAATATCTGTGTGATCTCAAGCAAGTCACTGCCCCTTTTTGGGCCTCAATTTCCTCAGGAAAGAGAAAAAGGACGTTAAGATAACCTTTGAAGCTATAGACCCTTTGTGAATCTGAGGTAAGCTATAAATTCTTTCCCTAGATGATGCACATATGCATGTACACGGACAACTTTGAATGCTGGTTCAGGTTGTTCACAGATTTTCCAAAGACTATTTGTGGGCTTCCGAAGAATATAGTGGCCCTTAGTTTAAAACACCTGAAATATGTGCTAATTGGGATTATAGTCATGTTTATGGAAATAACCCTTATCCTTGAGAGATGCAACCTGATAGCATATTTACGGGTGAAGTTATTTCATGTCTGGAATTTGCTTTAAAATGATCCAGTATGTGTAGGGTGGTGGTGGTGGTGGTAATACATAAAACAATACTGTCCATGAATTGATTGTGAAGCCACATGATTAGGTCCATGACAGTTCTTTATACTGTTTTCTCTACTTTTATATATATTAAAATTTTCCATAATAAAATACATTTTCACAATGAAAATGATCTAACCTTTCTTGGCTTCCACTTCCCTATCCATAAAATAGAAATATTAACAGAATCTTCTATTGTGAAGATTAAGGTTGTATCTGACTTACAGTAAACATTCAGTAGATGCTCACTATTGTTCTCCCAACTATGTAAATATATAAACAGATTTAAAAAGACATAAGATATAGATCAAAGTATTATTAGTAGATGCTTCTGGATGGTAAACCAAGAGCTAATTTATTTTTCTTTTCATCATTTATGTCTGGACTGTTCAAATATCTACAAAGAGTATTTGTTACTCTTATAATAAGACAGAAAAACCTAAGTCTTTAAAAAAAGTAATTTTAAGTCTTCCTTGAGAGAGTTTAATGCCAAAGGGACCTAAACCATGTTTGTCCCACAAGGTATTTTACAAACAAGACCACTTCATGGAAGAGTAAGATGGAATGCTTATTACTGTCTTGTTCACATTTTCCTCACCAAGCTCTCATGCTCAGGGTCAAAGATTCTTGTAAACGCCAGTAAGCTTTAACATGTGGCCTTCCTAGAATAGAATGCATTGAGCCTTCCTCTCCTCCAGTTTCATGCCATCCTACTCCCTTACCTTACCACACGTTCCTCCATACTAGCAGTTTAGCCTTTTTTAAGGGGCATGGATCCCTTTGAGAATATCATGAATGCTATGCCAAGAAAAATTCACATTTAGGCATACAATATTGCATTCAATTTCCTAGGGTTCATGGGCTGCCATAGTTCATCTCCACTAATTAAGCTTACTGAGGCCATGACATCAAATTTAGGAATGTAGAAACACACATCCGGTGTATAGACCACTTTGAGGAAAACTAATTTGTACAAAACCATAAGCCAGATAAATTGGTGGATAATTATGGGCATTACATATGTGGTTTTTGCTCTGCCAAATAATTTCCATTAGGACATCTATAAATAGCAAATCCATATAATGCATTTGAACCATGCCACTGTTTGCCCAAATGCTAAGCCCTTTCCAGAACACGCCTACTGCAGAGCAACAGGCCAATTCAAAAAGTTCAATACTAGTTTTACTCTTGAGTTTAGCTACATTCATTTATAGAATTCTAGCTTTCCTCTAAAATGGCCACTAACCTATATCACTCTGGGGACTGACGTTCAATGGGAGGCAATGATACCCAGTAACTTTTTGACTGAGGAGAGGTAGTGCATGTGTATGGGTTATCAGATTGCTTTGGAGTGGATCATTTGAGATGAGATGGATTCCATCTCTTTATCTCAGGAAGGAAAAGGATAAACATGATTGAGTCCCTACAGTATGCCAGGGGGACATTAGGGCCTCTCATGTACTCCTCACAATGTCTCTGGAAGTTGGGGCTTTTTCCCTCATTTCCAACCGAGTTTTAGAAAAGTTGACACACACACCCCAGGTCTGGCAGCCAGTAAGTAACAGGAAAAAAATAAAAATAAATAAGACGTAAAGCTTTCGGGCTTAGATTACCATCACTGATGGTTAACTTCAGGGGGCTGGGAAATGTACAGTGCCCAGTATCACACCAAATCCCCAGAGCCACTCAGGCTGTGATTTTCATCCTGATCGTATCAATGGCTTCCAGGGATGCATGTGAAGAGAGACAGGATCGCAGTCTTCCTTGCCCCATCTGGCCTGTCCCTATCCTACAAACTGGCAACCCCTTTCCTTTGCTGGTATACACGGACTGCCTCACATTCCCCAAATGCCTGGGGATCGCACAATGAAATCAGAATAAAGAGCCAGGAGCTCTACACTTAAAAGAATCCACATAACTACAAACTCCATCTTAGGATTTCCACCACCAGCTGAGTTGCCATTTGGCATTGCACTGCCAGCAGCCACATTTTACTCTATCCTCTTTCAAGATTTTCAAACATGTGCCTGGCACCCACGAGACTTTCAGAGGAAGTGTAACAGTGACAGGAGAACTGCTGCGGGCTTGGTTTTGTGTATACGTGTTAGTGTAACTTTCATAAAAGCAAGTATAGGTTCTTAGAGTATTAACTTTCACAAGAGGAACATCAACTTTCAGACAAACGCAGGCAAACCCTTTCTTTTTCTTCTTCTTTTTCTTTTTTAGTGAGTGGTATCTGAAGGTAGGGGTGATCCCTGTTAAGCAAAAGGTCTCTGAGACCCTTGGGATACGTACATGCTTTTCTGGCCCAGTACTCAAGCTTTTCTGGAAGAGTATCCCTCGGCTGTCTCCATCCCTCAGCCTTCAGAAGCCACCTAATACCTACCTACACGTGCTTTGGACACAAGCAGGTTCAAAGCACAAAAAAACCAAACCACCACCCCGCAAGAAATCGATCTCTGAACCCGGAGCCACCATGAATTGCGTGTGTGAATGTGTGGGCAGGAAGGCTGGGTCCACAGGGACGTGGTCCAGCATCGTGAGCAGCGGGTCCTACCGGACGTTCAAGTCTCAGTGGGTCCTACCGACGTTCAAGTCCTACAGCCCTGGGCGAACTAGCAAGTCTCAGACCCCCACGCCCGTGCTAGATCGGAGGAGAAACAAAGCTGGACCGACAGGAGAAGAGAGTGAGTTTGTGTTCTCTTGGGGGCAAGTGCGCTCGGTACCTTGGATTCCTGGCTGCTGGTGGATGCAGGAGAGGGTGGTTGCTCGGCGCCCACCGCCTCCTTGGGCAGCCCGTCCACGCCGTCCTCGCGGGGGCCGCTCGGAGGGATCATCGTGGCCGCGCGGGAACGGTGTTGGGCTCCCGGAGGAACAGCGAGGCTTCTGTCCTCCTGCGCGCCCTGCCCTCCGCGCGCCAGGCTGCTCAGCTCCGGGTCCCGGGGACTCCCATCCTCGCCAAGGCGCCGACGAGCCCTCCTCCAGCCTCTCCGCCTCTCCCTCCCGGCCCTGCCCACCTCCCCGGCACTTCCGCGGGCGTGGAGGAGAGTGCGCCCTGCCCCGCCCCGCCGCGCCCGCGGCCACCTCGCTGGCGACCTCACAGTCGTGACTGCCACTCGGCAGCGGGCGAGCGGGCTTCTGCTCGCCCGCAGGAGGAGGAAGGAGGCGGGGAGGCAGCTCCGGGGCGGGGCTGCGCGGCCAGCGCCTGGAGTAGTGAGGGCAGGCAGGGGGCAGCGCCCTGGAGAGGGCTGGGGGAAGGCTGGGCGCACGCCGGCACAGGGTGGGGGTGATTCTTCAGAGAGGATGCTGAAAATTCAGACCCAAACCCCAAAGAATAGAAAATCTGTGAATGATATTGCCAGAAAGGACCACTGGCAACAACTCCCTCATTCCTCACCCTAACGAATAGTGACTGAGAGAGACAGTGACTTAGCTAAGCTATTTATAGGGTTCAGTGACAGAGAGCAGGGGTCGGAGTGGGGGGTCCCCTGACTCACGGGCACTGCGCTTCCTCCATTCAGCTTTGATCTAAAGCAGAGAGATAATGCAGTGTGTATATGGACACCTGTTCCTCGTTTGTTGTGCACTTATTGTACTAAACCCTTTCTTTTTACCTTATTTAATCCTCTCAGCTACTCTATGCGTCTAGGGATTATCACTTCCATTTTATAGATGAGGAAATTGAAGATGTAAGAAGGCTAATTTGCTTTAAGTCACTAAACTATAATTGGTGAAACTGGAATTTGAACACATTTGGGCTTCAAAATCCATGCATTTGGGACTGTGGAGCCTCAAATCTAGGCCAGGTCTTGGCTGAAGAGCAATTGGATGTTGCAGTATAGCAAGAGTTGAGGACTGTTCACAGAGCGGCAAACCAGCCTGCCTTACTAAATCTTTTGGAAACATAGGAATAGCCCCACTGAATAAAGATACAGAGGGTCCAGTTTCTTTTGAGGACAACCTCAGTGTGCAGGGAAAAGAAATACACCTAGATATTTAAAAGCCTCTTTTCCCCCATTAATACAAAATACCCTCAGTTTTTTAAAAGAAAATGGCAAACTTCTGTTCAGGTTTTTAAAATTAGCTGTAGATGTTTGCAAGCACATCATGGATGTGCAACCTGTGCAGTCACACAGGGCCCTGCACTGATGCTGCCATCTTGAAATTCGGTAAAAATATTTAACAAGAGATCACATTTTCATTTTGTACTTGACCCTGCAAATTATGTGTTTGGTCCTGCATCCATGGTCTAGCTCATGTCTTTTAGAATAAACTTACTCTTACTCTTTCCATCCCAGATGTCAATTGAAAGCTACTGTTCTAAGTGTCAGCCTCTTACTCAGCATTTAGCTTTCAAAATACTCTAAATTTTCTGGTGACCCTCAGTACCGGGCCAGATTGGCTAGCCCAAATGGCTTCAGCTTTCTCCTTCTCACAACACAATGCCTGATTGTTCAATAGAGACAAAATTCTAGTAGCCAAAGTCACAAACACAATGACAGGAGCAGCCATATCAACACATTTTTATCAAGCATCTATTCTGTATCAGAATTGTGCCAGAAACTAATGATACAGCAGAGAGAAAACACAGATTAAGTCTGTTTTCCTGGAATTTAAGTCTAGTGGGAGAGACAGTGATTAATTAAATCACACACACATTTTTTTTAAAAAAAACTATGATAAGGGAAAGTACAAGACTTTGATGAGTGTGTACAAATGAAGCCTGAGCTAGCATGGGGCCAGACGAGGGTTTTCTTAGGAAATAAAACTCCCAGGGTCTACTGGCAATTCCAGTCTTGGTGAGCAAGCATGTCAAGGCTTACAGCAATAAATTTTTCATCTTTTTTTCTTTTGGATTTTCTTTTTTTAAGAATTGAAGATGTCATCCTTCCTTTTAGTAAGTGCTTAGCTCAAGTTAGCAACACTATTAGCCAACAGTATATGTTTAAATGTTGTCCCCTGAAGGAAATTTAGAGAAGCTAGTACCTCCTTCCTTTCCACCCCACCCTGATCCCAACAACAGAAATCCTTAGTCTGATAAATAATACCTACCATGGGAATTAGCCATGGTGTCCCAAACTAAATCATGCCTTTGTTTATGTGTTTGTTTCACATTAATTTCCATCCCATCTTTTGTTATCGAGCTAACTTATCTTATTCTTCAAATCACATATCCAAGTATTTACTATTCTTGACATCTCCTTCCTTGACCCATTTGTCTCATTTAGATTCCCAAATCAATGCCATGTTCCCATGACTTCCTTTCCTAAGTAATCAATGACAAGGTGGCCTGCTCTTCTGTTGGACTATGATCTCCCCTAGGGCAGGGGCAATGTCATGTTCATCTTGTTTCTCTAGCTCCTGGTATAATGCTTATTAACAAGGTGGTGAAAAGAGGCTACCCTTGTAGCCCCCGAGCTCTAGAAATGGTCTAGGAATTAGTTACTGCATGTGTCCTCCACACACTGAATGGAAAAAGACTCTGAATGCTTCTGTAAAACAATGGGATTTGTCAGTGCTTTGCATCAGTAGATGGTAGACCAGCAAAGTGATCCTCAGAGTACCCCTCATGAAGCATTGATATCCCTGAGCAGAAGTGTACATATTCATGGCTATGTGTGAGATACCCCATCTGACACCCAGGAATGCTTATGTGAGACCTCACAGAAGACTGGAAATTCTGCCTTAGAAGCTTTATGACATTTTAGCTATGGTTGTCAAGATTTCTCATTTCTACTGCAGTCTGGTAAAGCCTGAGGAAAAGAGGTTGTGAATAATTATTCTAAGTCTCAAGTCCGTAGCTTTGTGATTTTTGTAGATTCCCTTCATGGTCTATTTCACTCTGGTTTCTGGGTAAATATCAAGCCAGCAGAAGTGTGAGGTGTACAGAAATTTATCTGCACAAACTCGAACTGGAAGCTCCCACTTCTGGTCATGTACTTGTTCATTAATTTGTAAAGAGGGCAAAGGCCTCCTGCTGATTGCATCCAAGGGCCTTTCACAGCAAACACCGTTAGCAGAAGAATGTGTAATGCTGCCAACCTTCTCTCATTTCTTTGTTCTGAGTTTGTATAAAGAGACTGGATTTCATCCTATGGACCTTGGCTTCTTCTAGAGCCATTTGGTAAAAAGATACTAGTAAGACTTCTTAAATAGAACAGGCATACTTACGAAGGTTACAGAAAAGAACAACAAGAAAAAAGAAGAGGGAAGATAATATGGAGAACTGTTGAGGATAAAGGAGAGGATCTCAAGGAAGGGATGGCTCTCCATGCGTGATGCATCAGAGTCATGATGGATACACAATATAACACAGTATACGAGAAAGGCATAGGTTGCTGATAACAATAATAGCTAACATGTATTGGGTTTCCAATACATCATAGACATTTTATATTTGTTCTTTCATTTAATCCCTATGAAACCTTAGCAAGATAAAGAAAATTATCCTAGATTCTACAGTTTAGGAAGGACTCAGTTATATCCTGCTCCTGGGCCAAGTTTTGGCCACTCTGGTTTGCTGCCACCTAGACAACAGCAGAACCTGGATGTCCTGAAAAGGCAGCAGGCCTTAAAGATTAGGAGCAAGGAAAATTGAGAGCCAGAGGCATAATAGAAGGCACAGGGCAAGTTCCCAAATAATGAAGAGTTGCCCATTCCATTCTTTTGTCTTAAAAGTAAATAATGAGCGTATCTACACTTTGGAGATGATAGCCAAGAAGTCTAGACAAATGTAAGCAAGAGGCAGCCACTGTTTTTATTTTTTATTTTATTTTATTTTGAGACAGAGTCTTGCTCTGTCACCTAGGCTGGAAGGCAGTGGCACGATCTCGGCTCACTGCAACCTCTCCCTCCCAGGTTCAAGTGATTCTCTTACCTCAGCCTCCCAAGTAGCTGGGACTACAGGCGTGTGCCACCACACCCAGCTAATTTTTGTATTTTTAGTAGAGACGGAGTTTCACCATGTTGGCCAGGATGGTCTCCATCTCTTGACCTCATGATCTGCCTGCCTCAGCCTCCCAAAGTACTGGGATTACAGACATGAGCCACTGGGCCCAGCTGGCATCCACTATTAGCATCACTTGTCACCCTCTAGATCCAGCCTAATGGATCTGCCTTCAAGCTTAGAGAAACCAAAGTCTTTGCCCAAAGTCTAACCACTGACACTACCACCACCACCACCACCTCTTACTTTGAACAGCTGCTAATGCTAGGCTTCATTATGGTCCCATAGCAATTCATGATTGGTCTCTTCTCAGAATCAAAGTTAATAATTTAATTGGGAGACTCATTTTTGTGAGGGCAAATTAGATACAGCTTAAGCATCCTTAACTTGTTTTTCTAAGCACCAATTAGTAATAATAACAACAATAATAGTTGATCACATTGTAAAGCACTGTTTGTCTGCATTCGATTTATGTCCACTGGAGGTTCCCAGAAAAAGGTAAGGTAACAAGGCCCAATCCTCATATAGCTGTTTACCTTATGGGTTAAGACTTATCTCTCTTCTCTAAAATGTATGGCTACTTCTAACTGGTTATAGCCTCTATGAGAAAGAGGATGGCTTGAATCTTTATTCTATATTTAGTGGAAAAGGCCAGGAACCTAAAATCCAAACATCCCAGCTCTTCCACTTAAAAGCAGTGAGATCTTAGACAATTGATTTAATCTCTCTCAGCTTCAATTTCCTTAAGTCAAAAATCCCTACTTCGTAGAGTTTCTGTAAGAATGAATGCCTAATAAAAATAGGATCTGATATTACTATTATCATCATCATCAATACCATCTGTATGATTTTGGGCAAATGTATTTGATTTGAGTTGGATTTACTATTTATTATAGTCAAATACATACACGATATCAAAATTAGATGTATTCTACATTGCTAAAACTGGTAATAGCTTTTGTTTAGAATTTAGAAGCAGCAAATATCTAAAACTTCTTGGAAATGCATATAAAATAAATTCATCCTATATATTTTGGTCCTTTGACCAATAATTAACATTTAGCTTTATATTTTCTTATTCTGTGAGTTTAGGGTAATAGTTTAAGAGGTGTATGATCCAGCCAACCCTGGTCTTATTGCTCCTCAAAAATGCCTGGTCTCTCACCAAGTTTTAGTGCTTGAGTTCCCTGTATCTGAGGGATCCCCACTATTCCCTATGACCAGCTCTTCTCATGTTTTGGACCTCAGTGTCCACCATCTGAAAGCATTGTTTCTTTCTTTTCTTGTTTGATGTTGTCTAGAATGTAAGCTTCATGAGGGCAAAGGCCTCATCTTTCCTCTTCACCATATATATCCCTGATGCTTAGGTGCTCATATAATAAGTGAATATTTGTTAAATTAATGAATTGATGAATGACAAAATGTCAGTGTTATAGAGGAGCTTGTAGATCTAATAAAAAACTATTTTGGAGATGGGAAAATCAAAACATAAATAGATTAAGTACTTGCCCAAAGTCAACTAATATGTGACACAATGAACTAATGTCAGTTTACTTGCTCACCAATCCCATTGGTCATTATTTTATTCAGCTTTGAAATATTTGACCAAACTACTAGCTGCACAGCTTTCTTTTCCAAGTTTTCAAATTAATTTTGATATTATGCATAGTATCTCTAAATATTCTTTTGCAAATAGCTTTATCATTAGTCAAGCAGTATTCAAGAATACTGAAGAAATTTAAAATCTTCTAAAATTCCACCACCGATTGGTAAAAACTATTAGCATTTTGGTAAACTTCCTTCTAGATGTGCATGCATATATGGGTACATTTTACATCTGTATTTATTCGTATTTACATAAAATGATCTCAGGACATTAAGCATTTTTGTAACATCCTTTCCCTTTAGTAATATATCATATAGTTCTGTGTCAAAAAATATAAGTATATATCATCCTTTTCTAATGACGGTGTGTTTTCCTCTGAATAGATGCACAGTAATTTATTTATGAGGGATCATTTATGCTTTTTTCCAGGAACTGTTAGAGAGCAATTAGAAACTCATTGTCTCTTTCTAAATAGCAACCTGGCAAGGTAAGTACTATTAGACCCATTTTGTAGATGAGGTAATCAGAAGCTTGAGAGGGTTTATGACTTCCCTAATGGTATATGGTAAGTGCAGAGTGGGGAGTCTAGCCCACATCTTCAGACTCTAAACCTCAGGCTTCTCACAGTACCTAAGCAAACAGTAAAACTCAGTGTGATCACTGTTGTGCAAGAGGTCTGAACAACATGATTTGAGAGCATGTGCAGGGGAAGGATAAAGTTCACCAAACAGAAAGGATGCTGGAGAAGGTTCCAGTGGAATTTGAAGGGTGACTATGATTTTTCTGGAAGGATAAGGGGAAGCAAAGAATCTTGAGCCAAATGCACCGTGTCAGTACAAACATGGAGGTGTGCATGTGCAGGCTGTGTTCTGTTTTGGTTCCACAGTTTTTTTTTTTTTTCCTTTGGGAGTAACATTTACTGATCATATGGGCAATGCTTGAAAAAAGGGAAAGATTAGAGCCAGAAAAATGCTTTGAATAATAGTGTTAAGTACTTTTACAAATGGCCCTTGAGGAAACTTGGATCTCAGTCAGCCTGGGAGGAATGCTACTGTTTTAACTAGTAATAGAGGGAGGGGAAAAAAAAGCATCATAGGGATTGCTGGAGGGTTAAATGGGTCACAGAGTAAAAAGGAGCCAAAATTCAGAGCTCTGAGAGACTCACATAGAATCTTCATTCTGGGAAGCAAGACACAGAGAACTCTGGTTCACTTTGATACAGAAACCCGTTCTGTATATGGGACCCTAAAATTTAAACACACATATAGCTTACGCATTTACAACCTCTAAAGGATTATGAATATCCTACTTAATCATTATGTATCTTAAATGATGTTCCTAAAAGTGAGCAGTAGAATTGCCTTTCAAAACAAAGAACAGGAATTCTAGCAAAAATGGATAATAGTTGATGCTCTTTATCCATAATGCTTTGCACTTACTTTGAAATATGTTCCAAAAGTTTGTAGAGCCATACTGGCAGCAAATGAATCTCAAAAATTCTTTCTACTATATTTTTCAGGATGGGGGTTATATGACTGCTTTGTCTTTCTGCCTCCTATAACCCTCTATGTTTCTTCAATTTCTCCCTTGGCAGCCATGAACCATCCATCAGGCACTTGACAATTGGCCTGGAAAAGATGACTCAAGCCTTAAGCCTTAAATGCCAAGTTTCTTCCCTCTATAGCTGAGGCAAACTTACCCATAAAGCCTGGACTTAAGAAACATACCTATGTTTAATCTACCTTTGCTCTTGCAGAACTGGCCAAAAAAAATGGAGATTTTTGTCTCTTCAAACAATAATAATAGTTAACGATAGTTCATAATGATAGCTTAGCAGATAGAGGGTACAGTGGGAGATAGTATGAATGCAGTTGTTATTCAGGCAGACCTTCCGAGGAGGTTTTTGACTTCATCTTTGTCCTGTTTCATCCCTAAAATGTAAGCTGCCAAAATGCCAAAGTCTACCAAGCAAATGGCTCAGTACTTTGAGGAAGCCCAGCCTGGATACCAACTCCGTATTGCACAGAATGACTGAGTTCCCTAGAATGCAATTACAGTGCTAATGGATGAAATGAGATAAATACCCATATTTTAAATAAAAAAAAGCCCTATTTTTCCGTTCACTTTTCCTCAACCCACTTATGTAGTGAGTCACCATGTCCTGTTGTTTCTACCTCTTGTGTGGTCATGGGGTCAAGGAGTTAGTATTCAGCTTAAGATGTTTGAGATTGTTATGAAATAAGGTGTAGATGCCTAATGAATGAAGTCCTTGTTTTATTCACCAATTTATTCATCAAAATTTGACAAGGGCTGCTGCATACTAGGTGCTTTATTAGTTCTAGGAATATAGGCAAGTATATGCAGATTCCCTGACCCAAAGGAAAATTCAGCTTCATTAGAAAGGCAGAATTTAGGACAAATAATAACCACAGGTAGGCTGGGTGCAGTGGCTCATGCCTGTAATCCTAGCACTTTGGGAGGCTGAGGCAGGTGGATCACCTGAGGTCAGGAGTTTGAGACTAGCCTGGCCAACATGGTGAAACCCTGTCTCTACTAAAAAAAAAAAAAAAATAGCTGGGCATGATGTCATGTGCCTGTAATCCCAGCTACCCAGGAGGGTGAGGCAGGAGAATCACTGGAATCTGGGAGGTAGGGGCTGCAGTGAGCCGAGACCACGCCACTGCAATTCAGCCTGGGTGACAGAGCAAGACTCTGTCTCAAAATAATAATAATAATCATCATCACAGGCATGAAGAGATAGCTGTGGTAATCTGGAAAAGAAAGGGCTAATTGAACTGAGGGGCCCAGGGAGGATTTACCAAAGAAAAAAGTTAATAGTGAATGGTAATGGCAGTTTTTCAGAAAGAGAAGAGGTAGGTCATTCCTGGCATCTTAAGATTGGTGTATATCCAGCTTATGTTTTCTTGTGGTATGCTGTGTTGGCTATTTATTTATATTTATTGTTATTACGCTGGAGATATTGAAAGGACCCATAACTGAGTTATTCATTGCACTGTCCAAATCAGTCCTTGCAATCCCATTTCTCCTTTTAACTTATTTAATTAGCTGTCCCAAATTTACTCTAATCCTCACTGAAAATCCCCTTCCTTCAAATGATACTCACTATAATGTTTTAAAAACGTATATCATAGACATTCATGCATATTTTAAAAATATGTGGAATTAAAAGTGTTTTAAATTGCATTCAACATATTGCACTATGGCATATTTCCTCTTTCTTTCTTTTTTTCTTTTAAGATGGAGTCTTGCTCTGTCACCTAGGTTGGAGTGCAGTGGCGCGATTTCGGCTCACTGCAACCTCTGCTTCCCAGGTTCAAGTGATTATCCTGCCTCAGCCTTCCGAGTAGCTGAGATTACAAGCGCCCGCCATCACGCCTGGCTAATTTTTGTATTTTTAGTAGAGACAGGGTTTCACCATGTTGGTCAGGCTGATCTTGAACTCCTGACCTTAGGTGATCTGCCCGCCTTGGCCTCCCATAGTGCTGGGATTACAGGCATGAGCCACTGAGCCCAGCCTATATTTCCTCTTTCAGGAAGCATAGTTTGATTTTTAAAACTGCATTAAAAGTAAAATGTGCAACAGTATTTAAAAATCATTGAATACTCATGTTGTTGAATGTTTTCTCTTTCATTGTTGTATAGAATTCTATTGTTTGGATCTGCCATGATTTCTTTCATCCACTGTGTGTTGATGGACAGCTGAATTGTTTCTATTTTCAGCTTATCATGAGTAGTGATATTATGAACATTCTTGTACATGACTTTTGATGCTAACATGTAAGTGTAAATTAAGGATTCCAGTTGTTTTCTTCAACACTTATACAGTCATTATTCTTCATTTTATCACTGTGACTTTATTAGCATTTTGCTGATGATTAATGAAGTTTAACACTTTGTCATGTGGTTATCAGTCATTCAATTACTCTCACAAACATAGAGTTAAAAATGTCAACACAGAGAGTGCATATTGTATTATATAATATGTATTATATAATATACACAACGTTCAAAAATATCCCCACTAATCCCTAGCATTAGATGTGATGACAATGATTATCTTTGGGGAAGAGGGATAGATAATTTATAACTGGGAAGAAACACTATAGCTTTTTAGGGTGCTAGTAAACTGCTATCACCTCACTTTTGGTGGTAATTCATTTGTAAGCTTTTCTGCAGATATATTTCAATAAAACCTAAACATTTACCTAAAAATTTGATAAGATGTAGATAACCCAAATAAAAGTGAGTAGACCCCTGCTTGTTAGTAGAAGGGGTAGACGTATTTTTCCCTAGCTCTTTAATTGTCTAAGGACAATTAAAATCCCTGGACTTTATGTATAAAACTGACATAACAAGACTCTAAAAGGCAGACTGAAGAAAGTGGAGAGAAGAAGAATGCACTCATATGTGCCTTCAGGACCCAAGGGATGACACATTTGTGAGTTCCCTGGATTTTCTTTTTGCCTTATATATCCCAGACTTGGAGACGAAGAAGCTTGCAACCCAGAAATGCCAGTGGGAACAGACAAAAAAAGCGCTAGCAAAAGCCTGCTCTCTTTAGCCAATGGACCAAAAAAGGGAGCAGGCAAGCAAGAGAGAAACTTACAGACAACAATTGCTCTATTCCAGCCAAACATGCAGAAAACACCATGGTTGTACCCCGACCTATACCAGTATAGTCTAAATGGGGAACCCAAATTTTCACACTCATTAGGGTATAAAGAGGTGCCTCAAAAAAAAGTAGGGAATCGGGACTTTAATCCCCACCAGCTTATAATAAGGCCCACCCATAGTGTCAGTGGAGACCAGTGAGGAGTGAGACTTTCATCTTTACCCAACAGTAATAAAGACCATCCTCCCCTAGAGGATCTGGACTTCAGCCTCCACCTGGCTGTAACAAGGTGGTACCTGCCCCACTTCCTCTGCAAGAGCAGTGTCAGAGAAAGCCAGTTAAAAGTAAAGATAAGATTCAGAGTCTTGTGACATAATACAAAATTGTCCATGTTTCAGTAAAAGTATTCATTATATAAAGAAACTGGAAGATAGCAAATGGAATGAAAAAAAAAAAAGCAATAAATAGATACCAACAGAAATGACAGAGTTGTTAGAATTACCTGACAAAGCTTTTTAGCCAGATGTGGTGGCTCATGACTGTAATCCGAGCTACTTGGGAGGCTGAGACAGGAGAATCGCTTGTACCTGGGAGGTGGAGGTTGCAGTGAGCCAAGATCGAGCCACGGCACTCCAGCCTGGGCAACAAGAGCGAAACTCTGTCTCGAAAAAACAAACAAACAAACAAAAAACCGGATTACCTGACAAAGCGTTTAAAGCAGCATGATAAAAATGCTTCAGTCACCAATAAAAACATTCTTAAAACAAATGAATAAACAGAAAACCTCAGCATAGAAATAGTAAGTCTCAGAAAACAGAAGACATAAAGAAGAACCAAATAGACATTTTAGATCTCCGTTCTGTAGTGGGCAAGTCTATGTGAAACTACCTTCAAAGGCCAAGGAAGCTGAGAGGTCCAAGAAGTCTGACAAATCCAGTTTCTCAGAAAGAAACTTTTAATAGGGACTTCTGAACAGAAGCCATTATCTCAGGCGGCGGCCAGATGACATGGTGGACCCCTGCGCCACTAACCCCCAGACCAAGGGCTTATATACCACAGGGAAGGCATATGTAGGACAATTAAAATTGACACCCCCAGGGAAAGGCAAGAGTGCTATATCAACCTGCCTAAGGACAACATTTACAGAAACAGTAGATAAAAGAGAAATCTTAGAGGCACTCCTGGATCAGGCGTTAATCAGAAGTCAACGTGGCAGATTGGCATCCAAAATGAAGTTTATGTTCCACACTCCATTTCCTTAATCCAGCTCTTACAATCTCATGCACGCTTCTCTTCCACAATGGTCCTAGAGCCTTTAGGGAGAATGCTTGATATTGTACAGCATTTAATGTGGTGCATTGCCAGTGGCAGACAGATTGGGCCCTGTGGGATTCCAAATGAAGAAGATTCATAGGCTTTGTTGAATCGTCTTCTAGTCTTTGGGATACCATGACTTTGGTTTTCTCAGAAGAAGAAAAACAAGATAAATAACATTAATATGCACACAAGGATTACCAGAAAAAAAAAAGAGCGTGAAGAAAAATAAAACTTGGTTCTTAATTTAGAGAATTGTTGTAGCCAGGAAATAATTCAGGATTCAGTTGAAATTGTGGGCAAATAATAACAAGCCAAAAACAATGATTAGGGCTAGAAACAAATGAAGGATTTACTATAGTTTTCTTCTGAATAATTTTTTTCCTCAATTACTCCATTTCTAGCAAGGATAAATCATATGTTGACCAAAAAAGTCACAAGTTTATTAATTTAGAAAGGAAGACTTTATTTTTAAAAGAGGCCACAACAATGTGCAGGTGGGAAGTGAAGCCTGCAGCTGAAATTGAAAAGCAAGTGCTTCAAGTAGAGGCAGAGGGAATAAGAATTTATGTTGAGCAGGGTGGCCAAGTATACATATTCAACAGGTTATAGGAGCTATGAATATTCACGAAGGAGTGGCATGGGCAAGCATAATAGGCTAACATGTATGCAACATGCATCCCATGTTCACCTTGAGGTGGAGACTCAACATTTAAGTGTATTACAATTAGGCCCTTTACATCAAAATATGAAGCAGAGAACATGAAGGCCTTTTGTGACAGCCTCTGTAGACTAGCCAGAGCCACTTGGTGGTCCTTGGTCTCTCATCGGGAAGGAATACTGGTCATTTGTTGCACTGAAACCACAAAAAGGGAGGGGCAGCTTCAGGCAATTAGTTGATATCAGCAGTGGAGCCAACATTTTAGGGCTGGTTTCTGTTTACCCCTTAGGGGGAAAAATATTAAGGGAGGTTAGTGAGGGAAGGGGTATGATAAGGTGTGTCTGACCTCACTTCCCATCATGGCCAGGAACTTAGTTTTCTGTCTTTTTTTTTTTTTTTTTTGAGATGGAGGGTCTTGCTCTGTTGCCTGGGCTGGAGTGCAGTGATGTGATCTTGGCTCACTGTAACCTCCATCTCCCAGATTCAAGCGATTCTCCTGTCTCAGCTTCCCGAGTAGCTGGGATTACAGGCACACATAACCACACCTGGCTAGTTTTTTTTGTATTTTTAGTAGAGACAGGTTTCACCATGTTGGCCAGGCTGGTCTCAAACTCCTGACCTCAAGTGATCCACCCACCTAGGCCTCCCAAAATGCTGACGTTACAGGTGTGAGCCACTGTGCCTGGCCAGAAACTTAGTTTTTTAAGATTTCTGTGTTGATCCCTTGGCCAAGAGGGGGTTATTTCAGTTGTTTGGGGGGACTTAACGATTTTGTTTTTATTTCTCACGTAGTAGGACCAATTTATTTGAAAAATAAATTTTAGCCTCATTATATTTGGCCTGATTATTTGCATAAAGTGCTGCAAGAATAGTGGCTGGCCATATTGGCACTTTTAAAGATGGCTTTGCCAGAAAGTTTTTATAAGGAATCTCAGATTAGACTTTTACAAGCCTTGATTCTAACCAAGTCAATGATTCTCCGTCAGACTGTGCCTCTAATACCTGTATGAATGGTTGTATTCCTCTCTTCTCAAGGTCCCAAAATAACTTGAGGTTCCTGAGACTATCAGAAAGTCACATTCTTTTCTTACCACAGGTCACAAGGTGCAAGACCAGTCTTTCCAAGAGGCTTTTTATTGGCTCTGTAAAGTCAACTTCAGTTCCTCAAAGCAGTCTAGTCATATCGGAAAATACGGCACTCTAGTCAAGGCCTTGGTAAAATAACCAGTGTCTCTAATTGTGTCCTTTTACAAAAGAAAACAGCTTCTTACTGAAATTATGCAAATAGATTACATTGCCATGACAGAAGAATACTCATGAATAGTTTCCAAATTTTGGAGAACTCAGGTTGAGAGAAAGGTAAATTTTGCTCACAAAAGTATACTTTACTCAATCATTGTAAGCTCTGAATAGCTCAAAAGAAAACAAGGTTTTCTTGACGTGATGCTTCTTTAATCAGAGTAGTAGCCTTCCATTTAGGATGTTGTCTGTTCATCTTGGTACTAGACACAAGCAGGGAGAAAAAGAGGCTCCATGTTTGTGAGTATCTCTTCTTTGCACTTGCCAGGTAGCATTGATATAGGAGTTAAGAAGAAATCACTTAGGCAGATAAGGGTATGGGAGCACTCGGTAAGGCTTTTCTTTTTAATGAAAAGCAGCCCCAAATCATTTTCTAACAACGAGGAGCCTGCAAAGTCAAGCTGCAGACATAGACAAGCAAGCTGAGAGCTTGCACAGGTGAATGCCAGCAGGAACTAGGGACTAGACATGTTCAAGATGGTGGCTCCATCTTCCCTTCTCTTTGCCAGCCAGGTGTACTGTAAAGAACAGACAACAAGGCAGTGATCAACCAGAAAGCCCATTTGCATAATAAGATTAGGGTAGGGCAACCCACCTTCACTGCGCTATGTAAATGTCATACCTGATTGAACCAATCTATAAGCCCTATGTAAATTAGACACCACCTCCTCAAACTGGGCTGTAAAATTCCAGGCATCTGCCTCCAGCTGGTCTTTTCCACTTGAAGATCCCTCTCTCTATGGAGAGAGCTGTTTCTCATTTTCTTCTCTTCCTGTTAAACCTCCACTCCTAAACTCCTCATGTGTGTCTGTGTCCTAAATTTTCTGGTGCATGACAACGAACCCCAGGTTTATACCTGAGACAACATAGCCTCTTCAGCATGATCCTATATAAATCATTTCCATTTTAGTATGAAACTCTTCTGGATACTGCTATCCCCATTAGAGATTTCTATGACATCATCTGAGATAACATGGATATTTCAGGTGTGAGCATCTTTTATATCTTCAGTCACAGGGGTAGCTTTAATTAACATCCCATAAGAAAGCAGTTAATTCCTCTCAAGTGGAAATTCTGTAGTCCAAAGTGCCAGTAGTCATTGTTGAAAAGGGTTTACAAGTTTTTCTCATAAGCCCCAGTAAACACTGCACAAAGGGCTATCATGTGGAGAATTTGTTCCTACCAGCACTGCAGCTTCTACTCTATGCCTTGTGGGCTTGGGAAATCTTACAGGTTCCCATTTAGCACGTCCAATTAGTATTGCTCAAAGGAAGGGTTTACATGCCCTCTGTTCTGCAGTACTAGGTAGGAGAAATATTTCCCAGTTAGACACAATGTTCATTCTCATAAAATATTTAGATAAAAGAGACAAAACTACTATACATAAAGCCTGCTTAAATATTCCAACTTCCATAAGCCTATCAGCTGTTACAGTTTTATGTTCTAGTCTTAGGAACTTCACTAGACCATTTACTGGCTCTCGTAAAAAGTCTTTGGGTTCCCAGATGTGGTTCAGCTAGGGAACCTGGGCTCTTTCGTCAATTTTTACCTTGATTAATCTACCTCAACATTGCCCCCAAGCAATTGTTGGTCAGCTTTCTCATTGTATTCTTTGTCTTCTGATTTTTTTTTTTTTTTTTTTTAATTCTCCAGTCTGGGGTAAATACAGCAAACTAGTTTGGGGCCCTGTAATGCTAGGGGATGAGCAGGGGCTTCCTGTGGTCCACCCAACCTTCCATAATGTTGTATTAGGACCTTTGTTTTAAACCATCAACTTCTATTTTATTTGTTCCATTTTGTAACAACTATCTAAAGATTTCCACCTTGCTGTGATGAGTTATTTGACCTTCCCTTTTGCCTTTCCTCATCCTCTTGTTAATTAACCTAATGTATTTATTAGGATCTGTAACATCCACAAGGGGAAGCTGAGACAAAAAATTTGACGAGGCTTTTCTGATAGTCTTTTGGTTTTGTAGCAACAAGATTATATGAAGTGCCCATGAAAATAGGGCTCCCTTAATCATAGCATTTACCATGACCTGGGTAACGGGCATATTCAGTAGGCGAATATCCCAGTCACCATGAAGTCAGTCTCACATGACTTGCATAGGAAGCATTTCAGCTACTTCATCTGGGGTCTTCCGCTTGGCATTTATAGGTGGAGTCGGGCAGACCCTTCTCAGGGTAAACAAACCTTACAGTGGCATTTATCCAGTCCTGCAGGCTGGCTGTTCCCTTGGGAATAGCCTCCTGTGTCTGGACCACATTAAGCCGTCTTTGATTGTTCAACAGTGAGCTGCTGGTCCTGCATCAACCCAAACATGCTCTTCCACTCTGAAGGATTTAAAAGCAAAGATACTACCCCTAAATTTGTTACTCTCATAATTGATTTTAGTAAAGGTTCTTCAGGAAGTTGATGATACCAATCTACAAAGTGGAACAATTCATTTGCTCTAGCACTATACCCTCTGGCTTCAATAGTTACTTGGTTTTGTTCTTCCCCTACATTGGCTGCCTTCTTGGTAACTGCAGGTCTCAGAGGTACTTTCTGTTGTTTCCGCATAATTTTGCTCTGGGGGATCAGCTTTGAGGCTAGTAAAGGAAGCTCAAACTCATTGAAATCTGAGCTTGGTTTAGCATCAAGGTCGAACCCAGCACACTCATTTAATTTCATTTTAGCTATTATAGATAACAATAAAAAAGAGATTGAATATTTCAGTTTTTCTTATTAGTTTGCATTCCTTGTGGATCCAAGGAAACGACTCCCTAAGAGTTGGATCCATCTCTAAATTCCACTGGTAACTTTTACCTTTAGCAACTGAGCAAAGCACAATTGCAGCTCCATCCCTTGGGTGACTATGTAGCCACCAAGGAATCAAAGGTCCTCATTCCCCATCGTTTTATAAACTAGACAAAATTACTTTTCCTTTAGCAAAAACCACATCCTCATTTTTTTCATAACCTTCTTACCAAAAAAAAATCTTACTTTCTTTGTAGACTCTGTATGTAGAATGGTGTCGCTTAGATCTAGTAGTTTTAATTACATATATTAATTGCAATTTTATTTTACCAATAATTTTAAAACTATCTTTAATTACCAAAGATTACTAAAGGCATGTGAACTAAAAGGCATTTGAGTTAGGTTCTATTTTTCTGATAAAATATGTGATTTAAGCATTTACTTATTCTTTAAGCTAATTAATTAGAGCTCTTTCACATATTTTGATAATGATGTATCACATGCATATAACATATATAAACATGTCAGAACACTTAGATGCCCCTCAATCAAGGAGCCCATTTTTATACTGAATTTTGGTTTCCCAAAAGGAAAATGCCAAGAGACTTGACAGTGCAATGCTTCCATGGCATCCTCACTGCAGTGGCATTCACCTGAGGCTGGTGGGCAGCCTGACAGCAATCAGCTCATTCTGTGATCAGCCCATCCCCCATGGACTCCTATCCCTCAGTGGGACATGTTTCCATAGCCTCTAGATGCCCAAACCATACTTTTCTTATCCAAATGTGCAAATAAATGAGCAGCCCACCTGTAGTAATAACTATTTACCATAAACAACTGCCATCAGCCACCTCTAACACTGCAGTTCTCTCCGGTGACTCATCAGTCATCACGCACACACCAAGGTCAAGTCCTCTCATGGTACAAAGTAATCTCTAATACCTCCAAAAGCCAAAGAGATTAGTAATGCAAAACAAAAGAGAACAGAGTTTTAGACCTGAGAGGAATCTCTTTGCTTCTAACTCTTGGGATTCCATGAGGGAAAGCAAAGAATCCTTCCAAAAGAGGATTCTGTGGTATCTTTTCTGTTTTCCTTAAAGGATCCCAGGCTATTAGCAATTTTTATAGGTTCTTTTATGTGGATGGAGGGTGTCAAGAGGAAGGAGGGACAGACAGAAGTAAATAGAGAAACAGAATTTGGTCAAGTGAATTGTTTTACTTGACAGATATGTTTTGTTTTAAGGCCTCTGTTCTCACTCTCTCATATATATACACACACATACATATACATATACAGCATAAATATTATTAATTAAGTCAACTTTGGACTATAGAGCTCTTAAAAAATATTTTTCCTAATTGTAATTTCTGTTCAAGCTGTTTTACTTTTGCTTCTGCTGCTAGCTGGGTTTTTGTCACCAAATGGGCAGCCTTCAGAAGCAGCCAGCTCACTGCAGCAGCTGCTCTCTGCCCTTCCTCACCACAGTGTGATAAGATGTCTGATAGATGGCTATCAGTTAATAATCACTCTAAATCTGCCAGCATTTTCTGGGCATCCCTGTACTCATGTACAAGTGTCTAAAAGGCGAGTCACACCACTCCACATAGAAGGGCTGGCCACCCTGGGATTTCCCACACAGATGCTTCATTTCCTTTCCCCATTTCTTGGTCTCTCAGCTCCTAGAGAGCTTGCCACATGTTATGCAGTGGGCAGGTCTATGCAAACCTACCCCTAAATGCCAAGGAAGCTGAGGGGCACAAGAAAGAGGCTGAGAAATTCAGTTTCTCAGAAAGAAATATTTGATAGGGATTTACGAACAGAAGTCATAGTCGTGGGCAATGGTGAGACAAGATGGTGGGTCCCCATGCCATTATCCCACAGAACTAGGGCTTATATTTTGTATGGAAGGAATGTGTAGGATAATTAAAGCTGACCTCCAGGGAAAGGCAACAGTGCTATGTGGATCTGCCTAAGGGCAGGATTTATTGCCAAGATTGTTTTGGCCTGAGGGCAGGATTTATGGCAACTAGATAAAGTAGAAATCTTAGGGGCATTTCCAGAACAGGGATTGATTGGAAGTCAACATGGCAGATTAGCATTTAAGATAGAGTTGCTTTATCTTCCACAATCTGAAAAAATACAAAACCTGAAATAAAAAGCTCCATGGATGGTTTAAGTAGCAGAAAGAAAATGCCAGGGAAGAATCAGTGTACTGAAAGTTATAATAATAGAAATTACCCAACCTGAACAGTAAAGAGAAAGCAGATGGAATAAAATGGACAGAGCCTCAGGGACCTGTGGGGTTATAACAAAAGATTAACATTCACATCATCAGAATCCTGAAAGGAGTGGATAAGTAGGATGGGGCTAACAAAGTACTCAAGAAAACTATGGCTGATAACTTACCAAATTTATCAAGAGACATAAACCTTCAGATTTGAGAAGCTGAGAGAACCCCAAGAAGAAATTCAACAAAATCCATTTCAAGATATATTATAAGATATATTATAATTAAACTTATGAAAACTAAAGACAAATAAAGTATTGAAAGAAGCCAGACACAGATGAAATCTTTACCTATAGAAAAAAAAAAGGAGAAACAATTCAAAGGACAGAGGATTTCTCATCAGAAACCATGGAGGCCAGAAGAAAGTGGCGTATTTTTCTTTTTTATTATTTATTTATTCATTTTTCCTTTAACTTTTGTTAAAGGAAACCTGCACATGCAGGTTTGTTATATAGGTAAACTCATGTCACAGGGGTTTGGTGTACAGATTATTTCATCACCCAGGTACTAAGCATAGTACCAGTTAGGTATTTTTCCTGGTCCTCTTTCTCCTCCCACCCTCTACCCTTAAGTAGGCCCCAGTATCTGTTGTTCCCTTCTTTGTATCCATGTGTTCTTGTTATTTAGCTCCCCCTTAGAAGTGAGAACACACGGTATTTGGTTTTCTGTTTCTGCGTTAGTTTGCTAAGGATAATGGTCTCCAGCTCCAACCATGTTGCTGCAAAGGACAATGATTTCATTCTTTTCTTTTCTTTTCTTTTTTGTTTCCTTTTCTTTTATTTCCTTTTCTTTTCTTTTTTTTTTTTTTGAGATGGAGTCTTGCTCTGTCACCCAGGCTGGAGTGCAGTGGCGCGATCTTGACTCACTGCAACCTCTCTCTCACAGGTTCAAGCGATTCTCCTGCCTCAGCCTCCTGAGTAGCTGGGATTACAGGTGCCCACTACCACACCCAGCTAAGTTTTGTATTTTCAGTAGAGACGGGGTTTCACCATGTTGGCCAGGCTGGTCTTGAACTCCTGACCTCAGGCAATTTGCCCGCCTCAGCCTCCCAAAGTCCTGGGATTACAGGCATGAGCCACTGCGCCCGGCCCCGATCTCATTCTTTTCTATGGCTTCAGAGTATTCCATGGTGTATGTGTACCACATTTTCTTTATCCAGTCTACCATTGATGGGCATTTATGTTGATTCCATTTCTTTGCTGCTGTGAAGAGTGCTTCGGTGAACATACACATGTATTTGTCTTTATGATAGAATGGTTTATATTCCTTTGGGTATATACCCAGTAATGAGATTGCTGGGATTCTGTTTTACGTTCTTTGCAGAATTGCCACACTGCTTTCTACAATGGCTGAACTATGTTACACTCCCACCAGCGGTGTATAAACATTCCCTTTTCTCTACAACCTCCAGCATCTGTTACTTTTTGATTTTTTTTTTTTTTAAATAGCCATACTTACGAGTGTAAGGTGGTATCTCATTGTGGTTTTGCCTAAGGATTAGTGGTGCTGAACATTTTTTAATATGCTTGTTGACTAATTTATGTCTTCTTTGTAAAAGTGTCTGTTCATATTATTTGCCCACTTTTTAATGGGGTTATTTTGTTTTTGCCTCTAAATTTGTTTAAGTTCCTTGTAGATGCTGGATATTAGACCTTTGTCAGAAGCATAGTTTGCAAAAATTTTCTTCCATTCCACAGGTTGTCTGCTTACTCTTTTGATAGTTTCCTTTGCTGTGCAGAAGCTCTTTAGTTTAATTAGATCCCATTTGTTAATTTTTGCTTTTATTGCAACTGCTTTTGGCATCTTCATCATGAAATCTTTGCCTGTGTCTATGTCCTGAATGATATTGCCTAGATTTTCTTCCATTGGGTTTTACATTTAAGTCTTTAATCCATCTTGAGTTAATTTTTGTATATGGTGTAAGAAAGGTGTCTAGTTTTGATGTTCTGCATATGGCTAGCCAGTTAACCAAGCACCATTTATTGAATAAGGAGTCCTTTCCTTATTGCTTGTTTTTGTCAGCTTTGCCACAGATCAGCTTGTGATAGGTGTGTGACATTATTTCTGGACTCTCTATTTTGTTCCATTTGTCTATATGTCTGTTTTTGTATCAGTACCATGCTGTTTTGGTTACCATAGCCCTGTAGTATAGTTTGAAGTCGAGTAACATGATGCCTTCAGCTTTTTGATTAGTATTGCCTTGGCTATTTGGGCTGTTTTTTGGTTCCATATGAACTTTAGTTTTTTTCTAGTTCTGTGAGAATGTTTTTGGTAGTGTGATAAACAGCATTGAATCTGCAAATTGCTTTGGGTAGTATGGCCATTTTAATGATATTGATTCTCCCTATCCCTGAGCATGGAATGTTCTTCAATTTGTTTGTGTCATCTCTAATTTCTTTCAGCAGCGTTTTGTAATTCTCATTGTAGAGATCTTTAACATCCCTGGTTAGCTGTATTCCTAGGTATTTTATTCTTTTTGTGGCAATTGTAAAGGTAATTGTGTTCCTGATTTTTCTCTTGGCTTGGATGTTGTTGTTATACAGGAATGCTACTGATTTTTGTGCATTATTTTGTATCCTGAGACTTTGCTGAATTTGTTTATCAGCTCAAGGAGCTTTTGGGCAAAGACTGTGGTGTTTTGTAGATATAGAATCACATTGTCTGCAAACAGGGAGAGCCTGACTTCCTCTCTTCCTATTGGGATGCCTTTTATTGCTTTCTCTTTCCTGATTGCTTTGGCCAGGACTTCCAATCTATGTCAAATAGGAGTGGCGAGAGATGGCATCCTTGTCTTGTTGAAAGTTGCATATTTTTAAGTGATAAAAGAATAGAACTATCAACACAGAATCTGTATTTGGCAAAACCTACATGTCATCCTTCAACAATTGAGTGTTTAAATAAACTAGAACATCCATACCATGGGATATGATTCAGTAATAAAAAGGAATGAATTATTGATAATAATTTTGTTGAGTGAAAAAAGGCAATTTCAAAAGGTTACATACTATATAATTCCACTTATATAGCACTCTTAAAATCATAAAATTATAGAAATGAAAGATGATTAGTGGCTGTCAGGGATAAGAAGGGGGTAGGAGGAGGGAATAGTGAGTGTGGCTATAAATGGACAACATGCAGGATCCTTGTGGTGTTGAAAACATCCTGTGTCTTGACTGTATCAAGGAAAATTTCCTGTTTGCCATATTGTACTGTGGTTCTGCAAGATGTTACCTTTGGAGAACTACATGATATCTCTATATTATTTCTTACAGCTGTATATGAATCTGCAAATATCTCAAAATCAGAATTATAGTAAAAAACACAAAATGTGAGTAAAATACATGAATAAGAATACCCAATTTATAGATCAAGATACCTAAAAAGGTAAAGAAAATATTAAATTATGCTCAATGTTCATTGAGGTTATAAAAATGAAAAGTGAAGCAAATTATGTTTCTACTGTCACCTATTAGCTCCATAAAAGTGAAAAAAAGAATCATAGGCCAGGTACAGTGTCTCTTGCCTGTAATACCAACACTTTGGGAGGCTGAGGGAGGAGGATCATTTGTGGCCAGGAGTTCAAGACCAGCCTGGGCAAAATAGCATACCCTGTCTCTACAAAAAATAAAAAAAATTATCCGGGTGTGGTCGTATGTTCCTGTAGTCCTAGCTACTAGGAAGGCTGAGGCAGGAGGATCGCTTGAACTTGAAAGTTCAAGATTGCAGTGAGCTATGATTCTGCCTCCTCACTCCAGCCTGGAGAACAGAGCAAAATGCTGTCTCAAAAAATATATATAAATAAAAGAATAATAGCATTTCTCCAGAAGGATAATGTGAGGAAATCCACACTCTCTTGCTAATTACCCCAATCTCTTGGAAAATTACATGTTGCAATAGCTACTCAAATGAATAATTCAGTTGTATCTGCAGTCTTATTTCTAGAGATTAATCACATAAAAATCAAAGTTCTAGCATATAAGAAGTGAGAAGGGCAATGATAAGAGAGACATTTATCTTTTTTCTTTATAATCTTTATAGTTACACAACCTGTAATTGACTTGTCTTGATGTTGAACTATGAAAAATAAATATCATGACAGAGGTTTAAAAAACTGATTTCTGGTTTCAGCTCTGACATGTAAAAAGCTAGGAAGTCATCACCCCATTTGGATTGGAATATTTAATATTGTCATGATGTCAGTTCTTCCCAACTTGATCTATAGATTCAATAAAATGTCTATCAAAATCTCAGCAAATTATTTTGTGGATATTGACAAATTGATTCTAAAATTTATATGGAAAAAGCAAAAGATTCCAAATAGTCAACTCAATACTGAAGGACAACAAAGTTGGAGGACTGACATTACCTGACTTTACAACATACAATAAAGCTACAGTGATCAAAATAGCATGATACTGGCAAAATGATAGGTGCATATTCAATGGAAAAGAATAAAGAGCCCAGAAATAGATCCACACAAATATATTCAACCTAGCTTTGACAATGGAGCAAAGGCAGTTCAATGGAAAAAACATTTGTCTTTTCAACAAATAGTACTGAAACAGTTGGACATTCATATGCAAAACATAAATCTAGTCAAGTCCTTACACTTTTTATGAAAATCAACTCAAAATGGGCCATAGACCTAAATGTAAAACACAAAAATAGAAGACTTCCAGAAGAAAATGTAGGAGAAAACCTAGGTGACCTTGAATTTGGTGTTGAGTTTTTAAGATATAACACCAAAAGCATGACTCATAGAAGAAAATGTTGAAAACTTTATCTTTATTAAAATTAAAAACTTCTGCTCTGCAAAAGACACTGTTAAAAGGATGAAAAGACAAGTCACAGACTAGAAGATATTTGCAGACAGTTGGTAAAAGACATATGTAAAATATTTAAGAAACTGTTAAAACTCAATAATAAGAAAACAAACAGACCAATTAAAAATCAAAAGAAAAATGTGAAAAGACATCTCACAAAAATCATATACACATGGAAAGTAAGCATTTGAAAAGATGCTCAACGTCCTTTCTCATTATCAGATTGCAAATTAAAACAAAAATGAAATACAACTATACTTTCATTAGAATGACTGAAATCTAAAAAATTTGACAATTACAAATGTTGATGAGGAGGATGTGGAGCACCATGAACTCTCGCTCATTGCTTTGTGAATGCAAAAAGGTACAGCCAGTTTGGAAGACAACATGGCAGTTTCTTACAAAGCTAATCATAGTTTTACCAGATGATCCAGAAACCACACTCAACTGATTTGAAAATATATGGTCACACACAGAAAAACCCCGCATGTGTCTATTTAAAACAACTTTGTCTGTAATCACCAAAATCTGTAATCAAGATACTCTTCAATGCGTGAATGGATAAACAAACTGTGATACACTCATTCAATAGCCCATTATTCATTTATAAAATAAAATGAGGTATCTGGCCATGAAAAGATGTAGAGAAACATTAAATGCATATTATTAAGTGAAAGAAGACACTAAAAGCCCACGTACTGTATGACTCCAATTATGTAACATTCTGGAAAATGCAAAACAATATAGAATAGCAAAAAGGTTAGTACTCGCCAAGGGCTTTGAGGTTGGGGAGAGGGATGAATAAGTAAAACATAGGAAATTTTTAGGGTGATGAAACTATTCTGTATGATTCTGTAATAATAGATATGTGAGGTTATGCATTTGTTAAAACCCTTTGAACTTTACAGCACAGAAAGTGAACCTGAAGGTATGCAAAAATTTTAAAATTATTTAGGAGTTTGGGGACCTCAGGAAAGGATGTAGACTGTGATAAGAGACACAAGTATCTTGGTTTTTAATACCATTCTCATTAAAAGGAACCAGTATTTCTTGGAAAAATGGCTGTTTCTAGGACTGGGACAGGAAACACATAAGATGAGCCTGGAGTATTGTGTAATGTCAGAAGTTAAGGAAGTGTACAAACAAACAAATCAGCATACAAAAACAAACACAAAAATATATTGGTAGGTGTGTGTCGTCAAAGAGACACAGGAGCCAACTGAATGAGCTTTCACTTACCAAAGCTGAAATAATTTGAGCAACAAAGTAAATAAAGCAGTATATTGAATTATAATCAAATGTATAAAACAAATATTAATGAGTTCAAACTCATGATATAAATAAAGAATTGAATAAATAAATAAATTGGAAGAAGAGACAAATTTTCCTTGCAGAACTCCAAATAATTTCTGTAGATAGGCTGACCTTAAGAAAGTAGAACGTAAGTCTCTACTCACACTGTGAGTTGCACAGAGTGACTTCTTTTCAAATAGTTCAGCATGGAAAGGGGGAAGAAAGTGTAAATTTACAGTAAAGAAACCTGACAAATACTATCTTAGCCAGATGATCAAAGTCAACATTAATAGTCATAAATCACATTGAGGGCCTGTGTCCTTGATATAATGCTCTGAAAATGGCACTTGACCTCTGTGATCTTCCTCCCTAAAACCTATAAACAAAGTCTAATGGGAAGAATATCAGACAGATTAAAATTGAGGAGCATCAAAATATACCTGATCAGTATTCCTCAAAACTGTCAAGGACATCAAAAACAAAGAAAGACTGAGAAACTGTCACAGCCAAGAGGAGCCTAGGGAGATGTGACAAGTGTATGTAATGTGGTAGTCTAGATGAAATTCTAGGACAGAAAAGGACATGCATTAATCAGGGTTCTTCAGAAAAACAGAACCAATAGGATATTATATATGTGTGTGTGATATGATATATATATATATATATATGTAGATATATATGAGAAATATTTCGTATGTGGATGTACATATATAAGATTTCATATATAGATATATATGAAATATTTTATTTTGGGAATTGGCTCACTTTCAAAATAATTCCAGTGTGGATAATATAGCATATAGTCACTATAGTGTTGGCACCATTATCATATTCAAGGCACTGTGTGTTCCCTCTACAAAAGGAACAGGTAGAACTGAGCCCAAAGGAGCTTTCTTAGTCGTTCTCAGGGAAAAACATTATCTCCATATTCTTTTGAAGTGTTCTTAGATAGCTTCAGTTCTTCCAGCTGATGTTACTGTGTGTTGCATGACTGAGGTTGCAAAGGCTAGCCTATATTTTTAATATCTGTCCAGGTTGTCATCTAGTTAACGTACTTCTATCTGATGTGTAGTATTCTATTGTATGAACCCACTTATATTTATTATATTCCCTTTTTTTTTGTGCGTGTTATGACACTATATTAGGTTAGGCTGGGTTCTGCTACTATAGTAAGTAAACTCCCAATTTAGTAAACCCCCACATTAGCGGATTAGCCCCAAAAGACTTATACCTTTTTCATTTAAGTCCAAAGTAGACTGATAAAGGCTTTCACCAGGCATTGATTTGGAAATCCAGGAGCACTACATTTTGTAGCTCTGCAATTTAAATATGTGGTTCTCACAGTAACTGCTGAAGGGAAAGTGACTCTTAGTTGCCTTACTCCAGAAGTGATAAAAATAATTTCCATTCATAGTGTATTGGCCAGAACTTGTAGGCAGAGATTGGGAAATATGGGGGAAGATCACATAGATGATCTGGTGTACATTAAGTAAGGGTCTTTGCCCTGAGAATTAATTTTGACTCCCTGTAACACAAATGTTTCTGGCCTTAAATATTCCCTTGCGTTTAGCAGGAATTGATTATCAAATCACTGTTACATGAATATTTAATTTGATTAAGTACAATCAGATTTCTCTCCAAGTGATTACACCATTTGCTTTCCCATTAGTAGTTCAAGAGATAGTCTATTAGCCTGCTTTTTTAAAATTTATCAAAAATTTTAATGAAAAATTTCTTGTCCGTATTGGAATTCTAACCTTATTACACATGATAATATTTGCATTTTGTCATTAAAACACTGATATCTGTTTATTTTATGTTTCAGATTTCTATTTGGAAAATTACTATTGTAAGCATCTTATATACAAGAGCATTTTGTCACCTTTTAAAATAATTTATTACATTCAACTGCTTTTATATTTTAATTTTTCCATATTTTATATCATAAATATGACTGTTTACAAATTGTTTATAAATGCTGTCCTATTTTCCTATTTTAAGAAACCCTTTTTCTCATTGATATTTAGAATTTTTACAATGAGTAAGCACTGTTGGGGGGATCTCCATCTCATTTTATTTTATTTTATTATTTATCTATTTTTGCTTCAATAGGTTTTTGGGGAACAGGTGGTATTTGGTTACACGGATAAGTCCTTTAGTGGTGATTTCTGAGATGTTGGTGCACCTGTCTCCCAAGCAGTGTACAGTCTATGCAACGTGTAGCCTTTTATTCCTCACCCCCTCCCACACTTCCCCAGACCCAGCCCCCAAAGTATATTGTATCATTCTTATGTCTTTCCATCCTCATAGCTTAGCTCCCACTAATGAGTAAGAACATGTGATGTTTGGTTTTCCATTTCCATTCAGGTTGCTGCAATGGCCATTATTTCATTCCTTTTTAATAGCTGAGAATGGTCATTTTCACGATATTGATTCTACCCATCCATGAGCATGGGATGTGTTTTCATTTGTTTGTGTCATCTATGATTTCTTTCAGCAATGTTTGTAGTTTTCCTTGTAGAGGTCTTTAACCTCCTTAGTTAGGTATACACTTAAGTATTTTATTTTATTTTCTGCAGCTATTGTAATAGGGGTCTAAGTTCTTGATTTGATTCTCAGCTTGGTCATTGTTGTTGTATGGCAGTGCTACTGATTTGTCTACATTGATTTTGTATCCTGAGACTTTTCTGAATTCATTTACTAGTTCTAGGAGCTTTTTGGATGAATCTTTAGGGTTTTCTAAGTAAATGATCATATTATTAGCAAACAGTGAGAGTTTGACTTCCTCTTTACCAATTTGGATGCCCTTGATTTGTTTCTGTTGTCTGATTGCTCTGGCTAGGACTTCCAGTAATAAATTGAATAGAAGTGGTGAAAGTGGGCATCCTTGTCTTGCTCCAATTCTCAAGGGGAATACTTTCAACTTTTCCCTGTTCAGTATAACATTGGCTGTGGGTTTGTCATAGATGGCATACATGTCATAGATGGCTTTTATTACCTTAAGGTATGTCCCATCTATGCCAATTTTGCTGAGGATATTAATAATAAAGAATGCTAGATTTTGTCAAATCCTTTTTTTGCATCTATTGAGATGATCATGTGATTTTTGTTTTTAATCCTGTTTAAAACAAAACACATACATGTGGTATATCACATTTATTAACTTGTGTAAATTAAACCATCCCTGCATCCTTGGTATGAAACTCACTTGATCATGGTGGATTATATTTTTGGTATGCTGTCAGATTCAGTTAGCTAGTATTTTGGTGAGGATTTTTGCCTCTATGTTCATCAGGAATATTGGTCTGTAGTTTTCTTTTTTTTGTTATGTCCTTCCCTGGTTTTGGTATTAGGGTGATACTGGCTTCATGGAATGATTCAGGGAAGATCCTCTTTCTATACCTTTTGAAATAATGTGAATAGGATTGGTACCAATTCTTTTTTGAATGTCTGATATAATTCAGCTGTGAATTTATCTGGTCCTGGATTTTTTTTTGTTGGCAATTTTTAAAATTATCATTTCAATCTTGCCGCTTTTCTGTTCAGAGTTTCAGTTTCTTCCCAGTTTCATCTAGGAGGGTTGTATATTTCCAGAAACTTATCCTTCTCCTCTAGGTTTTCTAGTTTGTGTGTGTAAAGGTGTTCATAATAGCCTTGAATAATCTTTCTTATTTCTGTGGTATCAGTTGTAATATCTCCAGTTTTGTTTATAAT
Source organism: Hylobates moloch (assembly GCF_009828535.3). Lineage (NCBI taxonomy): Eukaryota > Metazoa > Chordata > Mammalia > Primates > Hylobatidae > Hylobates > Hylobates moloch. The sequence continues at coordinate 92,962,709 of NW_026652283.1, forward strand.
TGAGCTTATTCAGACCTTCTCTCTTCTTTTCTTGGTTAATGTCACTAAGGTCTATCAATTTTATTTATCCTTTCAAAGAAGCACCTTTTTGTTTCATTTATCTTTTGTATTTTTTTGTTACCATTTTATTTAGTTCTGCTTGGATCTTTGTTATTTCTTTTCTTCTGCTGGGTTTGGGTTTGGTTTGTTCTTGTTTCTCTAGTTCCTTGAGGTGTGACCTTAGATTGTTTATTTTTGCTTTTTCAGACTTTTTGATGTAGGTTTTAATGCTAACTCTCCTGTTAGCACCACTTTTGCTGTATCTCAGAGGTTTTGATAGGTTGTGTTATTGTTATTGTTCAGTTCAAAGAATTTTTACATTTCTATCTTAATTTCATTATTGACTCAACAATCAATCAGAAGGAGGTTATTTACTTTCCATGTATTGCATGGTTTGAGAGTCTCTTTTGGAGTTGATTTTCAATTTTATTCCACTGTGGTCTAAGGGAGTACTTGATATAATTTCAACTTTCTTAAATTTATTGAGACTTGTTTTGTGGCCTATTAGTCTATCTTGAAAGATGTTCCATGTGTGATGAATAGAAAGAATATTCTGCAGTTGTTGGGTGGAATGTTCTGTAACTGCCTGTTAAGTTCATTTGTTCTAGGGTATAGTTTAAGTCCATTGTTTCTTTGTTGACTTTGTGTCTTGATGACTTATCTAGTGCTGTCAGTGGAGTATTGAATTCCCCCACTAGTATTGTGCTGCTGTCTATCTCATTTCTTCGGTCTAGTACTAATTGTTTTGTAAATTTGGGAGTTCCAGTGTTAGGTGCATATATATTTAGGACCATGACGTTTTCCTGTTGGCTAGTCATGTTATCATTTTGTGTTCCTCTTTGTCTTTTTAAAATGCTGTTGCTTTAAAGTCTGTTTTGTCTGCTATAAGAATAGCTACTCCTGCTTGCTTATGATGTCCATTTGCATGGGATGTCTTTTTCCACCCCTTTAGTTTAAGTTTATGTGAGTTCTTATGTGTTAGGTGACCATCATACCCTCCTGGTTGGTGGATTCTTATCTCTTCTGCCATTCTGTGTCTTTTAAGTGGAGCATTTAGGCTATTTACATTCCATATTAGTATTGAGATGTGCAGTACTCTTCTATTCATCATGCTAGTTGTTGCCTGAATACCTTGTTTTTTTTTCATTGTTTAATTGTTTTATAGGTCCTGTGAGATTTATGCTTTAAGGATGTTCTATTTTGGTGTATTTTGAGGATTTGTTTCAAGATTTAGAGCTCCTTTTAGCAGTTCTTGAGTGCTGGCTGGGTATTGGCAAATTCTATTAGCATTTGTTTGTCTGAAGAAGACTGCATCTTTCCTTCATTTATGAAGTTTAGTTTCACTGGATAAAAATTCTTGGCTGATAATTGTTTTGTCTAATGAGGCTAAAAATAGGACCCCAAATCCCTTCTAGCTTGTAGGGTTTCTGCTGAGAAATCTGCAGTTAATCTAATAGGCTTTTTTCTTTATAGGTTGCCTGATGCTTTTACCTTACAGCTCTTAAGATTCTTTCCTTTGTCTTGAGTTTAGATGACCTGATGACTATGTACCTCAGTGCTGATCATTTTGTGATAAATTTCCTGAGTGTTCTTTGAACTGCTTATATGTTGATGTCTAGATCTAGCAAGGCCAGGGAAGTTTTCCGTGATTATTCCCTTAAATATACTTTCCAAACTTTTAGATTTCCCTTCTTCTTTTGGAACACCAATTATTCTTAGGTTTGATTGTTTAACATAATCCCAAACTTCTTGGAGGCTTTGTTCATTTTTTGGATTCTTTTTTCTTTGTCTTCGTCAGACTAGGTTAATTCAAAAGCCTTGCAAGGAAGGCTTGAATCTCTTGAAGGGGCCCTCAAGTTCTTTCTTCTATTTGTTCAATTCTGCTGTTGAGACTTTCCAGTGCAGTTTGCATTTCTTTAAGTGTGTCCTTCATTACCAGAAGTTGTGATTGTTTTTTATTTATACTATCTATACTATTCTGGAGATTTTTCCATTTATATCCTGTATCATTTTTGTGTATTCTTTAAGCTGGTATTCACCATTCTCAGGTGCCTTTTTGAGTAGCTTAACAATTGGCCTTCTGAATTATTTTTTCTGGCAATTCAGAGATTACTTCTTGGTTTGGATCCATTGCTGGTGAGCTAGTGTATCTTTTGGGGATGTTAAAGAACCTTATTTTGTCATATTACTAGGATTGTTTCTCTGGTTCCTTCTCATTTGGGTAGACTATGTGAGAGAGAATATCTGGGGCTCAAGGGCTGCTGTTTAGATTCTTTTGTCCCACAGGGTGCTCTCTTGATGTAGTACTCTCCACCTTCCCCTAGGAATGGGGCTTCCTGAGAGCTAAACTGCAGTAATTGTTATTTCTCTTTGGGGTCTAGCCACGCAGCAGAGTTACTGTGCTCTGTACTGGTACTGGGGAGTGTCTGAAAAAGGTCCTGTGATGTGATCTGTGTTCAGGTCTCTCAGCCATGGATACCAGCACCTGCTCCAGTGGCTTTAGCAGGACAGTGAAGTGGACTCTGTGAGGGTCTTTGGTTGTAGTTTTGTCTATTGTGCTGGTTTTTTGTTGGTTGCCCTCCAGCCAGGAGGTAGCACTTTTAAGAGAACATCAGCTGCAGAAGTATATGGAGGATAAATGCTTGCCCTAGGGTCACCTGGATAAACATTCAAGTTTCTCAGGTGGTGGGCTGGGCCATGGAGCTCCCAAGAGATTATGTCCTTTATCTTTGGAGTTTTTCGCCTGTCTCATGCAGCCTACAGAGGCAAGCTGCTTCCTTCAAAAGGTCTGTGGATTCTCTCCTGTTACCCTACTCTTTATGTACATTTGTTACTTTTTGATGTCCTAATTTATGCTAATCTGATAGATAGAAAGTAATATCTTTATTGATGATGTTCTTTATTGATGATATTCTTTATCCCAATATTTGATGTAGCAAAATTGTTTTTCCTGATGTCTTTTGAATCCTTGCATCTCAGTGGTAGATTCCATCTCTCTTAAATTCCTAGCATGGAAGAGCTATTCTGTGTACATTTTGCAGCTAGTGAACAGGTGAACATTGGCAGATCCCATCATCCCTGGCCTGGATTGCAGAAGAATGATACCAGGCAGTGGTGGTGGGTGGGCAGTGGCACCTGGGCAGTGACAGCAATTCATGGCTCTCCTTGTACCCTTTCCCACAATTTCTGCTCAGTTGGGAAAATATGGGTAGGATATCCAGCCCTCCTCCTCCCCTTCAAGCTTCTGTTCCATATCATAGAGCATCTGTCTGGGGGATGGTCAGAGCAAGCCTCAAAACTGACAAAATACTGTCTCTTGCCACAGAGCCTGACTTTATCTGTATTAGACTATTGGGCAATTTATATCCCAGGGTTTTCCAGAGTATGATAGAGCAGTCAAGTAGCAATTAGTAGAGATTATCAGATGGGTGTAATACCAATAGAAGCAGAAGCCTGAAGTCTTCTGCAGAGATCAGAGAAAGAGATGGTCAAAGAGAATCTAGGGTGACTCACACCCACCTGTGCTCATGCCATGAGTGACTGGTGAGGGAGCATCTGAGTTTCAAGTCCCTGACTGAATGCTGTGCAAACTCAAACTCCCTGAATGGTGAAAGCAATCCCCAAGCCACACATGGATCCAAAGGTAAAAGGTGAAAATCTTCCTGGTTCAGAAGAGTTAAGCAAAATCACTGAACAATCAATGGTTAACCACTAAATGGTGTTGACCCCTAAAAAGCCAGGCTTAAAGATAAAAATAAGGGGGGAAAATAGAACAGGGCTGTCAGAGGCTCAAGTAACTGGGAAATAGACTTCCCTGAACTGGTATAGACAAGTCACTAACAAATAAGCAAGCAAATAAACAAACAATGACCACAGCCCTGAAGGAGAGGATCAGTATCAGGAGTTACTATAGTATATTAACTAAAATTTTTGGCTTTCAGATGAGATTGGGCATGTTTGGGATGATATGGCCACAGGCAAATTTTGGTGTTCAGCAAAAAATTATGATACATGCAAAGAGATATGAAAATGTGACCCATACATAGGAAAAACAAAGCAAACAATAGAAATTGTCTTTGTGGGAGCCCAGATGTTGGAATTAGACTTCAAAGCAGCCATTATAAATGGGCTCAAAGGACTAAAAGAAAGCATGTTTAAAGAATTAAGATAAGGTATGATGACAATGTCACATCAAATAGAGAATATCAATAAAAGTAAGTTTTAAGAAAGAAACACAAGGAAATCTATAACTGAAAAGTACAACAGCCAAAATGAAAACTTACCAAAAGGGCTTAACAGTAGTTCTTACCTGGAAAAAGAATCAGCAAACTTAAAGATAAATCAATAGAGACCATGAATCTCAAGGAAGTCTTTTTATTCCCACTATTTTACTAAATATTCATAAGATGAATGAGTGAGCAGACACCTTAAGGTTTGTTTTCCTACATCATTATAAGGACATTTAAAAAAGTCACATTCCTTTGCTTGAGAAACTGTTGACTATCTACCTATTATGTATCTATCTATCTAATCTATCTATCTATCTATCTATCTATCTATCTATCTATCTATCTATCTATCAATCATCTATCTATCATCTATCTATCTATCATGTATCTCCATTTTATGCATCTGTTTTTTCTTCTTCAATATCTCCATCTACCTAGCTATCTTTCAGTTAGAGCTTCTAGGTCAACTTGTCTTCCTACTTCAGGTGATTTCACAACTACTAAAAGAAGAAACCTAGTTTTTAAGATAATCTGACTGGTAGTTTATCCGTAAGTAAATGCAGAATTTTTACTACATTTACTTTCTTGTATATTGAAAATAAACCCTCAACTCTTGTATCTACTCTAAGAATTCTTAGGAGGCTGAAGAAACTATAATCTTTCTTTGTTTTCTTCTTTTGTTTCTTTTTTCCTCTTGGGGCTTTCTCCCCCTAATTGTACATTACACAGTCCCAGACTATTGGGGTGAGAAGAGATCCTGGGGAGTTAAAGCAGTGCATTCTCCTTATTTCACCAGTAAGAAAGCTGAGCAAGCAATTAGCCTACTCAAAGTCATCCAATCTTGTTACCCAGTCGTTCCACCAAGTGACATCTCCTGTCTTTTATTATGCTTTTTAAAAAAATTTTTCTTCTCAACACTCAGCCTTTAATTCTTCAGCCTTTCTGGCCTCTCTTGTAAAAAATAAAAGAAATAAAAAATAAAAGAATGAAACTTAATACCTGTTGAGAGGGGGGAAAAATTAAGAAAGACTCTGCTTTGTGTAAATGTTTGGAGAAAACCTTTATCTTTTTTTAAAAAAATGTATAATCATCTTGCTTCATAAAATACCAACTAAGAGACAACATTTCTATTTCTCTCTGTGTTGTGCATGCACATGGGACATGCTATTAGGGGTGCTCAGCTAGTCACAGCATATTTATTCAGAGAGGTAAATGACTGGATAGATTATTCTTAGTTATTATGACATATACAAAATAATTGTGAACCTAAAAGAGGAATTATTGTATAATTAGGAATACATACTGGGGAATTTTAAGGCTCAAGGACTTTAATAATATAAAAACAAAATCTTTTAAAGAAAATTTGTATTGTTTTAAATTTAAAGTTATTTTTGTTGAGCATCTCTTCACTGTGGACCAATTACAATTCACACACTTGGGAAATCAGACCATTTATGGAAGAATTACTGACAATGGACAGTGATAAACCTTGAAATTCAAAGTTATTTTCATCACAGTATCTAAGAGAAGGAAATTAAAACTGCCTGTACTTCCTCAGCAGGCCAAATGCCAGTAAAGTTGTCTGGAGATGGTGTGAGATGGTCATGTGGCTACTTTTTTTTTCTGGAAAGTGACCCCTTGAAAGTAGGATCAATACCCGGGAGGCGGAGCTTGCAGTGAGCCGAGATTGCGCCACTGCACTCCATCCTGTGCCACAGAGCGAGACTCTGTCTCAAAAAAAAAAAAAAAAAAAATCAATGAGAGAATAGCATTATCTCACACAAAAAATTACAATTGCGAAAATTACGCACAATAGGAAAGGAGAGAATATTTATCTCGTCATACAGGGAATATTTGACTAATGCCACAAATCTATTTAGTAAAAGAAAAAACCAAGCATTTCAGAAAAGTGGGATAATTTATAAACTTCACTCATTAGAAATTATAATATGACAGTACTATGAAGCTAGCATGCATTAAGACACGACTCCGTTGTTTAAAAATCCATATGACAATTAACAACCACAGCAACACATTATAGTTTTTCCAAAATGCTCTAATGTAATTTCTAAATGCCATTCCTCTTTTATAATACATCATCTTTGTGATCAATATTTTCCAGTCAATATTCTCCTCCCTAAAAGCAACCTGGACTATTGGGCAGAAACAGAAGCAGTCAGTGATTTGAACGGTTTGTGTTTCTTGGTTTCTCTAATAATAACCTGACACTGTTTCTGCAATAGACACCACCACACTCGAATTCCCACGTCTTCAATGTTCCTTTCATCATCAGTCACCTTTACTTCCATTTTGTTAGTAATCAGATGTGGGGTCGACCTATGCAAAGGAACCACTTCTATACGTAGTGTCTTGTACCCTGGATAGAAGACACTCACATGATGCATTTTGCAGGCATGTTCAGGCTTCTGCATTAGCCACATGTCCCTGGGAATTGTGCTCAAATCCAGGCTGCATCGTACCTCAGCAATTCCTTCTTCTTGGAATTTACATATCCATGATTCCACATCACACAGCCCAAGACTATATATAGTGTCATATAATAGTTGTTTTAGTCTGTTTTCTTTTATTATAACTGAGTAACTGGTCCTGGGCAATTTATAAAGAAAAGGAACTTATTTTTTACAGTTATGGATGCTGAGAAGTCCAAGGTGAGGGGCTGCATTTAGTGAAGACCTTCTTGCTGGTGGGGACTCTCTGCAGAGTTTCCAGGCAGTGCAGAGTATCATATAGTGATGGGGTTGAGCATACTTGCTCAGGTCTCTTTTTCTCCTCTTGCAAAGCCACTAATGTCACTCTTGTGATAAACCATTAACACATTAACCTATTAATCCATTAATCTGTACATGAGGGCTAAGACCTCATAACACAATCACCTCTTAAAGGTTCCACCTTTCAGTACTGCCACATTGGGGATAAAGTTTCAATATGAATTTTGGAGGGGAGAAACATTTAAACCACATCAATAGTATTTGGTCACTGACAACTTGACATGAGATCCCTCAGTACTGTCAACCTGTAACAAATGAGGGTCCCACTGCAGTGACTGTTATAGCTGTCCACAAACATGATCTGGACCATTGCATTTTAGTCACAGGAAACATTCAGCAAGGGTCAACCTTACTACACAACAGCAGTGAGTATGTATTGAGTGGCGATTATGTGCCAGTTGTGGAGTCTTGATAAGTAAGCAACAAAGAGGAAGGCACCCCAGGTAGGGGAGGGACCCAGGTGGGGAAGAACAGTGAACAATTGTTCTGAGAAGTGAGAAATCACAAACAATGACCTTGTTTAGCACATAGCCCCCTCTAGTACAACCCTATTAAACTTCCCTCCAGGACACCCCAACCTTTGCACAACCCTATTAAACTTCCCTGCAGCTCCTCCCATCCACCTCGTGGCAGACAGCCCCTTGTCTGCTGTGCTGCCTGTTGCAACCTAACAATGTATTTTCATACTTTCTCTAAAAAATATGCCTTTCTTTATTTACAACTGTCTTGGTGAATTCCTTTACCACCTGTGACACTGGCCCCAACTAGTCACACCTGTAACATTTTGGTGGCCTGTACGGGGCCTTCTTGGGGACCTCTCTACTACTCTATCCCTTCCCTCTCCTCCAATACCAGACTCTTGGTGGTCAGTGTTCAAATCCAGAGACAATTGAAGGTCCCTGGCAAGGGCCACTCCCAGGCAGACAAGAGGTCCTGGTGGGAACTGGTGGGAAGATGTCTGACTGCCATCGCCTGATCAGATGGGAGTTCAGAGTGTTCTTTCCTTTTCAGTCATCTAGTGGACAAACTCTAGTATCCCTCTGGAAATTGATGGCCACTCCATGGTACAGCCTGAAGGCCTGGGGTGAACAGGTTTGCCTGCCTTGCAAGGAAGGTAGGCAGGCTCTCTGTTATCTTTTCTGGTCAAGAGACTCCAATCCCTTATGTGTAGTGCAATTGGCAGCAGAAGTTCAACCAGGGTGAACCTACACCCATTTTGGAGAACACAGACTCCCTCTTTCTCACTCTAAACTCTCCTGTGAAGACAGCCAGCCATCCTGCTCCAGACGTCTTAAGCCAGGTGATCCCAAACAGCACCAGGATGATGAGTCTTCCCTCAACATTTTTCTGGCATACCTGGATTGAGCACACAGTGTAATTTGTACCTGGACTGACCTTGGGTCTCTTACCCAGTGTTCATCTAATGTAAGGCTCTATCACTGAGAGATCCTTTCCAATAGGTGGAATATCTCTTTGGAAAGTGCATTTTGAAGTCCTTAAGTAAAGACTAGTGGAGCCCTCTTCCTTTGCAGGAAGCTTCAAAAGAAATTGCAGTTCATGTTCCCAGGGGATTTTTTTTTTTTTTCCCCAGTCCCATCGTGGGAAAAGCCCCATCCATTCCCTCAGACTTAACCCTGCACTGCATTTTAAAGCATTGGGATAAATTTGACACTCAGACTCTTAAAAAGAAATGTCTAATTTTCTTGTGTAATACAGTATGGCCACTTTATAAACTTCCAGATCAGGAATCCTCCTGGTCTCCAGGCTGGACCCTTGCCCCTAATACCATTTTACAGCTTGATCTTTTCTGTCACAACTCTTCTAAATGGTCTGAAATTCTTAATGTCCAGGTTTTCATGACTCTCAGGATCCTAATCTCCACAAAACCTGTTGAATGTGCATGGCTAGATTCTCTGGTCCCACTGACTCTTCTTATATTTTGATGATCCTTCTTTTACTCTCTACCATTCTCCATACCCGGCTGGACAAGTTGAGATCATGCCTTCTTTCCCTAACAAGCCACCTTCACATCCAATTACACTGTCTCCATTTGCTCCTTCTCCCTCACCTTCCCCCGACACCCAAACCTTGGATGTCATTTTCTGTTGCCTCCTCATCAGGGACACTTCTCCCCTTCACATACAAGTCAGGGGCCACCTAGGATCCCATTTCAGACCCAGAAAAAGTTCTGCCACTCCAGGAGGTGGCAAATGGGAATCTAGGAACCATCAGAGTCCATGTTCCTTTCCCAATATCTGATCTTTTCCAAATAGAAACTAAGCTCAGCTCTTTCAGCCAAGACCTTTCTCACTTCATGAAGGAATTTAAAGAATTTGCTGTTTCCTTCTACCTCACTTGGTAGGACATCTATATTATTTTCACCACTTGTTGCACCCACAAGGAAAAATCCTGCATTTGGTCTCTGGCCCAAAGACGGGCAGGTGAGGTACATTCCCCAAACCCCCAGGAGTCTGGCCCTGGGAGAACCACAGTGCATGACACTGATCTAGGTGGTGGTATCAAGAGGGAGACCACAGCAAGGAACATCATAATCACACGATCACTTGCCTGATTGAGGGCATGAGGAAGGCCACCATAAAACCTGTAAATTATGTCACACTAAGGGAAATAACACAGGCATCAAATTAAAACCTAGCCCTATTCCATTTCCAGCTGGCTGAGGCTATGAGAAAATATACTATATGAACCCTGAGAGCCCAGAAGGCCTACCATCTGGGCTGTTCATTTCATCAGCCAGGCATCATCAGACATTAGACATAAACTCCAAAAGCTAGATAAGGAACCACAAACTCCTTTCCTCAAATTGCTGGACATGGCCTTCAAGGTCTTCAGTAATTGAGAGGAGGTCTCAAGGACTGAACAGGATAGGAAGGAATGAGAAAGAGATAAGCAGCAGGCCCACTATATGGGCGCAACTGTTGCTAACTCCCTGCCTACCTCAAAGGCTCTGGGTCAGCCATCAGGATACAGCCCAGCAGCCAATAAGCGAGGCCCCCATTTGCTATCATTGTAACCAGTCAGGGAATATTAGCCAACACTGACAAAACTCTCTCCAGCCATTATCTGGTCCCCAGCAACTGCCACTGGCCTCTACCCACACTGCAAACAAGTGAGGCACTGGAAATGGGACTTCCTTTCTCTCTCTCATGCAGGAGGGTCACCCTTTACTAGCAACTCCAATTGCAGGCCAACTTGAGAGAATGGCGAAGAGTCCTTGACTCTGTTCCTCAACTATGAGGAAACCAATAGGAACAAAAGGGAAGAAGGGATGAGTCCCAGGAAGGGCCATTCTCTCTCTTTCCCAGATTGACAGGTCCTCAAAACCATTCAGGCTCCTGTGTTTTCCATCACTATGGCTGAGCCTTTGGTAACCCTAGACGTGGCAGGAAGAAGAACTGAGTTATTCATTGATACAGGAGAAGATTACTCTGCCCTAATTAATTTTCCTGGACCTACTTTTCAGTCCTTGATCCTCCTCACCAGCAGAGATGGCCAGCTAAAACAGGGATAATTTACCTCTCCTTTAGTATGTACCTTTGCAAAAAATATTTTCACTCTGCTTTCCTTGCTTTGCCAATTGCCCAATCCTGCTACTTGGGAGGGACATAATGACAAAGATCCAAACCAAACTTCAATTGTCCGAGCTTCCCTGCCCATTATTAAGCTTACTAGCCCCTGACACCGAAAGCCCAAAGATAAGAAAGCCTTCTATTCTACAATACGTTCCTTCAGAGGTATGGGATACTTCCACTTCAGGAAGGATTTTTATAGGATCTGTTCATTGTTCACATCCATCCTGGGCAACAAAGTGAGACTGTGGCTCAAAACATAAAATAAAATAAAATAAAATAAAATAAAATAAAATAAAATAAAATATAAAATAAAATAAAATAAAATAAAATAAAATAAAATAAAATAAAATAAAATAATAAAAAAGTCAGACGGCACCTATACAATAGTACAAGACCTGAGGGCCATCAGTGAAACAGTGATCCCAATACATCTAATTGTTCCCAATCCTTACAGCCTGCTAGGGCAAAATTCCTTCTGGCACTTCTTGGTTCACAGTAATAGATCTAAAAGATGCTTTCCTTTGCATTTCAGTACACCTGGACTCTGAATTTTTATTTTTCTTTGAATGATGACCCTTCTAATCATGTTTCCTAACAATTAACCTGGAGAGACCTCCCCCAGGGATTTAGAGATAGCCCACACCTATTTTGATAGGCTCTTGACAAAGATCTCTTCACCCTTCAACTCTCCCTGATAGTGTCCTGCTTCAAAATGTTGATGACCTGCTTATTTTCAACTCAACCAAACATGTCTCGACCTAAATACTATTAAAACTCTTCAGAGATTGGCCTCCTGTGGTTATAAAGTCTCTGCTTCCAAAGCTCAAATCTCCTCTTGGGAGATTTGAGTCTCTGCTTCCAAAGCTCAAATCTCCTCTCAGGAGGTCCAATTCTTGGGACAAACATTAACCACGGGGTCCAAGGGTCTCTCAAAGTGCTGCAAATATCTTATCATAAACATGAGCATTCTATTCACTAGACAGCAGCTGTGGTCCTTTTGGAGAATGGCAGGCTTCTGTCACACTTGGATAGCCCAGTTTGGGATTATAGCAAAACCTCTGTATAAGGCACTATGAAGACCAGAGGAGGAACCCTTAAATTGGAGCCTTGAAATAAATAATGTCCCTAAAGCCCTGAAACAAGCACTCACCACCACCCCAGCCCTGCCTTGCCAGATCTTAGAAAGCCTTTTTACTTGTTTGTACTTGAAAGAAGGGGTATCGCCCTTGGAATCCTCACTAATCCATTGTGACTTTCTCAACGGCCAATTGCTTACTTATCAAAAGCCCTTGACCCAGTGGCATAGGGATGGCCTCTATGCCTCTGTGTGCTAGCATCTGTGGTTCTCCTAGTTGAGGAGGCCTTCAAGCTAACTCTGGGTCAAGGAATAACTCTATACACCCCACATCAGGTAATGGATGTCCTAAACTCAAAGGCCTTTCACTGGATCTCAGACAGCTATATTAGCAAATATCAAACACTCCTTCCACAGGTACCAGAATTGAGTATTAGGCCCTGCCAAACTCTTAATCCTGCCACCCTTGTTACCTGACCCAAATGTGGAGAGACCACTTGAACATTCTTGCTTGGAAACCATAGATTTGACTTGTAATGCTAGACTAGACCTCCTGGATATATCTCTTATAGCTCCCTAGGGCACAGATGGAAATAACTTTATGACAGGTGGAACCCAATTGTTAGGCTACGCTATTGTTAGCCTAGCTGAAGTCATAAAATCTAGACCCCTTTCAGGAGACACTACCTCAGCCAAAAAGGCTGAGCTCATTGCTCTTAACCTGAGCCTTACGATTAGGGGCAGGCATGAGGCTTAACATCTAAACAGACTTGTCCTATGTGTTTCATGTAGTGCATGCCCATGCAGCCATTTGGTGGGAAAGAGGGCTTTTAATGGCCCCAAATATTCGAATTAAACATGCTCTTGAAATAATGGCCCAGTTGGAGGCAATTATGCTTCCCTCACATTAGCTATCATTCACTGCAAAGCCTGTTAGAGGAACAATGATGAAATCTCTACTGGGAACAACCAGGCTGACAAACAAGCAAAACTGGCTGCCAGGCTGCCCCTTTAGGCTGTCCTGGTTCCCACTCTAACTCCCTTGTCTCCACACTATACACAGGAGGAGACCCAAAAATCTCTAGAAAGGGGTTTCTCCCATACCTCAGCAGGCTGACTTTAAAGGTCCTGATGGGAAACTCTTGCTTCCAGGAGCCTCACAATGGCAACTTCTAAACAGCTTACATCCATCAACTCATACAGGGGCTAAGGCCCTCCAGAGAGTGATAAAGCTGCTGTTTACCAGCAAGAGGGTAGCCCAAACTGTGGACCATCTCACAGGCCTGTCTCACCTGCTGCCAGATAAACCCAGAGGGAGTCCACAAACCTCCCCTACTCCTTCAGCCAATTCAAAGATGAGGGACTTTACCTGGAGAAGATTGACAAATAGAGTTTACATACATGCCACTGTGCAAGGCACTCAGGTACTAGTTAGTTTTTGTAGACACCTTCACTGGATGGGTAGAGGCCTTTGCCACTAAAACTAAGTGGACCTTAGAAGTCACTTCGGCCCTTTTAGGTCACATTCCTCTTCATTTTGGGCTCCCTAATACCCTATAGTCAGACAATGGCCCCACTTTTATTTCTCAAATAATGCAGGGAATCAGGAATCAGTGGTTTCCAGACCATACATGTGGCTTGGCATCACAATCTTCTGGGAACGTGGAGAGAGCCAACCAAACCATAAAAAAGCACCTCATGAAGTTAATGCATGAAATCCAACAGTCATGGCCAACTTTACTCCCCATTGCACTCTGAAAAGACCATATCACCCCAAAATATGAAACTCAGCCTCTTTGAGATTCTCTGTGGAAGATCTTTCCTCCAAATAGATCTTTTGGTAGAACCAAAGAGTCATTATCTCATGCAATATGTTATGCCCCTGGGACAAACCATCAAGGCCATTAATCATTATCAGAATTTTCATAGCCCGAAACCTAAACCCTGTTTTTCAGGAGACACTCATCCTAATCTTATGCCTGGAGACTGGGTATGTCTCCCACAGGACAAAGAGCCACTGGAGCCTCTTTGGACTAGATCATACCAAGTGTTGCTTATGACCCCAACAGCTGTAAAACTCCAAGGCCTTTCTGTGGATTTACCTCTTCAGGGTCAAGGTGGCACCAGCATCCAACAAAGAACACTTAAACCTGTGAACCAGTTGGAGACTTTCTTCTGTTGTTCAGGTGGGACCTGAACTCTAGTGATATCCACCCTAATACGTAGAGGGCTTACTTTATCCTCTGACAGTCCTTAATCCAGTACTCACAAGTTTTCCTTGGTCAGCTTTGTTTTCTGCTATAAATGCTTTTATGAACAACTCACCCAAACTTGCTATCTTCAGGGGAATTTCCAAGACTTCCACCTGGACTAAATTTCCTTCTATGTATCTTAGCTATATCATTCACCCCTACCCCACAACACAGGTTTGTGGAAGTTCTAGGACTCTGTCCAGTTGTTTTCTTATATTTGTGGCTCTTCTCTTTTGTCTCCCTGAATTCATTATATATTGTTACTTTTAACATGGCAGGCTTCATCCCAGTTATTTGGATGTCTCTCTACTTAGCGTTAACACTTACAATGAACCTTACTCTGCCTAGCTTCATGGATTATACCCTACTTGAAGGGGCCCATAAGCTATTAAGGGAAAAACATTCTCTGCATGGAAAGGATTTTTGGCTTTGCTTACCACTAACCCCTGAAAGGTATGCTTCTGCATTCTCTATTTCTATTCAGGATTGGATCCATTTTAACACCACCTTGTACCCTAAATTCCTGTTCCCCCAACTCCCATGGGACCTTAAAAAGCATACATGAGGCATGATATCTGCATTCTCTGCCTATTTAAGCCAATACACAAACAAGCTAAAAACAGCAACCCTCTGGAAGGACTGGTCACTGAGCCAAGAGACAATAGTAGACTCCAAACCCTGTTGTAGGCCCCCTTTCTAAACAAGTCCAACCCAAACATCAAGCTCCTATTTGTCTTAAAACAACAGATAATGAACATTGCTCCAATCCTGAGGGTAATATTCCTAACTCCCTTCAAAACTACACTGTAACTATAAGTATCACCAATAGAAAAATATATCAGAGGGAAAACACAATTCAGTACCAGTTAGAATATCAGGCCCAGCTGCCCTCAATTCCCCAAATCTCCAAAATATAAACTCTCACTTCTGCACAAGGTGCCCCTCTCCAGACACTTGTCCTGACCCAGTCCCATGGCAAAATTGCAAGGCTGCAAATTCCCCAAATAATTGCCTGCAAATTCCCCAAATAATTGCCTACACATTCCCATGCTCAGCAGCCCCAAATCTCAGATGTTTCTAGACGCTCAATGCTTTCATTTATTCTGGGAAAACGAAACCCACCAAATGCAAACTGTAATATCCAAGCCTTACAGCCTCTTACAACTATGCACTAACTATTCAGTGTTTCTTCAGGTCAGAAGGCCAAAATACACTGTTTCTTCACTTTAAGTCTAACATCTTCCCTTAAATCTAAGGGAGCTTTCTTCCTCTGAGAATCAAATGCATATATTTGTCTTCCAGCCAACTGGACTGGGACTTGTACAGTACTTTACTTAGCTCTAGACATCCAAATTGCTCCTTCTGATCAATCCCTCCCAATTCCACTTTACAGTTCTAGTGGGGAAAAATGGGCCATCCATCTAATTCCCTTACTCATTGGCCTAGGAATTGCCACTGGATTAGGTACAGAATAACACGTATGAGCCTTGCAGTCCCTACTTATCATACCCTCTCAATCAAACTCATTCCTCAGCTCAAATGCATCTCTGACACTCTGGAAGTCCTCCAAGATCAGGTAGACCCCTTAGCAGCAGTTATTTAAAACCACCACGGCCTAAATCTGCTTATGGCAGCCCATGGGGGGCATTTGTTTAGCCCTTAAAGAAGATTGTTGTGTTTATATTAATCAAGCAGGAATAGTGTGGGACCCTATCAAAAAACACTGAAATTGAGGAAAAGGCATCACAAGGATGGTCTTCATGGACATCCACCTGGGGATGGTTCTTCTGGTTGCTCCTTGGGTCACTAACAGGTATTTTATTATTCCTTCTTTTTGGCCCTTGTATTTTCAACTTACTTGTTAAATTTGTGTCTTCTAGAATTCAGCAGTTTCACCTTCAAATAATGCTGCAAATGGAATATCAGTCTCTCCCCAGTGATGCTCACTAACTGAACAAATCTCCCTTAGATTCAGCTGGACACCAGTTTCACCTTGACATGCTCCCCATCTCTGATGAGTCCCTTCCTCCAGCAAGATCCAGTATCCTAAGTCCCACAGTCCAGGGCAATGACCCACAGGGTCTCCTGACAGACCAATAGCCATAGTTAGGGTCAACTCTACACCTGGGGCCAGCAGGAAGTAGTTGGAGGATAAGACCACTGCCCTAGTGCCAAAGACTTGTCATTGTTGTTCTGTCAGAGGGGAAAAGGGGAGTCTGAGGAAGGGTTCCCAGGTCGGGGAGGGTCCCCCATGGGGAGAAACAATAAACATTGTTCTGAGAGATGGCTAATCACAAACAACCCATGGTCACAGCGACCTTGTTCCACACATAGCCCCCTCCAGCATGACCCTATAAATCTTCCCTCCAGTCCCTCATCTCTTGGCAGACAGCCC
Organism: Hylobates moloch; assembly: GCF_009828535.3. NCBI lineage: Eukaryota > Metazoa > Chordata > Mammalia > Primates > Hylobatidae > Hylobates > Hylobates moloch. The sequence goes on from NW_026652283.1 coordinate 92,979,081, forward strand.
CTTCTCTATTGTACTGGCTGTTGTAACCTTGCAATGTATTTCATACTTTCTCTAATAAATCTGCCTTGCTTTACATACAACTCTCTTGGCAAATTCCCTTACCACCTGTGACACCAGCCCCAGGTAGTCACACTCGTGACAACAGTCACTGTTTTAAGTGCTTTTATGTGCATTATCTTGCTTAAGTCTAAGAGGTAATATTATTATATTATTATTTTCACTTTGCAGATGAGAATCCTGTGGCTCAGACAGGCGATACAACTTGCCTGAAAGCACAGAGCTGTGAAGCAAAGGCATTCTGAGTATAGAGTCACGCTATTGTACATTATATGGCCTCCAAATTGAGCACCCTGCTAGGATTCAAAATACGAGTGGGAGATTTAGACATATTCTTGTGATTTAAGCACCTTAGCTTTCATTTAGAGGCACACATGATTAGACTCTATGGTGTAAATTAGTTCAAACAAATTGGAGGAACTGATGTTACAAACGTAAACAAGGTTCTCATTAAAATCTCCCTCATTAATTGTTTTTATGGGTGGCTGTTTGGTTTTTGTAGCCCTTACACATGTTCTTGCATTTATATTTCAGGTTCAGATGAAGCTCAGGCTGAAGCTGTAATAATGCTCTTGCCTATCAGGAAACAGCAGTTGGTAATGCATTCCTGGATGTTCTTTTGATAGTTCTTTCATGGAGGATAAACATGTTACCTAGAGCAAGGATTTGCATCTCAAGATTTCTGCCATTGAGGGGAGCATTGAGGGTAGATGGAGCTCAGTTCAAAGACAGTTGTAAAATATTAGCATATAACTAATTTTAAAAAGGTAAAATTTCTTTATTACACTGTATTTGCTGCTAGCTTAAATTTATGTCCATTTCTGACTTTAGTTGGATATAAACACTCATAGCTATTAGATATTAGTTGAAGTTACTTGAAATAAATTAAAGCTACACTATTGAAGAGAAAGTTTGAATGTTTTTCTAATTGTATTCCATTAGGACAGAATTTTAATTTTTAGAAAATTAATTCTGTCAGACTTGATGTTCAAGACAGAGAAGTGGAAAGAATCGAACCACTTAGCACTTAATTTTTTTTCAGAGGTCATTAGCAAACCCACATATTCTTCCTGTGATCTAATTCAATATTTTTCCCATGCTTCCCTCATGGGAGATGAATTGGGAACGTGTACATGCTGCTGAAGTCACAGAAAGTAGAAAATTCACTTGCTAACACTTTGCTGTGTCAAAGCGATGGTTAAAGAAAAAAAGTTGAATTTAGGGAAAAAACACCCCACAAAAACAGAGCACATCACCAAATAACATTTTCAATTTTTTAAACCTATTAACTACTGTATGAAACACTGAGATAAGCTTAAACATCAAACAAACAACAAAAATCCCCAATGTTTCCTTTTAAAATCTGTCCCAGGCAATTGTGTGGCTCTAATAGTTACTGAGCATACACATCCTTTAGAGTCACCACTGACCTCTGGCTGAATGAAATTCTGGGTATAAGAACATAATCATACTATTAGCCACTATTTATCTGGTGTTTTCTGTGTACTAAGCACTATATTAAATAATTCATATGCATTATTTTAGTTAATACTCTCAGCAACCTAGGAGACAATTACTATTATTTTCATGTTATGGATGAGGACACCCAAGTTTAAAGAGGTGAAGCAAATTATCCAAAGTCACCGAGGATACCAATTAACTTTTGTTCTATAACAAAACACCTCAAAATTTACACTAGAACAGCAATCATTTACTCAACTCAGTGGTCTGTGAGTAAGCCATTAGCACAGGCTTAGCTGGACTATTCTATTTCTACTCTCAGTGGCGTCACTCACATGTTGGAAGTCGTCTGCCAGGCCTGACAGTCTCTTTCCCTTCAGCAGGCTAGCTCGGGCTTGTTCACATGGCAGTCTCAAGGATCCAGGAACCCAAGGAGAGGACAAGCCCTAGTGCTCAAGTGCTTGCCAAGCCTCTGCTTCTGTCACAAAGCAAGAGACATGGCAAAGGCTAGATGCAAGAGGTAAATAAACAGAATCAACCTTTTGATTAGAGGGGCTGAAAAGTCCTCTAACCAAAAGTTTGAGTCTTTTACCTCTTTTCCTCTAGTCTTCTTGTACAGAAGAGTAGAAGGATTTTGGCTATGTTTTCAAATTCACCACAGACAGCAAGAGCCAGAGCCAGAGCCAGGCTTGAGCACTGATTCCAAAGCCCATGTCCCTAAACTGATCTTACGGTGTCTCTCAAAAACTGATCCCTTCATAGTTTTCAAGAATTCTGTCCCACTTTTTGGAGGGATATTTGCTTTCTTTTTATTTTACAAGCTGCTACTCTTTTTTTTTTTTTTTTTTAACTCCCATCAAACATTAGTTGTCTCTGTGCACCAAAGTTCTGTACATTCATCCACTAGAGCATTTATCACATCATAAGGAAGCACCTATCATCATTGAGTGTTTACTCTCTAGACTAGGGCAAGGATTATTTCTAATTACTCTCTACAGTCCTGATGCTTGGCCCAGTCTTGGGGTATAGGGATTGTGCTAAAAAACTGTTATTGAAGAAGGTCATGATAATTTTCCAACTGAAAATCAGCTGGTTTTTGCATAGGTAGCAATGCTTATTACCATCAACTTCAGTAAAACATCCTCAAATCCTTTGAACAAAGCAATAATAGGTATTTTATTTTTGACCTCCAAATTGTAGAAAAGTTTTCCATTTCTTTGTTATTTTAGATATGTCCAATAATAGCAACACCAGTTTCAAAAACAAGACAGAAGAAAAAGAAAATTAGATGCACAGAATAAGAAAGGACCTTAGAGCTGACTTTACTTTCAGTTTAGTAACACTGGAGATGGGACGTGGTTGAGGCTCCCCAATCTGCCTATCTATGTGTTTTAAGAAGGGTGCTTTCTGTACCCTCCTTCTTTCCTGGAAAGTTAGCTGTGCTTTGGGAAATAGTGTCTGAGGGGCCCATGGCTATGTTTAGAGCCATTGCTTTACTTGTATGTTCCTTTTTTCGGTAACTGATGACAGGTGCCTCCATGGCCATTTCAGTTCTTTCCTCCACCCAAACTTGGTGAACTCCTCCATATCTCTCTAAGCCTTACTCCTCATCTGTAGGCTGAGGGTTGAATTGTCTTTTAGTACTCTTTTAAGTTCAAGTTCTGTTGTTGAATTTACAGGCAACAGAGCCAGCATACAGGTACGCACGAAAAAATGGGAAGTTGGTGCGACTCATACTAGGGGCAGGAGCAAATGAGACGGAAGTGAAAATACTCAGATCAGTGACTTAATATTTTTTCTTTAATTTTTCCAAAACCACTAAAGAGCTGGAAGAATGCTAATCCACTTATTTTTCCCAGATTAAGTAAGCCAATATTTTCATAGGCTGTTACACACAAAGCACTTTTGTACTCTACAGTTGCCAACTGGAAACTCTGGCAAGTTACTTAGTTGGTGAGTTTTATTTTCTTCATGTGTTCCTGTGGGTGCAAGGTGTTGGTGTAATGATTAGACAGATCCATGTATGTAAAACACTCAACACCATGCCTAATCCATAGAAAGTACTCAATAAATTAAACTACTGTTATTATCATTATTGCTATATATAGGGCATAGTGTACTCCCAATGTAAACCTCAATTCTTAGCTTAACTTTCTGTATTGTATTATTTTTACATTGAAGCTGTTTTTATTTAAAGAACAGATTAAAATACATAGACATAAAAATGAATAACCCTTATTTCTCCTACCATTAGCAAATCCAATTATTTTCATCTTTTCATGTTTCCATCCTGTCCTTGTCCGTATACATAAGTAATTTCTTTTCCTAGTTGCAGTCTTTATGAAGGAAAGGATTTTGATGCGTGTTTTAAAATTTCCACTTAGTGTTGTACCCTGGAAAATATTTAAATCATCTGAATTTTAAAGGCTCAGAGAACTATAGCCAGGTAGAATACTGGTGTTGTCATCTACAATAAGCTACAGGGCTCCTTATGTTTACATAATGCTTTGCCACTTATAAGGGCTTTCAGATATGCATTTTTATTCAACACAATAATCTTGGAAGATTATAGTAATAAAATACTCATTATGGCAAATAATACTTTTGAGTGCTTACTGTGTGTCAACCTATTCTGACCATTATTATCCCTATTTGAGTCTCAGGGAAGGCAAGTGTTTTACTCAGTCTCACAAATCCAGTGAAATATTGAAATGAGTCAAAAATCAGGATCTTCTGAATATTTGTTCAGTCTTCTTTCCACTTTACTCTGCCCTTCTAGAGAACCACAATTGGTGGATTCAGTTCCTTCATGGCATACATTTTCATTGAGGTGGCCACACGTGAGCTGCCATGTAATTTTCTGTTTCATTTTCCTTCACTTGGATGTTTTAAAAGCTTCCTTTGGCAACATGTCTTGCACACAGCATCTTCTCTTGGCAGGATCAGTTGGTGTCACCTGTTGTAGGCATTTATTGTCCCCAATCTTTGATATAGGCCCAACTCTAGTGACTAAACCAAGGGCTGGAGAAAGAGCATGTCAGCAGAAAGTCAAAGAGTTCCCTACTCTTCATTTTTAAGACGAATGCTCATTCCATGGGTGTCATTTCCATAATGAGTTTTTCTTTTTCCCGGCGAACCAGGAAAGACCAGGCATCACAAGGTCACCCTTCTTTCTCATGCAGTCTTTTCCTCTGACATTATTAAAGCTTTACAAATCAGAGCATTCACCGCCCTCATTTAAGAGGTTCTAGATATAGACTTAGAGCTGTGATAGCTACTGATATAAAACTAAAGATAATTTGGCATGGCAAAAATAACATAAGAAATCTATTCACTGCCCTAGGTCTCTGTTTCCTTTTTGGCCATATCAGGCCTTCGATGAAAAATTGTTTTTTAACCATTCTTCCAACATCCTTCCTGCACTGTGAGTCTACTCCTGTTTACTGATGTATTCACCCACCCACAATTAGCTACTTTATTGTCTAGTTGGTAGTTTTAAAAATTACAAAGTATCATCACAAAAAATTCCCATGTGAATATTCTATTTGCCCATTTTCTTATTAATATAACCGTATTAAAGTGCTATTGAAGTTCTTTGGACTTTTTTCTGTGTGGGTGCCTGAATTATGCTATTCATTAATCGAACACATAAATTAAATATTAGCATTGTTAAAACTATAGACACAATGACTAATGCCTAGAGGAAGATATGTAAAACAGCATAAATTAAAAATGAGACATAAGTTCTAAAACAAACCAAAATGATAACAAGCATTTGGTCTTGTAAGTTCTACTTTATGATCCTTGAAAACTGACAATTTTAGAATTTATATTTTGTTTGCAAGAACCATGGAATCAAGAGAGACTTTACTAGCAAACTCATCAGACTTTTAAAGCTTATTAATTTGAAAAAAAAATACATGTGGTGTAACTGTGTTACAGCAATAGAACATGGCATATTATAACAACATTTTTTTTTTTTTTTTTGAGACAGAGTCTCACTCTGTCACCATTGCTGGAGTGCAGTGGTGTGATCTCGGCTCACTGCAACCTCTACCTCCTGGGTTAAAGTGATTCTCCTGCCTCAGCCTCTCAAGTAGCTGGGACTACGGGCGTGTGCTACCATGCCCAATTAATTTTTGTATTTTTAGTAGAGATGGGTTTCACCATGTTGGCCAGGATGGTCTTGATCTCTTGACCTCCTGATCCACCTGGCTCGGCCTTCCAAAGTGCTGAGATTACAGGCGTGAGCCACTGCGCCAGGCCAAAAACTCTCTTAATATTGCTAATAGGCAATAATTTTGTGCTTAAACATATATTAGTTTCTTTATATTCTTTTTTTCTAGACTCTCTAACATTCTTCAATCCAGTACTACAAATCCCATTTTAAAATTTAGGAAATTGAGATTTAGTGAGTGATGAAAATAGTGCCCTCCAAATTGATATTGAATAGTAAGTCAATTTTCTGTTACTAACAAGTGTATGGAAAGTCACCACTTGCTTAATTAACTGGTCATATTTTATTTTTTTCTTGGACATCTTTTGCATAATTCCCTCCCTCCCTTCCCTCCTTCCTTCCTTCCTTCCTTCCTTCCTTCCTTCCTTCCTTCCTACCCTCCTTCCCTCCCTCCTTGCTCCCTCCCTCCCTTACTCCCTCCCTTCTTTCTTCCCTCTCTCCCTCCCTTTCTCCCTTCCTTCCTTCCCTTCTTCTTTCTTTTGAATAAATACAAACAAGATATATAGCATGCAAATTATAAAAGAAAATATTAATAATGAACACTCATGTAAAAATAATTTGCTTTAAAAATAGAGCACTATCAACACCTTCATTTACTTTTCCTCAATCCACACCTATGGCTACATGGGGAGTTTCTGAAGGCCAGAAACTTATTCTCAATGGAGAGGAAGAATGGTGGAATCTACAAAGTATGCCAGTTCCAATCTAATAAGAATCTGTTATTAACCCTCCTTCCTCAAAAGATAGTGGTGAAGGAAAATCCTCCTGGGGGAAAAACTCTGGATAGTTATCTTGTTTTCCTCTTCTTGTAGGTGAGAAGGGTTTTCTGGACAGTGGCTGGTGGGTAGGAATTGCAAGGAATGAAACTGGAATACATTTTGACAAGTTCTGTTAGGGTGTATGGATGGACCTCTTGGAACAAGCACAGACTGTAAAGACATTGTGTCCCTGGTCAACTCAAACCAGGGTCAGGTGACAAGATGACCCATCTTGTGAATGTTGATCAGTCTCTTTTACTCAGCTGCCTAGTTCATGCTCAAAGAGCTCATGGACAAAGCGGTCATGGCAGCCAGGATGGAGGCCATTCAAGAGGTCAACATGTTCTTCCTGTCACCATGGCTGACTTGGTTTCTGTCACTGGGGAGTGAACAATTAGCCAACAGTTGGGGCCAAATCTGAGACATTTGGTGGAGGAAAGTTGGCTATCTGGTGGTAGGTAGATAACACTGAACCCCTCCTGTCACGCTAGGGTCAGTTTTTGGTTCCTACAGGAATAGACGCAAATTCTAGGTATACATTAACTTCTCTGCTCAAAGTGCATCTCCCAACACCACCATTTATGAACTTATGGAATGCCTTATCCAATACCATAGTATCCCCCATGATATTGCTTCTGACCAAGGGACACATTTTTTGGAAAAACAAGAAAGGCAATGCGTTTATGTTCTTACCATGTGCTTTGCCATCCAGGAGCTTAGTTAAATTAAGGAATCAGCAAAGAAAAAAACAATACCTGAGTTTGGGTGCTGTCCGGTGAATGCTAACCATGCTGAAAAACAACTGCCAAAATATGGAGTCATCTCTCCCATAGCCAGAATGCATGTGTCCAGGAACTAGGGGTGCAAGTGGCTTTTCTCATCACTAAACCTAATAACCCACTTGTGGAAATTTGTTTACTATTTCTGTAGATTTAAGTTCAGTGGGTTTGCAGTCCCTAGTGCCCAAGAAGAAATGCTTCCATTAGGGAATGTTGTCATTGTTTTGAGAAAATAGAAGCTGAGGTCTATCTGACTCTTTGGATCTCCTTATGCTATTGAACCAATTTGCATAAAGTGTACCTGAAGGCTGGGTGATTAATTCTCATCACAAGGTTAAATGAAGTGTGCTGTTGTACAAGGGATGGGGAAGCAGTGAACTCTATGTTTGCAACCCAAACAATTCACTGGGGCATCTCTCAGAACTCCCTTGCTCCATAGAATTGGGCAATGACAAACTTCGAATTTTCTCCTGAATCCCAACTACTCCCATTCCTAGCAATACAGGACAGTTCATTTAAGGAAGGCAGTTAGGAGAGACAAAAAGAGAAGGATGTAGTGGGGAGAGATATAGGGAAATGTACTTTCAATGGCAAAAACAGCAATTACTTTTGCACTAACCTGATTACTTAAAAGACGATTCAAACTCATTTGAGAGTTCATTTGAGTGGTTGGTTAGAAAATTAAAGTAGAAATGGCAATAGCTTTCCTCTCTACCTGCAATAAATGAGAAACATAATGCAAAAAGGCGCCATTCACACAGTAAGTATAATTTTTTAAAATTAAGAAATAGGCTTTATAAGATTGTGCAGGAATTTATATACAATGAATAAAGCAAAACCGAACACCAGCAAAAGCTATGAGTTACCCGATGCATACCCTAGGCATTTAGTCTGTAACTGTTGCATCAGTAAATGGTGAACAACACTTGAGATTTTAATGGTCAGAGGTATCTTGTTTATGGATGGGAAGACATAGTGCCAAATAAATGTTGAGTTTCACTGAAATAATGATCAGTTTTATTTTCAGTACTGTGATGCTTGAAATTTGGGCAAATTTTGACTCAAACAAGTCAGTTTACTTTGCTGAGTTTTCATTTCTTCATCTGTAAAATTTGTCATCCCACGAGGTTGTCAAAATGTCTAAATAATAAAATTGTCTTTAAAAGCTCTTTTTATAACGTGACAGGTTTTACACATGTCCTTTGGCAATAGAAGTTGGACTTGTTGGTACAGTCATGCCTCTGAAGAGGGCATTTGGTCAAGGCCAATTCTGACAACGTATTATTTACAGTGAGGCTTAGGCACGTCACGTACAGGGCTTCCAGTCTCCACAACTGGGCAGGCAGTGGTAAAGCTAGATTTCAGGCTCAAGGTATCTGACACTGCCCAGAACAATCTGACTGTGACATGCTACTCAATTTGAGCACTGCTTTGGGGATCCTGGTGCTCTGATGTGGGTGCTCTTTCAGCCTCAACAGTGACAATTGCAGAGCATTCTGCAACTGACTCATCCCTCCAAGTATTATAAAAGCGAATTGAACTGTGACCTCGCAGAGTTGACTAGGTTTAGTACGAAGCTTACAGGAGTATAAATTTGTAGGCAGATATTTTTAACCTTAACATAGGAGAAAAAATGGGCAGAAGAGTTTGATAGCTCTGTGCAGAGAATCTGATTGGAATTTACAGGTACTTAAACCATGCTAGCCCCACCCCCTTGGTCACATCGTAATTCATGGTTCAAGATCTGAGATCTCTGTAGTGAGCAATTCCTTAGGGTCTATTGTGAAAAAAGCAGTGATTCCAGAAAAAAAAAAAAAAGGTGGGGAGCACATCAAATGCAGGAGTGTTCCAAATTAGTCTTGCAGCTTGGAGCTGATAATATAAATTGCCTTGGTAAGACCACCTAAAGGGAGCTTTCTTTGGAAAGTCTATTTTTAGCTCAGAGCCTGAGAGCAACAAAGACCCAGCAAAAAGACTGCTTGTGCTTGACAAATGATGAAATGCACACACCCTAGAGAGGGGTTTCCTTCTCAATGCTCCCACATTACACTCATAGGATTAAGGTAGAGTCTTAAGTGTCAAGGTGGATTCCAGGAAAAGACTGCGTAGCCTCAATCCTGACATGCTTGAGATCCTAATTTTTCTTAATTTTGGTGGCATATTTCTCTATTTAAAGGGATTAGAAAGGAGTGGGAGAACTTCTTAGGTGAATGCCTTCTAGGCACAGCACACTCATCCACTTGATATTTATCTGCATGGCAGCTGCCTTTTCTGAGCCTTAGCTACTTTCTTCATCAGCAGGTGAGGGACCAGTGATTTCTTTATTAAGTAGTTGTGCTTCTTCACCTTTCCCATTACCACTCCTCTCTCTACCCTCTCTTCTCCTTCAAGGAAAGAAAGAAAGAAAAAGTTGTGAAGGAAAAAATATAGGGCACTATCTCTTGCCTGGACTACTAAAATCAACTCCCAGATGGTTTTTCTTCTTGTTGTCTTGCCCGTTTTTCCAAAAACTGTCAGAGGGATATTTCCAAAACAAACTGACCGCGAATCCCTTGCAAGTCTATGATCTCCTCCAAGGAAGCAATCGAAGCAATCATCTTTGAGTCCTTGGCTCTGGACACATGCCTGGCACATAGTAGATGCCGAACAAATGTTTGCTTAATTAGGGTAGCACTGGAGTCCTGTCATTTATTAACATGCATGACAAAACTTCCTCATAAGCCTAAGTGGAGGTCTGCGTGTGAGCTCTCTTCTCCTCTAAATTTCCCCAGGCTGCATGACCTCAGAGTTAGTCCATAAAACATTTTGCTCTACAAGTGTTTCCTTGGCAAGGATTTAAATTACCTAACAAAGCTTGAGACCAGTTGAAAGAAGTAAGTTGAAAAACAGCTGAGTTCTGTGTAGTAGCTTTCCACTAACCTATCTGAGATGGTCTGCTAAACAACTTGTATGCCAAAGATTTGTCTTAAAGGTTGTTTTTTGAAATTGCTAATATTAGACATTTTATGACCAACAAAATAGCAGTTTCACAATGCTCAATGTAATATTTACTGAGATCCTACTTGCCAAGGGATGTAGTAGGGAATAGTTACACCCAGTCCCTGCCTTCAGAGACTTTACAAGTCTAATATAAAACATGTGCATTGAGCTTTGTGACAGAGAAATGTCAGGTGGTATAGAAATATATAATGGAGGAGGAGGAGGAAGGGGGCCTTGTGGCAGATTCTGCTGCCTTTTTGCCAAAATCCAAATTCTCTGCTTTTTCCTGGGACTGCAGCTAGACTACATTTCCCAGTCTCCCTTGCAGTTAGGCATGGCCATATGACTGACATCTAGCCATTAGGATGTGAGAAAATATGATATCTGCCAATTTCAAGTTTGCTCATAAAACCTCCTATATGTGCTCCTCTGTGCTCTTATCCTGGTCCAGCTGACAGGCATGGAGATAATCTTGGAAATCATGTGTTAAAAAAGTTTCCGATAATATCATCGGTGTCCTCAACTTATCCTGCCTTGGACGCTATATGAGTGAAACACAATAGTTTGAGTCATTTTTGTGTTGAAGCCCATTTGTTACAGAAGGCAACTTTATCCTAATTCAGGGGACTACATAGTTTAGGGAAGTGAGAAGAGGCCTAAGTAGAAGTGAGATTTGAGTTGAGACCTAAAACATGAGTTAAGGTTATCTAAGCAATGCCTGAAGAGGAAAGTTTGCAGGGTACATGGCCATTTGGATAGAGGTGCTGAGGAACGATTTGAAGAACTCGTTGGAGCCCAGCAAGGTTGGGGAGCAGTTTGCTTAATCTACACTTAGAGGGAAAGGCTGAAGCCAGATCCTACAGGATCTTTTAATCATGTAAAGTATCTGAGTCTTTTTCCTGAAATAACTAGGGGAATCTTTGAAGAAATTTTAGCAGAGGAGTGATCTGATTCAATAGAGATTGCTTAGAGTCGTAGGTAAATATTTTGAAAGTTACATGTAAATTTTCTCCTGAGTGGCTGTGGTCCTTTACACTTGTCTTTGTACACATTTCCCTAACCCTGAAAATGAGTGCGCTTACAAAACTTAAACATACTCAAAATCCTTTCTCTTACTTTACCAGTGCCTTCTCTCTCTTGCCTTGCAGCTTGGGATTTGAGAGATTTTAGAACAAAGTAATAAGGCAGATAAACCTTTTCAGTAGAAGTTACTTCTTCAGATACACAGAGGCATAAGCCCAAGAAAGCAAAGGTGGGAAGTTTGCCTTTGGTGTCTCAGCATCCATGTTCTTCTCATCCTTAGTCTTCTTCCCAGAGCACACGCTCGCCCACTTTTAATGCCTAATATGAGGAGACAGCATTCATTCATTCATTTTGTCATTCATTTACATAGCAACATTTGGTGAGTGCCTACTATGTGCCAAGACCTGTTTTAGGCTCTAGGAATGATATAACAGTGAATGTGGCAGGCAAAGCCCATGCTTTGTGAATCACATTCTAGTGTGTGAGATGGATAATAATAATGATGGTGATAATAATAATAATAATAAATTACATGTTATTATGTCATTAGTATAAGTGTTGTGGGAAAAAATAAAACCAGGAAAGAAACCCAAGAGGGGCTGCTATTTTAGATAGATTTGGCAGAGAAGAGCTTTCTGTGGAAGTAATATTTGACCAAAGACCACAATGAAATGAGAAAGTAAGTCATGATAATATCTGGGAGAAGTCTTTCAGATGAGGGAGAAGCAAAGGAAAATGCCCTAATACGAGAGTGTGTTTTGCATACTTAAGGTACATAGGTATGGTTCAGAGAAAGAGACAGTCAAAGGCAGCCTAGCCAAAACCACTCTTATTCTGAAATGACTGTGGGCATATCCAATGTTGTGGCAATTGAGGACAAACATCAGAGGCTTAAAAAGGATGGGAGATAGACTTCACTAAAATAATCCAACCAGTCACTAAACAAATAAACAAAGAACAATAACCATCCCTGTAAGGGGCATATTAGTACACAGAGTTGTGATAATATATTATCTAAAGTGTCCAGTTACCTACAAAAAATTATGAGAAATGAAAATAAATAAGAATGTATGACCTATATGCCATAAAGAAAAGCAGGCAACAGAAACAGACTGTGAGAGAGACAAGATGTCAGATATACCAGACTGTTAAATATGTGTTAATGAATGAAATAAAACTATGATTAAAGAATTAAAGTAAGGCCAGGCACAGTGGCTCACACCTGTAGTGCAGTGGCTCACACTTGTAATCCCAACACTTTGCCAGGCCGAGGTTGGTGGATCACTTGGTCAGGAGTTTGAGACTAGCTTGGCCAACATGGTGAAACCCTGTCTCTACTGAAAATACAAAAACTAGCTGGACGTGGTGGCATGCATCTGTAATCTCAGCTACTCAGGAGGCTGAGGCAGGAGAATTGCTTGAACCCAGGAGGTGGAGGCTGCAGTGAGCCAAGATCGCCCCACTGCACTCCAGCCTGGGTGACAGGGTGAGACTCAGTCTCAAAAAAAAAAAAAATGAACAAAGAATTAAAGTAAGATGTGATGACAATGTCACATCAAATGGAAACTACCAATAAAGAGATAGAAATCCTATTAGAAATTAAAATGTAAATTTTTGATTTGAAAAGTAGAATAAGTAAAATAAAATATTGACTAGAGGTGCTTAAGTAGATTTAAACTAGCAAAAGAAAAATTAATAAACTTGAAGATAGGGCAACAGAAATGATGCAATCTGAAGAGGAAGAAAAAAAATAAATGAAGGAAAGTGAAGAGAGCTTCAGAGAAATGTAGGACACAAGTGAACCAACACACATGTGATAGGAGTACCAGGAAGAGAGAAGTACAAAGAAGCAGAAAAAATATTAAAGAAATAATGGATGAAAAGTTCTCGAATTTGTTGAATGATACTAACCTATGTATCCAGGAAGCTCAACAAACTTCAAGTAGGTTAAATATGCAAAAAGATCCACAAATAGATTCATCATAGCAAAAGCGCTGAAAGCGAAAGACAATGAGAAAATCTAGAAAGCAGCAAGAGGAAAATAACTTGTCATTTACAAGAAAAGCCCCAAAGATTAGCATATGACTTCTCAGCAGACAAAAATGGAGGCCAGAGGCACTGGAATAAGATATTCAAAGTGCTGGAGTAAAAAAAACAAAAAGTCAGCTAAGAATCTTATATCCAGCAAAGTTATCTTTCATAAATGAAGGTGAAATAAGGACATATTCAAATAAACACAAACTGAGCCAATTTGTTTCTAGTAGACCCACCTTACAAGGAATACTGATGGAAGTTCTGGCTGAAAGCAAGTGACCCCAGATGATAAATCTAAATACACATGACTAAACAAACAAAAAAAGCACCAGCAAATGTGCTTATAATTACAAAGTTACATAATTATAAAGGTCAGTATAAATGCATACTTTTTTCTGTTTTATCTAAACTGATTTGAAAAGTTATTATATAAAAATATGTATATATTGTATTATAATGTATTTGCAAATAAATGAAATAAGTGAGAATAAGCTGTATTTGGCAAAGGTAATGACTTCAGATGGTAACACAAATCAATAGACACAAATGAAGACAATCAGAAAGGATAAATAAGAACATTAATATGACAATAGCTACACATATATACTTTGTTTTCTCAGCTTCTTTAAAAATCATAAAATTATATAATGTAGTAAATTTAACAATGTATTATTCAGTTAGTAATATTTATAGATGTAATTTGTATAACAATAGTACTACAAAAAGGGGAGAAAGAGAATAGAGCTTTATGGTAATGATGTTTCTACATGTAACCAGAATTAAGTTAGTATAAATCTGAGATAAGGTAAGATGTATATGGTATGTCCTAGAGTAATCATTAAGGATTTAACTAAAAAGTGCTACAAATTATTAAAGAAATTAAAGTGCTATTTAATAAAATGCAAAACAAAGCAGTAAAGGAGAAACAGAGGAACAAGAAAATGAGACACAGAAGACAAAAAGTAAAATGGAAGACATAGATCCAACTATATCAGTAATAACATTAATATGAATGGATTAAACAATCCAATAAAAAGACAGAAATCATCAGACTGGATAAAACACTAAGATCCAACTATATGTGGTTGATGGACAGAACACTTTAGATTAAAAGATTTAATTAAAAGTAAAAGGGAAAAGATACATTATGCAACCAATACCTACAAGAAAGCTTGATATGCTATCAGACAAAGTAGACCTTAGAACAAAAAAGGGATATTTTATAATGATAAAAGGGTCAATCCTTTGGCAAGATAGAACAGTTATAAACATATATTCACCTAATAACAGAGCTCCAATATACACGAAGCAAAAACTGACAGAAATGAAGGGACAAATCGGTAACTCAACAGTGGTGGAGATTTCAATACTCTACTTTCAACAACAAAACAACATGAAAGGAAAACAATAAGGTATGTTTAATAGAACTGTTTTAAAAAATAAGAAATGGTCTCTTTTCTCACTAGGTGCCATGTTTACACTTGTTGCTTCGAACTACTGCAGTCCTCTTGTGAAAATGGAGATGTGAATGAAGTTGACACTGGATAATGGAACAAAAAGGCAGAAAGATCAGTATTTCTTTAAGATACTGTATGCCCATGTTTTTATTATACCAGGGACCTGGCTCCCCTGAGTGATACATTTGCTATTGTTCAAGCCACTTCAAATGCAGATTCCTTTCATGTGCTTCTGACGCCTTCCTGATCAATGGCTACACGCTATTAAAGTAAATATTTACTAAAGTAAAATTTATATGCAAAATATTAGTAAAGGAGAGACAGGTAGTATAATGGAAAAAAAATGAACATATAGCCAAAAGTCATTGATTCAAATCCTGCTTTTTTCACAAATTAGGTGTTTGATCTTGGGCAAGTTACTTGACCTCTCTAAGTCTTACTTTTATCTATAAAAGTGTTATCAAATGCTCACGTGATTTTCTAAGGATTAAATATGGTAATATAAATGAAATGGAAATGTAAAGAATTATCATTAATACTTTTACTACTCATTGAATTATTCAATTTATTCATGAGCTGGGGAAATTTTTACGTTACGTTTAGTGCATCCAATTTGGTATAAATACGTAAATTGATTATGCCTAATACAGGTATAGAAAAGTCAAAGATAAAAATATTGCATTATTTAAAGAAGTGTCTAATAGATCATGGTTTGTTTTTGTTTTGAAGAACCATGAAGGAGATTTTCCTGTTTTCAATATCATCTTCTCTTGGGTACTTTATTTCTCTTTCTTTAAACTTACGAACACTGTGGATCTTGTAATTGATCTTTTATTTTTTCCTCTATCACTAAGGAGTTCTATACCAAATTTGCATCCCACCTACTTCTAGCAAGAGCACAGGACCTTATGGCATCAATTTGAATGCAAACTTTCCATGGTCATATTTTATTTTCCTGGTTTTTCTTTTGCCCCACATTCTTTATTTTTATCCTGTTGTTTATATTTCTGTAACTTGCCTCAAATAAGTAAGGATGAGATAAGACTAGCTTATATAAATGTACACTCATTTGACTTTCTGTTTTATTTTTCTTGCCCTGTCTGGACCAGACCAACACTATCATTTATAAGAGGAAGAGAAACTAAATAACCCAATAGCAGACTGTTCTTACTACTCTGATCTTGTCCCACTTAAACTTAAGTACAATATTTTGTTTTTCCCATAAAGATCCTTCTCTGCCAGCAATGCTGATAGTATTGCAGACAGAACAATATGGATATGAAACTACATTATTGCCACTGAATTAGACTGAGGTTGCTGGTAGCAACTATAGCAGTAGTAGTATTCAACCAAAGGTAATATTGCTCCAAAGGGAGCATTTGGCAATATTTAGAGACAGTTTTGGTGTCAAAGCTGTGGGGCAAGGAGAAGGTTAAGGGGGAAGATTTGTAATTACAGCTGGGGGTCAGGGTAAACCTTGAGCAAAGACTTAAAGGGGACAAGAGAACAATCCTTGTGGAGGTCTGGAGCAAGTATTCCTAGCAGATGAAACAATCAGGGCATAGGCCCTGGCTAGGGTAGGAACATGGCCAGCCTGTTGGCGAAACAGTGAGGAGGCTAATGTTGCTGAAGCAGAGAGATGGAAGGGAAGGAAGTTCTACTGGCATCTGCTGGATAAGTGCTAGGAATGCTGCCAATAACCTACAATGCACATGACTGTCCCCTACAACAAAGAATTATCCTGCCCAAAATGTTAGGAGTGTCAAGGTTGAGAAATCCTTGACTACAGGTATGTTTTAAATCTAGAAGTTCTAACAGGAATGTGGCATGAAGTCAATTAATTCTACCTGTAAGCCAAGTGTTCTCTCTAAGACCTCATTCTTTGTTGGAAAACTCTTTTCTTCTATATTATGAGGTTATACCTTTAATTACTACTTATGAAATTTACCAGTTGTATCAGTCTGCTTGGGCCGTCTTAACAAAATAACATAGCCTGGGTGGCTTAAACAATAGAAATTTATTTCTTACAGTTCTTAAGTCTAGGAAGTCTAAGATCAAGGTGCCAATTTGGTTTCTAGTGAGGGCTGTCTTCCTGGCCTGCAGAGAGCTCTCATCTCACTGTGTTCACATGGCCTTTCCTTGGTACCTGTGTGTGGAGAGAAAGAGAGTGATCTCTCTCTCCTCCTCTTTTTATAAAGCTACAAATCCTATTGGATTAGGATGTCACCCTTATGACTTCCTAAAAGCCCTATGATATAGTTTGGATCCGTGTCACCACACAAATTTTATGTTCAGTTGTAATCCCTAGCGTTGGAGGTGGGGCCTGGTGGGAGATATTGGACCATGGGGTGGAGTTCTCAAGAATGATTTAGTACCATCCCTCTTCCTACCGTATAGTGAGTGAGTTCTCACAAGATTTGGTTGTTTAAAGGTGTTTAGCACCTCCCCTCTCTCTTTTGGTCCTGCTCCTGCCATGTAAGGTGCCTGCTCCCACTTTGCCTTCACCATGAGTAAAAGTTCCCCGAGGCCTCCCCAGAAGCTGAAACTACTATGCTTCCTGTACAGCCTGTGGAACTGTGGCCAATTAAACGTCTTTTCTTTATAAATTACCCAGTCTCGGGCATTTCTTTATAGCAATGTGAGAATGGACTAATATACCTTATCTCCAAATACAGTCTTATTGGATGTCAGGGCTTCAACATGTGAATTTTGGGAGTGGGGAGAAACACAATTTAATCCAGACAACTAATGTTCCCTTCCTTATTATATGATCATTAGCATGGAGAGGGTGCTGATTGCCATGGAACAGTAGTGCTGTGTCCTGGATTTTGCTTCAGCTTAACCCTCTGATTCAATTTGTCAAACCCAGACTGTTCTTGGCATGCTTGACTTTTATGTTCACAAGAATAAAAACATTTTTCAGAACCCCTTTTTTATGTTGTTTACTCCTAATGACGCCTTGTTGATCTGTACACATTCTTTTGAATTCATTGACCTATTTCCTTGAACAAGATTTTTACTAAATGATCTTAACTTCGTTCCCTTTAATTAATTTCCCTTCTGATGATCATGGCCCTTCCACCAGCATTCATCTTTTCTATATGTTTTTCTAAATTTATATTTCCCTATTAAAGGGGTTCACTTATGATTGTCTTTGACAGAGTTCAGTTAGCAGTAAATAGTTTCTGTCATAAAAGTGGAGTATGTTAGCATTATATTATATAGGAAAATAATAACAAAGAGTGGAAACAGTAAGAACAAAGAAGAAATCCGGCTCTAGTTAAAATGATAAGGACAGATTTTAATCAGTAGCACACTATGACAATAGGAAAAGAATTCACTGTAAACTGAATTCAACTTTGATTTATACAAAAGTGTCTTGGTTTATTTATGCTGCTATAACAAAATACCTGAGACTCAGTAATTTATGAAAATGAGAAATTTATTTTCTCACTGCTCTAGAGGCTGGGGCATCCAAAATAAATGCACCAGCAAATTCAGTGTCTGGGGAAGCCCATTCCTCATAGATGGTACTACCTAGGTGTTATCCTATGGCAGAATGGATGACAGAAGGGCAAGAGAGTGTTCTCTTCAACCCCAATTCCTTTCCTAAGGGTGCTAATCCAAATCATGAGGGTGGAGCCCTTATGACTTAATCACCTCCCAAAGACCACATGTCTTAATACTGTTGCATTGTGAACTAAGTTTTAATATGAACGTTGGAGTGAACACCATCATTCAAATGATACCAAAAAGCGACCAGGTGTTTTAAACAGAGAATACGGGAATAGGGAGGGAAGTGAGCAGGGGCTAAACAGGGTCATGAAACTGCAAAAATTATAAAAAGTGGGAAGGGGGAGTAGGTCCATGTGAAGCTCACCTGGGTTTATTAAATGGTAACTTTTAAAAATTAGGCTCTTACACTCCAACAGAGGCTGGGAGACAGGGGCCTTAGCTTCAAATGTTGGCTGGAACAAATAATAAGGTATTTTGGCAACCTTGAACTTTTTCAGGCAGGCCCTTTAAGGGAGTCTAGGGTTAACCTAGGGAGGTTGCCTTCGCTGTTAAAAACGATGTTAGCATTTTATTCAAGTAGTGGGTCAAGATTGAGGCCTAGTTGAGAAGAGAGCTCAGAGGAGCCTGGCTAGGGTTTGGCCAAGGAAAGAATCTTTGTCACTCCCAGTATCCATTTTCTTCTTCTTTTTAGTACTAGAATATACTACATTTTAGCTGATCCCGTGGCTACCTAGTTACAGACTAGCATTACTCACACCCCTTGCTGCCTGGTGTGGTCATGTTACTAATTTTTGGCCAATGAGCTGTAGAGGAAGTAATAAGTCCAGCTTTCAGATTATATTCTTAGGGATGTAACCACTTGTCATAGTCTTCATCTTGACCTCTTCTTCTTAACTAGAATGCAGTTGTGGTACAGATCTGGCTTGAAAGTCAGGACAATAACCTAGGAGATGGAAGAGCGAAAAGAAAGTACCTGTGCCTCCAGATGACACTGGCAAGCAGAGACAACCCATCAGCTTGGATCACTTGCCTCTGGACTGTCATCTGATAGGTGAAAAAAATTACTTCTATATTTCTTAAGGGATTGTGTTTTGAAGCATTCTGTTGTGGCTTTTAAACTCATACCCTAACTAATATAAAAGTATAATAATATTACAATTTCCTGTAATAAATTGTACAAAACATCGAATTGTCTTAAGTTTGTTTCTTAAGAGTGGTATGATTAACTAAGCATAGTTGTTGCATCCCAGTTATGTCTTTTGACCACTCTAAATAGCTTTGACCTAATTCTTATTTTACTTTTCTGTTTACATGATCCTTTTGCCGTTTCTCATTACATTCTTTATGGTTATGTAGTTCTTCTAATTCCTTGCCACTAGTATCTGGGGATGAGTCAAATTTCTGTGATTAAATTACATTTTAGTCCATTCTAGAATGTTAATAATAAAGTTCTGACCAGGTTTAACATAATAATGAGCAAAGTAATATTTGTCTCGTGGACACTTGTGATGGGCATTACATACCTTGTTGTTTCTCATTTATCATGCCCAATATTTCTTTTACTAGTTGGTGCTTTATTCACCTACCCCACACTGATTGACAATTTCAATTGATAAACTGGTTTTAGATCAATACTCCATCATAGAAGGAAGTGTATTAATGCTTTTAGTTTATTTTTAAAAGCATAAAAAAATTCACGGGCATTGTTATGGGCTGAATTTGTCTTCCCCAAAATTCACATGCTGAAGTTCTAACCCCCAGTATCTTGAACATGACTGTATTTGGAGACAGGGCCTCTGAGGAGGTGATTAAGGTAAAATGTGATCATAGGGCTGGGCCCTAATCCATAATGACTGGTGCCCTTATGAGAAGAGATTAGAAGATTAGGTCAGAGACAGAGCACAGAAGAAGATCATGTGAAGATGCAGAGCAAAGATAGCTATCTGCAAGCCAAGGAGGGGAGCCTCAGAAGAAAGTAACCCTGCTGACACCTTGATCATGGTCTTAACTTCTATTATCCAGGATCCAGAGAAAATAAATTTATGCTGTTTTAGCCACCTGGTCTGTGGTACCTTGTTATGGCAGTTCTGACAAATCAATGCAGATGTATAGAGGATTAAAGGATAGGTGTATAATAAAGTAAGTATAGTAAGATGTTAATGATAGAATCTAGGTGGTGGGTGTTCAGATGTTCATTGTAAAATTTTTATAAGTTTTTGGGATGTTTGAAATTTTTTATAGCACATCTTTTTTGGGAGAAAACTCTATTATAGAACTCATAATTTGGTTTTACTCATTCATAGCGTATTTAATAGACAATACAGAAATTTATAACTTATAATTACTGTTTTACTCATTTTGAACTAACCCCTCCCTTTTTTCAGTGTCATTATGGACACACACCTCCATAAAATTCAATTTATTCCATCTGACTATAATGATTACTTATTTTACTATAATCAAACTGTGACTATTTGACTTCTATGGATCTTCTCTTCTGGTTTGGCCCTTATTTCTCTGAGCAGGTCCTTACTTTCTTGTAATATGTCCATGATAATTTTTCCTGCCCCAGGTTTCTGTTTATATTTTAAATCTACTTGCTTAAAAAATGACTTTCTTTAGGTAATTTGAACTTTTTTTCCTAGCCAGTTGACCCAAAGACTTGTGAATTAATGCCAAAATGATAAAACTAATGTTATTACTTTTGAATTTACTCAAAACTAATCTGATCTGCTTCCTCTTTTTCCTGGAGGTGGGGAGGTCAGAGCCAGGGGTTGATGGGAAGTAATCTGCAATTAAGAGAACCCAGGTGTTCAGCTTTTTGCTAATTTATTTCCTCAGCAATACTTGCTTAGATACTGTCTGAAGGACAGTTGAATCCCATATGGTAAGTCACGATTGATAGATCATTTAACTGATTGCTGGAGAGATTTACAGAATTTTGGGGGTCTGTTCTGATTTTGTTCAGTTTGTTCAGAAACCAGAATGCATGTGTCTTTGCTGATGGAATATGATCCAGGCTCCTTTACGTTGTTTTCATTTGTTTCTTCTTGTGCAAAGAGGTAAATTAGTAGGCATACTCAACCCTATTTTTCATGAGGTGCTAGGGTTACTGCTACATATTAATAGTTGGGTTGGGTGGAGTATGTCTGGGACCCAGGACATTCACTGGTGTATCTCTTGATACTTTTACTTTAACCACAAGTGGGAAATTGGGTAGCCACCGATTGACAAGAATAAGGCAACTAAATACACAAACTACATGAGGAGTAAGTTCTGGTTCGCTCTACTAGGCAAGTAAGTTAGACTAACTGAAGTGCTGAGTTGCGGTTAAATGTATCTCAAATGGGTGATGAAGAAATGAAGTGATAAATATCAGATTGGGCCTTGGGACCTGCTGTAGCAACAGAGACTGTAGCTTTCTTTCCCAATAAGCCTATTGTCTTAGGTGATTGAAGCTGTCTACAAGCTTGAAGCAAACCTCAAGTCTGCATAAGTGTACTTTTTCAGGGAATAGGTAATAGTATGATCTCTCAACAACAGAGTCCCTAAATGTTGTAGCAAAGGAGCCAAATACGCTGGTGGAGCACAAGCAGATCTGAATGGTGTAAAGACTAGACACTGCTTAATATGTCACTAGAGATTCTGTTGGCCTCACCTGATTCCAGGCTCTTGAGCGCTGCTGTGGTGCCTACTGACACGGAGGCTGTGCTGTGCTTCCCAGATACCCCCTGCCTCATTCTGCTTCTTTCATACCCTTTCTAGGGTTGTTACCAAGAGCATTCCCCAAGAAGCCACTGTATGCAAATCTCCATCTCAGAATTTGTTTCCCAGGACCCCAACCTGTGACAGCTATGCTGTGGGCTCTGAGAAGCTTTCTCCAGGTACACTTGACCACATATCTTCTTATGCCAGTGCTGCAGGTTCCCTCACCTGCTGCCTGCTGCGACTTGAGACCCAATGGGCCCTCACTGGCATGCACATACATAACCAGGAAGTGTAGAGAAGCTAATGCTCCTATGGGTTATACTTTTGATCAAAGGGAGATGGGAATTGGAAGATAAAATTTTCTACTCTCTTATTATTATGCACTGTCAGGGAAATACAGCTGATATTTAAATTAGAGGACTTTCACTGATAATATTTTTATAATATAGCTCTTTGTGACCTTGACAATGTTGACTGTATAGTGTTCCACTAAAAACATCTTGCCAAAGTTGTAAGGACAAGTAGGTTACAGCACGTGTTAGTTCTGTTTTACATTTACCTAACATCTGGATATTCCCCGGTACCGTTACTTGTAATTCTCAGCCATCTTGGGTATATTTCTGAAGTTTTTGTTTGCCTTGTCTCCACTGGTGGTGAGTAATGTTATGTGTCAACATGACTGGGCCATGCTATTGAGATGTTTGGTCAAACATTATTCTTAATGCTGTGAAAGTATTTTAAGATGATATTAACATTTAACTCAGCGGACACATATTCTTAATGCTGTGAAAGTATTTTTAAGATGAGATTAACATTTACCTTAGTGGACTTTGAGTAAAGCAGATTATCTCCATGATGTGGGTGGGCCTCATCTAATCAGTTGAAGGCTCAAATAGAAAAAGATGAGCTCCCCTGAGCAAGATGGCATTCTGCCAGCAGACCCTTTCTGAACTTGAACTGCGACTCTTTTCTGGGTCTCCAGCCTGCAGGCCTACACTACAGATTTTTGAACTTGCCAAGCCTCCATATCTGTGTGAGCCAATTCTTTAAAATAAGTCCCTGTCTCTATGTATACATCCTGTTGGTTCTGTTTCTCTGGAAAACCCTCGCTAATACACTATCTTAGAACAAAAACAGTTTCAATTAAAAATGGAATAAACTTTCAGGCACTCTAATGTTACATTCTATAGTTACTTTTAACAGTTTAATGCCCTCAGAAATGGATAACATGCCAAAAAATATTTTTCCATTCTAATTTGGAACATAAGATACTTTATTAATATGAAATCTCCAAGTTTTATTGTACACATATTGTCAACATCTTTTAATTTGTTGGTTTTCATGAAGATGTTTTAACATTAAGCCTCCAAAGAGAAAACATTTTCTATTTGTATTTGTAAACCTTTTGATATTAAAAAAAATCACCTTTCACTAGATAAGCCACAGAATCTTTGGCTTCAATATGTGGTTCTAAAGCAGGACAGAAAATGGAAAAATTTTCTTCCAAAATTCAGCTAGGGGAAATAGTGTTGACAGCCATTGTTTTAAACATACTGACATTGATTAATGCCTGATCTATATCCTCTTCTCATTTTGTAAGCTATGGCTCAACACATCCCTTTTCAAAAAAAGAATGCCTGAAATATAAAAAATAATTATTGAGTTTAAAGGAGACTAAAGGGACATGAACACTAAATACCCTGCACAATCCAAGATTGGATTACAAAATGTTATAGAAGGCATTATTGAAACAATTAGTAAAATTAGAATGTGGACTATAGATTAAAAAAAAATTATTGAAACACACAAGACTCATAATTCAAAAATACAATGCAAATAATAATGATGCTCTAATTAATTCCATTTTACCCATGAGGACTGTAAGCCATCCTGGAAGTAATAAAAAGAATAGCATTTTGAAATTCTTACATATCTAGTTCAAACATTGCAACTAGTTTCTTCAGCCAGGTCACATACACATATACAAAGAAGTTTCAGAAAAAAGTTAGCTTACTGCTAAAAAATAGAAATGTGCCATTTTCACCCAAGTAAACTCTGATATCTTTGAAAGTTATCTTTTTTTTTAATGAGGTCTCACTGTGTTGCCCAGGCTGGTCTTGAATTCCTGGACTAGGCAAATTCTACCTAGCTGGGATTGTAGGTGTGAGACACTGCACCTAGCCAAAAATTATCTTTTAAAACTCAATTAGCTACCAATGCAATTTTTTCAAATTTGTAGACTTGAGGCCAAAGAGAGGGATTTAACCTATACTGTGAGTAGTTGATTAGTTTATTAAAATTTTAGGTAAAATAATTTTTTATTATTACATAGGCATTATATCTTCATTCTATATGTTTTACCAAAGAATTGTGGATGTTTAATGTAGCTACAATACAATTCACATATTTTAAGTGCACAGGTTGATGATGCTGACAAACAAACCTTAAATAACAAGTGACACAATGAAGATATAAAATATTTTTACCTTCCTAGAAAGTTCTTTCATGCTCCTTTGCAGTCCATTGTATAAATGTGTTACATAGAATTATTTTACAAATTTAAAGAGTAACCAACTTAGTACCCAATTCTAAACCAAGTTCCACAATTTTTCTGGTAAGGACCCTCTTCCTCAGTTCCTCCTCTATCAGTGAAGTCAGAGGACCCCTTGAAATTACTTGTTCCCCTTGTCTCATCTAAATAGTTAGTCATTTATTCAGTTTCTGTTACCATATAATCCCTGCATATTTCTTAGAAGTATCTCCTACTTGCATTTGAAGGTGTAATTCCTTTTATGATGACAGAATATTTCCTTCTCTTCTCTTTCATCTTCTTTAAACATCCTCTATTCCCTGACTGCTTGCTCAGTCTTAAGCCACTGAAGCAAAACCCACTTAATCCAGCAAAGAATCTCACCTTCAGGCTTATTAATTGCCTTGCTGGCCTAGGTGGCCGCCACCTTTCCTGACCCATCAGGGGGCTGGCGATTGAAAACACATGGCACTGACATGGGCATGACATGGCACCTACCTCCCAGTCATGGTGGTCTCCACGCTGTTCACAGTCATTTTCCCCTGATGAATGGGGGGTTTGAGGAGAATGCCCTCTCTTCTGCCCTTTCAAGCTCCCTGTGTGTTTAGTACAGCTCCCCATTAATCAGGCTAGTGCAGCTCTTTCACTTTTTCAGGTTGAATAGCATCATGGGCAGAGAGGCAGTCTGCTGCTAAGTCTCTGTAAGCATTGATCTCTGCTCAGGACTGTTTTAAACTTCCTGCTATCCTGACCCTAATTTTGGTCTAACCCTACAAAAGAGCTATGTTTCCCTTTATGCCAGCTTCAAAGCCATTATCATTCCATTTTGGAATTAAACCCAAGAATATAATTTCAAGGAATAACTTCTGAATTGCCTCTCTCCAGGCTCCCTTGTTTTTCTCCACCCCCGTATGCACAACTGGCCCTGTAGTTGGTCAAATGTATGCTGACTGTTGAGAGAGGCATCCCTCTGAGTAACTTTATCTTGGGTGGAAGTGGAGGCTCTTCGGGTGGTGCCGGTGCTAGATATTCGTCCTGGGCAGCCACATTCCTTGTGGCTTGGATTAGTAAAGCTGTCCAGTGTCCCTGTGGACATGGGCTCTCTCCCTGCTCACAAGGCTCTCCATTGGCCCTCTCCCTCATTTGGGTTGGTTAAACCATTATCTCCATTAGGATAACCAGCAGCCATGTTTAACACAGAGGAGCAGCATGCCCCTTTCTGACCTCATAGCGGCCTGTGCTCTTTGGGTGACTCAGTGTCATAGGTTGAGGTTCTTAGAAGCAAAGTTCTAGACAAGGATTTGTGATTTAATGAGCGAGTGTTTTTCAGTTCAAGAAACTATGAGGAGCAGACCAAAGCCAGGATCTAGGGAAGGGAAAGGAGGTGAGCAAGGATGTAGGGTCAGGATAAATCTATCCTTGGTCTCACCTCCTGGGGGCAACAGAAGAAGGATCTCGAGCTCAAAGGGCAATATGGAGTTGTCTTGTCTTGAGGTAAGGTGGCGGCAAGCAGTTGTACACCTGCCACACATGCGTTCATTGGCTCTGGCTGCTCCTGAGTGAGGAGAGTAGGACATACAAAGTTTTGGTTGGCCAAAGGCAGTTCTCCTAAACAGACAGACCTGTGCCCCGCAGCAGCCATCACTCGCAGAAGTTGGGGGATGTGTGGATCAGGCTGACAAAGAGGATCTGGGTGAGAACCACAGCATCTGCCTCTCACAGGTTTCTGACCCTGCAGTAATACAACCATGAATCATGCAACTGGTGAGGGCATAAGAATAGTTGAGCTGAGTGACCACAAAAAGCCTGCTGGCTTGGGTTCATTGCATTTACAGCACTGGGCAAGGTGCGGGGAGTGGCAGTGTGGTAATCTCATCATTGTAGTTGTTTAAGCAGTTAGATAGGAGGCAAATTCTCCAGGTGTGCCCAGCCTTTGCCTTCTTCCCCATGGATGGAGATGCTGTGCCAATGTTCTCCAGAGTTCTTGGAGCAGGGATGTTGGAGGGTGCTGGCTGGAGGTCTAGCATTTAAACACATTTTCAGTGAGAAGCACACACTAATAGATAATTGTTTACAAGAAGAAAAGGCTAAACCAAATGATCTGTCAGAAATATATTATTTTCCAGTCAGCGAGACCTGGGAAGTCCTGTCAGTCAGCTGCAGGAAGCAGGCTGGGGGCTTGTCTGCACTTTACTTTTCAATTGTTTGGTGGTTGCAGACTGCAAAATGAATTGCTGGAGTCCATTTGTAATGCATTCCCCATGCTCCTTGCTGGGATGCTGAGGAAGCAAACTGATATTTATCAGAAGACTGCTTTGACATAGGCACTGAGCTAAAATCATATGAATCTGATTATTATATGAGTCTAACATCATATGAGTCAGATAAGGAAGATGAGAATGAGAATGTTCAAATGGTTTATCCAAAGACAACTAATAAAACTAGAGGTAAGATTCACCTCCAGGCCCAAAGTCCTGAGATTTCTACTAAACACATTGCTTTCTAATATAAGAAAAATTAAAAGGAGGACTAAGCTTACTCTCAAAAATCTGTCCACAGATGTCTGCTGTGGAGTGGAGTAACTATATTTTCTCATACAATATACTTGTCTGAAAAATATGAGCATAAGGCAGAGGTTGACAAACTTTTTTTGGTAAACGGTCAGGTAATGAGTATTTTGGACTTTGAAAGCCATACAGTCTCTGTTGCAACTACCCAACTCTATTGCTACAGTGTGAAAGCAGCCATAGACAATATGTAAACAAATAGGCGTGGCAATGTTCCAATGAATCTTAAGGACACTAACGTCTGAATTTCATATTGTCATAAATTATTTTCATATTGTCATAAAGAATTTCATACTTGTCATAAATTATTTCTCCCACTCCTACCCCTGCAACCATTACAAAGTGTAAAAACTATTCTTATCTTGCAGGCTATACAAAAACAGAACGAGAGTTGGTGCACCTGCCACAGTTTCCTGATACACACACAGACAGACACAGACACACACAGACACACAGACACACACACACACACACAATAACTTTTGATGTTACTTTGAACATTAAACTCCTTGAAGCTAGAGAGAGATTTTTTTCATGCTGATTTATATATTTATCTCAGTTTTTACTCTTAAGTTGTTTGAGGAGACAAATTACTTGTTTATGTCCCTATTGTTGCTATGTTTTATAGTTTATATATATATGTGTGTGTGTACATGTATATATGTGCGCATGTGTGTATATGTACATGTATATTTGTATATAGGTACATGTATATATGTGTATATATACACATATGTGCATATATGTACATATACATATACACACATATACACATGTATACACACATGCAGATATATATATATATATGAACATAGAAACAGTAGAAAAAAACAAGTAATTTGTCTCCTCAGACAAATTTTTATTTTATTTTATATTATTATACTTTAAGTTTTAGGGTACATGTGCACAACGTGCAGGTTTGTTACATATGTATACATGTGCCATGTTGGTGTGCTGCACCCATTAACTCATCATTTAGCATTAGGTATATCTCCTAATGCTATCCCTCCCCCCTCCCCCCACCCCACAACTGTCCCCGGTGTGCGATGTTCCCTTTCCTATGTTCATGTGTTCTCATTGTTCAATTCTCACCTATGAATGAGAACATGCGGTGTTTGGTTTTTTTGTCCTTGTGATAGTTTTTTATGGCTGCATAGTATTCCATGGTGTATATGTGCCACACTGGATCCCTTCCTTTCACCTTATACAAAAATTAATTCAAGATGGATTAAAGACTTACATGTTAGACCTAAAACCATAAAAAACCTAGAGGAAAACCTAAGCAATACCATTCAGGACATAGGCAAGGGCAAGGACTTCATGTTTAAAACACCAAAAGCAATGGCAACAAAAGCCAAAATTGACCAATGGGATCTAATTAAACTAAAGAGCTTCTGCACAGCAAAAGAAACTACCATCAGAGTGAACAGGCAACCTACAGAATGGGAGAAAATTTTTGCAACCTACTCATCTGACAAACGGCAAATATTCAGAATCTACAATGAACTCAAACAAATTTACAAGAAAAAAACAGACAAATTAAGAGTAAAAAATGAGACATAGTGAACTGCTAGAACACCATTTACCACATGCAGGTACATATGTATACCTATTTTTTGAAACAATAGCAGGCTTATGCACATGTTTAACTCAAATTTTAGTCTCAAATATCACTTGTGGGATTTATAGAATTAGGTTTTTGGCCAATTCCTTAAAATATCAAGATTAAGTAGAGAGGTTTATGTCATATCAACATAATGGAAAAAGCCTTTAATGGGTTTCCATTATTTTGCCATTTGGATAGTGTTTTGGAGTGAGCTAAATGATAGGGGAAAAAAGTGACAAGTGTGGCCTATAGTTGGGAAACCATTTCTCACATTTCATGTTCAAAGAACTGAATTAATGATATTAACAACTAACATTTATGTAATATTTCATTATTTACAAAATCTTTCCCAAAAAGTATCTTATTTAATTCACACAAAGCTTTGCTAAGGGAGGCATTTCACTAATTTCACAGTGAAAATTGAGGCTTATAAAATTTAAATGTTTTGCCAGTGACCCATTTAGTAACTTATGTTTAGGACTGAAACTCAAATATTAACTGATTCTTAGTCTAGTATTCTTTCCTTTACACTTTGGGATGTTGCTAGGTGTTATATGAAAAAGAAAGTTCCATGACCAAACTATTTGAACAATACTGGGGTAAACCATTGTCTTTACCCCAAGACTCCTCAAAACCTTTCATGAGCTAACGTAATATGTAGACTGACAAAATAATACTGACTGCAGTGTTTCCCAATTTATTTGGCCTCAGAATCCTTTCTTTTTCCACATAGAGTATTTTCTAGGCCACAGTTCCATAAAATAGGCTTTAGGAAGTATTGGTCCACACAGGAACTTGTAATAAATTTGTGATCCATGAAGGGAACCACGAAGGACATGAACTCTCCTGTTACGGCATTCCAAAATAATAACATTTATTTTCAAGAAAGATACTTAAAATCCCATTTGAGGACAGAGTGATTTAAGGCAAAATTCTATCCCACCAAATAATAGTTTAATTACTTTTAGGGCAGTGTTTTTAATTGTGTATTATTAGGACTTGACCAGTACTTGATTTCCAGTGACTGCCATTTCCTCTGCCTTCATTCTTTCCCAGCCATCTGTAAATATGCATCCACCATGGCTCCAGTCTTCACAAAGTGCTCTTCAATGTTGACTCAAAATTTTGGCTGGACTCAAAGTTCTAGCAGAATCTAAGTTCTAGAAGTCAGAATTTATAGGAGCTTGTGATGGTTAATACTGAGTGTCAACTTGATTGGATTGAAGGATGCAAAGTATTGATCCTGGTGTGTCTGTGAAGGTGTTGCCAAAGGAGATTAACATTTGAATCAGTGGGCTGGGAAAGACAGACCCACCCTTAATCTGGGTGAACACCATTTAATCATCTGCCATCGTGGTGAGAATACAAAAACAGAAGTGAAAAGACTAGACTGGCTTAGTCTCCCAGCCTGCATCTTTTTCCCATGCTGGATGCTTCCTGCCCTAGAACATCGGACTTCAGCTTTGAGACTCAGACTGGCTTTATTGCTCCTCAGCTTGCAGACAGCCTATTGTGGGATCTTGTTATCATGTGAGTTAATACTCCTTAATAAACTCCCCTTTATATATCTATCTATCCTATTTGTTCTGTTTCTCTAGGGAACCCTGACTATTACAGAGCTCTTAAAGCAATCTCATTTGGAATTGGCAGTTTCCTTTCTCTGTCTAGAATTGTGTCCTATTGCCATTCCTTGGAATAAATAGATGTTCATGTTACAAATGTTCATTGAGGCATTACCATGTGCCAGGCACTGTCCTGGGTACTGATTATATAGTAATGGACCAAAGTCTCTGCTGCATTCTATGCCCTTGCCACTTCAGACATAATCTTGATATTATCCCCTCTCCTTTGCAGGAATGCAACTGCCTTACTCCCCATTTGGCTTAGTAGGTCCTTCTTTGGCCCTCTCTTTGTTCTGCCTTGCTGCCTATTGTGCCACTGAACTCACTGGAATGGTAAATGAGCTTATTCTCTTTTGCCTATTCTAGGCAACTGATAACAACTTCTTAGAGCATGAGCTATTAAAGGTCTTCAAGGCGATATCAGGTCTCAGCAGCAAAGAGTGTCATGATTGGTCATGGGTTATTGTGCAGAGGACTGGCAGTACCCATGCCATTTATTTGATCCATCTGGAAACAACAACTGTATTAGTCAGGGTTCTAAAGAGAAACAGCAACAATAAGATAGATTAGGGTGCACTGGTGTAAGTCCTGGAGGCGGAAGGTCTGAAAACCAGGACACTGATGCTCAAGGGTAAAAAGACAGATGTTCCAGCTCAAGAAGAGAGAGAGTGAATTTATGCTCCTCCACCTTTTTGTTCTATTCGGGTCTTCAGTGGATTGGATGATACCTGCTGCCACTGGTGAGGGAAGAACTTCTCTACTCAATCTACCAATGCTCATTTCTTCCAGAAACACCCTCACAGAAACACACAGAAATAATGTTTTACCACCTATGTGGGCATCTTTAGCCTACTTAAGTTGACATACAAAATCAACTATCACACGAAACCTCTGTTAATCATGTTAATCAACCTTCTGTTAATACTAATTATGACTACTATTGTTTGACCGAGGAAAGACCTTCCAATTCTTTACTCAGGAAAAGAAAACTCTAAAAACCTTGTAATTGACTTAACATATTGATAGCCTTCATTTTCTAGCTAGGTAAAACATTTGGGTAGGAAGGATGGGATGTTAAAGGTGTTCCTCAAGGAAATAACAGTAATTATAGTCAAAGGATGAGTCACATCAACATTGAAGCTATTGTTGTTTAGAACTAGAAGGCAGCTTAAGAGACAATTCTAGGAATACAGTGATCGAGAGCTTGTGTTTCATATAGCCCTGGATAAGATTTAAGATTGGGCAGTGGGTTTGTCATAGATAGCGCTTATTATTTTGAGATACGTCCCATCGATACCTAATTTATTGAGAGTTTTTAGCATGAAGAGTTGTTGAATTTTGTCAAAGGCCTTTTCTGCATCTATTGAGATAATCATGTGGTTTTTGTCTTTGGTTCTGTTTATATGCTGGATTACATTTATTGATTTGCATATGTTGAACCAGCCTTGCATCCCAGGGATGAAGCCCACTTGATCATGGTGGATAAGCTTTTTGATGTGCTGCTGGATTCGGTTTGCCAGTATTTTATTGATGATTTTTGCATCAATGTTCATCAAGGATATTGGTCTGAAATTCTCTCTTTTGTTTATGTCTCTGCCAGGCTTTGGTATCAGGATGATGCTGGCCTCATACAATGTGTAAGGGAGGATTCCCTCTTTTTCTATCGATTGGAATAGTTTCAGAAGGAATGGTACCAGTTCCTCCTTGTACCTCTGGTAGAATTCGGCTGGGAATCCATCAGGTCCTGGACTCTTTTTGGTTGGTAAGCTATTGATTATTGCCACAATTTCAGAGCCTGTTATTGGTCTATTCAGAGATTCAACTTCTTCCTGGTTTAGTCTTGGGAGGATGTATTTGTCGAGGAATTTATCCATTTCTTCTAGATTTTCTAGTTTATTTGCATAGAGATGTTTGTAGTATTCTCTGATGGTAGATTGTATTTCTGTGGGATCGGTGGTGATATCCCCTTTTTCATTTTTTATTGCATCTATTGGATTCTTCTCTCTTTTCTTCTTTATTAGTCTTGCTAGTGGTCTATCAATTTTGTTGATCTTTTCAAAAAACCAGCTCCTGGATTCATTAATTTTTTGAAGGGTTTTTTGTGTCTCTATTTCCTTCAGTTCTGCTCTGATTTTAGTTATTTCTTGCCTTCTGCTAGTTTTTGAATGTGTTTATTCTTGCTTTTCTAGTTCTTTTAATTGTGATGTTAGGGTGTCAATTTTGGATCTTTCCTGCTTTCTCTTGTGGGCAGTTAGTGCTATAAATTTCCCTCTACACACTGCTTTGAATGTGTCCCAGAGATTCTGGTATGTTGTGTCTTTGTTCTCATTGGTTTCAAAGAACATCTTTAATTCTGCCTTCGTTTCATTATGTACCCAGTAGTCATTCAGGAGCAGGTTGTTCAGTTTCCATGTAGTTGAGCGGTTTTGAGTGAGTTTCTTAATCCTGAGTTCTAGTTTGATTGCACTGTGGTCTGAGAGACAGTTTGTTATAATTTCTGTCCTTTTACATTTGCTGAGGAGAGCTTTACTTCCAACTATGTGGTCTATTTTGGAATAAGTGCAGTGTGGTGCTGAGAAGAATGTATATTCTGTTGATTTGGGGTGGAGAGTTCTGTAGATGTCTATTAGGTCTACTTGGTGCAGAGCTGAGTTCATATTCTTGATATGCTTGTTAACTTTCTGTCTCGTTGATCTGTCTAATGTTGACAGTGGGGTGTTAAAATCTCCCATTATTATTGTGTGGGAGTTTAAGTCCCTTTGTAGGTCACTCAGGACTTGCTTTATGAATCTGGGTGCTCCTGTGTTGGGTGCATATATATTTAGGATAGTTAGCTCTTCTTGTTGAATTGATCCTTTTACCATTATGTAATGGCCTTCTTTGTCTCTTTTGATCTTTGTTGGCTTAAAGTCTATTTTATCAGAGACTAGGATTGCAATCCCTGCCTTTTTTTGTTTTCCATTTGCTTGATAGATCTTCCTCCATCCCTTTATTTTGAGTCTATGTTTGTCTCTGCACGTGAGATGGGTTTCCTGAATACAGCACACTGATGGGTCTTGCTTGACTCCTTATCCAGCTTGCCAGTCTGTGTCTTTTAATTGGAGCATTTAGCCCATTTACATTCCCTTTGAAAACTGGCACAAGACAGGGATGCCTTCTCTCACCACTCCTGTTCAACATAGTGCTGGAAGTTCTGGCCGGGGCAATCAGGCAGGAGAAGGAAATAAAGGGTATTCAATTAGGAAAAGAGGAAGTCAAATTGTCCCCGTTGGCAGATGACATGATTGTATATCTAGAAAACCCCATTGTCTCAGCCCAAAATCTCCTTAAGCTGATTAGCAACTTCAGCAAAGTCTCAGGATACAAAATCAATGTACAAAAATCACAAGCATTCTTGTACACCAATAACAGACAAACAGAGAGCCAAATCATGAGTGAACTGCCATTCACAATTGCTTCAAAGAGAATAAAATACCTAGGAATCCAACTTACAAGGGATGTGAAGGACCTCTTCAAGGAGAACTACAAATCATTGCTCAATGAAATAAAAGAGGATACAAACAAATGGAAGAACATTCCATGCTCATGGGTTGGAAGAATCAATATCGTGAAAATGGCCATACTGCCCGAGGTAATTTATAGATTCAATGCCATCCCCATCAAACTACCAATGACTTTCTTCACAGAATTGGAAAAAACTACTTTAAAGTTCATATGGAACCAAAAAAGAGCCTGCATTGCCAAGTCAATCCTAAGCCAAAAGAACAAAGCTGGAGGCATCACACTACCTGACTTCAAACTATACTACAAGGCTACAGTAACCAAAACAGCATGGTACTGGTACCACAACAGAGACATAGATCAATGGAACAGAACAGAGCCCTCAGAAATAATGCCACATATCTACAAGTATCTGATATTTGACAAACCTGACAAAAACAAGCAATGGGGAAAGGATTCCCTATTTAATAAATGGTGCTGGGAAAACTGGCTAGCCATATGTAGAAAGCTGAAACTTGATCCCTTCCTTACACCTTATACAAAAATTAATTCAAGATGGATTAAAGACTTACATGTTAGACCTGAAACCATAAAAACCCTAGAAGAAAGCCTAGGCAATACCATTCAGGACGTAGGTGTGGGCAAGGACTTCATGTCTAAAACACCAAAAGCAATGGCAACAAAAGCTAAAATTGACAAATGGGATCTAATCAAACTAAAGGGTCTCTGCACAGCAAAAGAAACTACCATCAGAGTCAACAGGCAACCTACAGAATGGGAGAAAATTTGTGCAACCTACTCATGTGACAAAGGGCTAATAACCAGAATCTACAATGAACTCTAACAAATGTCCAAGAAAAAAACAAAGAGCCCTATCAAAAAGTGGGCAAAGGACATGAACAGACACTTCTCAAAAGAAGACATTTATGCAGCCAAAAAACACATGAAAAAATGCTCATCATCACTGGCCATCAGAGAAATGCAAATCAAAACCACAGTGAGATACCATCTCACACCAGTTAGAATGGCCATCATTAAAAAGTCAGGAAACAACAGGTGCTGGAGAGGATGTGGAGAAATAGGAACACTTTTACACTGTTGGTGGGACTGTAAACTAGTTCAACCATTGTGGAAGTCAGTGTGGCGATTCCTCAGGGATCTAGAACTAGAAATGCCATTTCACCCAGCCATCCCATTACTGGGTATGTACCTAAAGGACTATAAATCATGCTGCTATAAAGACACATGCACACATATGTTTATTGCGGAACTATTCACAATAGCAAAAACTTGGAACCAACCCAAATGTCCAACAACGATAGACTGGATTAAGAAAATGTGGCACATATACACCATGGAATACTATGCAGCCATAAAAAATGATGAGTTCGTGTCCTTTGTAGGGACATGGATGAAACTGGAAATCATCATTCTCAGTAAACTATCGCAAGGACAAAAAACCAAACACCGCATGTTCTCAGTCATAGGTGGGAATTGAACAATGAGAACTCATGGACACAGGAAGGGGAACATCACACTTCAGGGAGTGTTGTGAGGTGGGGGGAGCGGGGAGGGACAGCATTAGGAGATATACCTAATGCTAAATGACGAGTTAATGGGTGCAGCAAACCAACATGGCACATGGATACATATGTAACAAACCTGCACATTGTGCACATGTACCCTAAAACCTAAAGTATAATAATAAAATTAAAAAAATAAAAAAATATATATATAAAAAAATTGGGCAAAGATCTCAAAAGTCTCTAAGCCCCTGTGTCCTCATCTATAAACTAGGATAATAATGATATCTTTTCATTGGGTGGTTGTGAGAGTTAAATGAGTTGATGCACTTGGACTGGGGTCTGCCATACGAAATTGCTCAATTACATATTATTGCTTTATAGCCATGTATTTATCAAGCACACATACTGGAAAATCCACCTCTTTTCAAAGATGAAGAAACAATTCAGAGAAGTGAAAGGGTTTTCCCAAGGTCATGCAGTCAGCAGTAAAGAGAGCTGGAATGGAGACTTAGGTTTTCTAAACCAAAGGGCACAGTTCTATTTATGGAAACGAAAAATGAAACCAAATATCCATTTTGAAATTAAGGTCTGAATGAAAACTGGAAAATCCCGATCCTTACCTAGATCTTACAAAGAGATAAGATAAACATCTGACTATTTGGCAATAGTTGGATTACTGGCTGGTATTTTTGCTTACCTGTCTGAGGGATGCATTGTTGTCTTCGATGAGAGTGATTTGTAAGTCCCTGCATTGCTAAACCACTCATCTCAATTTAACTATGCGATTTGGGAGTGTTGGAACTATGCCATTTTGCAAGAAAATGATTAAGACAAACTCTAAGAATATTGTGAACTTTATCAGGAAAATCAATTTGTCTAACAAGAAGGTGAATCACTATTGATTTTTTTTCCTCTAATTGGACTCAGAGCCTTGATAGCTTTAACTAAGTGGTGGCAGTTTGCTTTCAGCAAATGTATTTTTCACTTTGCAGTGGAGCATAACATGCTCTCAAAAGCCTGTGCCACTCTTTCTCTCCTTTTCATTTGCCCAGTTCTTGAAGATTAGCATGGAAGCTTTTAGACATTTCCTATCTGCAGTGACAAGTTGTTCATTAGGCCTTTTGTTGCCCTGAGTGGAAAGTCTCTATATTCCTGCAATGTGTAGATACATGGGCTTGGAGACAGACTGGACTCACAGAATAGGTGATACACAATAAGAAAATGTCTAAGACAACCAAGGTAATTAATGAAACAGCAAACTGTGTGCTTTCGATCCAAGATGCCTGAGTGGATGTGCTACATAATTTACAAGCATGGCAGAAGCCAGCACCTTCCTAGTTGAAAATGGGCATCTGAACATATAAAAGCACAAGGCTGATTACTGGCTGAAGCTTCTGGAAGCTGATGGCTTTTTGGACCAGGTAGAATCCTTCTTGATAGGTTCTAGAAGGACCAAGGGCATTGCTAGGCATGTGAAGCTGGAGAGAGGCAAAGACAAGGATTCAGAGTGTCACTGAGTCCTTCTTCTCCAACACAAGCCTTCTGTTTCTATTTCCTACAGCTAACATTTCTCATTTCTTTCTCTTCTTTTGTTTCCTTGTATTATTTTCTCCAATTCAGAATATTGGCATTGATGTAATAGTTTCAATTACAGTAATATCTGTTGATTTTTTTGGATTTATTATTTAATTCTTCTTTCTGCTCTTAGATTTTTAGTCTTTTTGCTTCATTTCCATTTTCTTGTATTTTTTTCTTTTCTTTTCTATTCTACCAAGAAAGAGAGTTGACTCAGCAGGTCCGGGTTGCTCAAACCCTGGACATTCCCCAAGAAGGCCTGTTTTCAGAATCAGCACCTGGCTGGTTACTAAAGGAATGCATTCTGAGCCCTTGGATTAGTCTACTTGATAAAAAAAAAAAAAATAGTATTGTACGTCTGAGACCTTGTGCCATGTGATCCAGTGTTAACAATATGATTTATAGTGAATGCCTGTTTTTGTATGCCTGAGGTCTTTCTATAACTGAGTAGCTGAAGTTAGGCAGCTGCTGCATGATGAGCTCCAATGAAAACCCTAGATTCAAGGCTTGGGTGAGTTTCCCTGCTTGGCAAACCTTTGCATGTATTGTCATACATCCTTCCTGGGAAAATTAAGCACATTCATATGACTCCACTGGGAGAGGGCAACTGACAGCTGCTGCTTAGTCTCTTCTGGACTTTACCTCATGTACTTTTTCCTTTTGCTGATTTTGATACATTTCGTTTCACTATAAAAAATCACAATGTGGTGATTTCTCAGGGATCTAGAACCAGAAATACCATTTGACCCAGCAATCCCATTACTGGGTATATACCCAAAGGATTATAAATCATTCTAGTATAAAGACACATACACATGTATGTTTATTGCGGCACTGTTCACAATAGCAAAAACTTGGAACCAACCTAAATGCCCATCAATGATAGACTGGATAAAGAAAATGTGGCACATATACACCATGGAATATTATGCAGCCATGAAAAAGGATGAGTTCATGTTCTTTGCAGGGACATGGATGTAGCTAGAAACCATTATTCTCGGCAAACTAACGCAAGGAAAGAAAACCAAGCACCACCTCACTCATACGTGGGAGTTGAACAATGAGGACACATGGACACAGGGAGGGGAACATCACACACCAGGGACTGTCAGGGGGTTGGGGGGTAGGAGAGGGATAGCATTAGGAGAAATACCTAAGGTAGATGACGGGTTGACAGGTGCAGCAAACCACCATGGCACATGTATACTTATGTAACAAACCTGCATGTTCTGCACATGTACCCCAGAACTTAAAGTATATAAAAAAAGTCACAACTGTGAGTACAATAGCTTCTTTGAGTCCTATGAGTCTTTGTAGCAAATTATCTAGCCTGAGGGTGGTCTTGGGGATACCTGACATACCTACATTTTAATGTTAATTTTTAAAATTTAAAATTTCCCCTTATTTTAAAATTTTTCATTTTTGATTCTATATTTCTTAACTAATATTCTGGTACCACTTTTGATCTCTTATTGAGTTTACTTCCATATTATATATTTTTACTTGATTAACTTTTAATGTATTTTTCTCATTTTTTTATATCAATATTACACATTTTTGTTTTTAAATTATCTTCTAATTTATTTTAATTTCTATTTTATTTTAAGCTTATGGTATTGTTTCTTCTTAATTTCCTATATTCTTGTTATTATTTTGTGATATTTGTTCTCTCTTTCATTTTTACCTGTATTTTATATTATTTAGGACTCATTTTTATACTGAGTGGCAGAAAATACAAGGCTTCAGATATGGTACTAGAGAATAAGACAAAAACCACTTGGAGAGCACTGGGGACTATTTTTCTTTTCAATTTTTCTTAAAGCTCCTCCTGTATCACCTTGTTTTATATTCAACCTTTATTTTTAAAGTTTTTAAAAAATTCCTCAACATGAAAAACTTGTGAGGCCACTCGTTAACAAACCTAAAAAACATTCCAAATGGAATCTTCAGAGTACCTTAAGAAGATACAATCTCCACCTGTCAAGTCAAAGTAGGCTACTATGAAAATGATTAATGACCACAGGCATTAAAGTCAAACAAACAAACAAACAAACCTAATTCACTCAAAAGCCTAAATGGATAAGATGGAAAACTGATTTATTGACCTAGAAGCAGATTGCTTTTAAACAGGTTTGGGATATGCTTATGGTGTTCCATGAGTATTATTACCTTAAGGGCAAATACTTAATCTGCAAGTTTCTTTTTAACCTTAAAAGGCAAATACTTAATACTCAAGTTTAAGAAATACTATCTGAGAGCAAGACAACAAAAGCACAGAATATAAGAAAGAAGTATTAAACACTTGGAGACAAATCCAGAAGCTCTAGTGTCCATGACAAAAAGATATATGGGAGGAGAAAGCAGCAACTGAGGGATGGAAATAAAAAGCATGAAGAAGAAAGGGGAAGAGACAGAGGAAAAGAAGGAAGACAAAAAGGGAGAGGAGGAGAGACAGGAGCAGCAATAGGAGGAGATGTCACTAAACTCAAGGAAGACTCAGTTTTTCAGATTAAAAGGGCCTACCAAGGGCCCAATAGCGGATGTGCAGAAGCCGTGTTCAGAATACTAAGCATGCTTTAGAAAGTTACCAAAGTGAGGCCGGGCGCGGTGGCTCACGCTTGTAATCCCAGCACTTTGGGAGGCTGAGGCGGGCGGATCACGAGGTCAGGAGATCGAGACCACGGTGAAACCCCGTCTCTACTAAAAATACAAAAAATTAGCCGGGCGTGGTGGCGGGCGCCTGTAGTCCCAGCTACTCGGAGAGGCTGAGGCAGGAGAATGGCGTGAACCCGGGAGGTGGAGCTTGCAGTGAGCCGAGATTGCGCCACTGCACTCCAGCCTGGGGGACAGAGCGAGACTCCGTTTCAAAAAAAAAAAAAAAAAGTTACCAAAGTGGAAGATTATCCAAAGAACCTGATAAAGAAGAAAAAGCAAATCTAAAAAGAACACAAGGGAGACGTTAACAAATATATAAGCACCAAATTAATGAAACACACACACACACACAGAAAACCCCCCACAGAATGGATCAACAGAGCCAAAAAATATTCTTTTGGAAAGACTTAAAACTTCAGTAGTCTAATTAAGAAATTTTAAAAAATTGATACCAATTATACAAGAAACAACAACCAAAAATTGAAACTAAATATAGACAGAACTAAATTGAAAACAAGAAAAGAATAATATGCCCAGTGTTAAAAAAGCAAAAGGGACATAGGCATAGTTAAGGAGGAGATTTTTAAAATGATAGTTAATCATATGCTTAGCTTTATCCCAATACACTTGAAAATCTGGATCTATTCTGTCCGATATTGCAGCCACTAGCAGCTCGTAGCTATAGAACACTTGAAATATGGTGTCTGAATTGAGCAATGCTATGTGTAAGATACAAACTGGATTTAATAGAAAAAGTAAAACATCTCAGTAATGTTAATACTGACTATATGCTGAATGTATCCAATATTGTAGATACATTGGGTTAAATAAAGTATGCTATTAAAATTAATTTCATCTATTTCTGTTTTACTCTTTAAAGATGGGTAATAGAAAATTTGAAATTACATATGTGACTTGTTTTTGTTTCTCATAATATACTTCTGTTGAGTAGTGC
The DNA here is from genome assembly GCF_009828535.3 of Hylobates moloch. Lineage (NCBI taxonomy): Eukaryota > Metazoa > Chordata > Mammalia > Primates > Hylobatidae > Hylobates > Hylobates moloch. Next base: position 93,019,627 of record NW_026652283.1, read on the forward strand.
TGGAGAAGTATCCATTTGTGCTCTAGCAGGAAACATGCATATTCAAAAAGGGGGCTGAAGAGAATATATGCAGCCTAGAGTTAAGAGGAAACAATACTAGATGGTTATTAAGAGTGGGAAGCCCAAAGGGGGCAAGAAAAGGCAATAATTATGGAACCTAGAAAGAACTATAGATACAGGATAGACCTGCAATGGAAGTTGTGGCCATGATCAGAACACAAGCACTGTCCAACTGCAGCCTGGTAGTAAAGTTGCCCTGTTCTGCTTTATTTCTCTTCCTCCATGCTGGACAAACATTTAAAATTACAAGCTAAATATCTTTTAATATGTTCAGAAGCCATTGTATTTCTTTTTCGTTGCAAATTTGCTGTTTAGGCCACCTGTTCATGTTTCTAATGAATAGCTTTCCTTTTCGTGTTGATTTATAAGAGTTTCTGATAATTAAGGCAGGTTAAGTTTGTCTATTATAAAAGTGGCATATCTTTCTCTGAGTTTGTTGTTTGTCTTTTCACTTTAAGTATTTTTTCTTATCCTGACAAAGATTTTTGCTTTTACATAATAAAATGGCATTCAGATATGACTTCTGGATTTTGTGTTAGGTTTTGATAGGGCTTTCCCATTCCTATTTTTTGGAAAAAATGCTTATTTAAAAACTCTAGTATTGCTATAGTTCTTTTCTTCCTTCTTTGAATGGTGGTTTTAACTGAAATTTATTTTGGTGCAAAAATGAGAAAGGGGTCTAATTTTTCATTCTTATTTTGGAGAGGGACAAATGGTTAACCCATTGTACCAGCCTATCTTTCAATACCTATATTTCTACTACTATTTTTCACTACTTATTTTAAATGTACTTTCTTGCATAATAAATCCATAGGCATTTCAGACTCCTCTGCTCCACCTACCCACTTCTCTATACTTGTGCCAGTATCATATAGTTAATAAAAGTTATCCTAAAAGTATTACATGAATCTAGTCCAGGCTGACCCCAGCCTTGTGCCAGCACTTTTGCTGTCCCTCCATTCTGTTCTTTCAGGCTGTGCACCTGTGAGGATCAGGAAGCATCAGGAAGGCCCAGAAGAAAGGGGTGGGATGGGTGTTCAGTGGTAACTGTTTCTGAATCTGAGTCGCATATCTGTCTATTGGCTGAACGTTAGTTTTGTGTGTGTATGTTTAATCAAGGTTGGATCAGTTAGGGTTCAACGAGAGAAAAAAGCCCAATAAGATGGGTACATATTAAGAGAGTTATTGTAAGAAGTTGGCTTACATGATTGAGGGGGCTGGCTGTCAGGCTGGAATTTCCGGGCAGGAGTGAAAGCTGCTGCCACGGATGAAATTTCCTCTTCTATCAGGGAAGCCTCAGCTCTGCTCTTAGGGCTTTTCAACTGATTGAATCAAGCCCACTCATATTATATTGGATGGTCTTCCAACTAAAACCTAGATTAGTGTTTGATTGAATAACTAGAAGCAATAATCTAGCCAAGTTGACACATAAAGGTGACCATAGCAGTAGTTTATCATCGAGGTATAATTGACATACAATAAAGTGTACAATTTGGCAAGTTTTAGCAGATGTATATAACTGTGAAAGCATCAATCAAGATAATGAATGTATCTATCACCCCAAAATTACACTTGAGTCCCTTCCCTTCTGTCCCTCCTCCATTCTCAAGAAATATTCTCAAGATCTGCTTTCAGCCACTGCAGAATAGTTTGCATATTCTACTTAAATTGAATCATATAGTAGGTTATATTCATGCCTTGTCATGATTATTTCTAAGCAACGTCTCTTTTAAAATTGTTATTGCAAATAGAAACTTTAGTTTCTTTTATTATATTGTGTAACATGTTGTTTTGTCTGCTTATTAAAATATACTTTGTATGTGAGTTTCATGACTTACAGACTTTTCATATGTATGTCTAAGAGATTTTTATTTGATTCTCCTTGTGTTTTCTAGGCCTAATAATTATAATCTTCAGACTGTAATTTTGTCTTTCCCCGCAACATTTATACATCTTATTTGATATTCTTTAATCGCATTGATTAAGATGTCTAGGGCATGCATTCTCAGTAGTGGGCTACCGTCCCTAAAGGGGTGAAAATTGGTTCTTGATGGAGGGGTGCAAAAAAAACTTACACTTTTTAATGTATACAGGATGGATATAAATGCACCACATATACAGTCTATCTGTGGTATTACAATTAAATGTGGCACCTAGCACCAAGACCTTGGTTTGTAATACTGTCCTTCAATAGAAGGACCCAGGGTTGCCTAGAGAAATGCCTACCTCTAGAGCTGGAGCAGAAAATGTACATGAGCCTGAAGCACCTTGTAGTGCTAAGAAAGTAAAGATGTACTCAAAAACATTAAAAAACCCACAAAATCCACAAGATGAGCAAATGTCAGAGGGACACAAGTGCCAACTGAAAGAGCTCCCAATAACCAAAGCTGGAACAATTTGAGCAATAAAATAAAGTAGCATTTGATTTGTTACCAAAGTATTCAACAAATATGCATGAATATATATTGATATAAATCAATAACTGAATAAATAAATCAGTGGGGGTTAATACATAAACCCCTTGTGAAAAAGAATTCCAAATAAATTATATAGATAGACACTCTGCCACCATGAAAGTGGAACAGAACTTCCTACTTTTTGTGTTTGTAAGGCACACAGTATCTACCCTGCAAAGAGCATAGTGTGGAAAGGAAAAAAAAAAGGGTAATTTTACAGTGGAGAAACCTGACAAACACACCACAGCCAAGTAATCAAGGTCAACTTTAATAAATAAGGCATACTGACAGTATGTACTCCTAATATGATAGAACAAGAATGGCATTCTTTGGTCTTCCTCCTCAAAACTCATGAACTCAGTCTAATTATGAGAAAAACATCAGATAAATTACAAAAGAGGATCATCCTACAATACATTTGACCTCAAAACTGTCAATGTCATCAAAAAAAGGACAGCCTGGCCAAGTGCGATGGCTCACGCCTGTAATCCCAGCACTTTGGGAGGCCAAGGCGGGCAGATCACGAGGTCAGGAGTTCGAGACCAGCCTGGCCAACATGGTGAAACCCGTCTCTACTAAAAATATAAAAATTAGCCAGGCGTGGTGGCATGCACCTGTAGTCCCAGCTACTCAGGAGGCTGAGGCAGGAGAATCACTTGAACCCGGGAGGCGGAGGTTGCAGTGAGCCGAGACTGCGCCACTGCACTCCAGCCTGGGAGATAGAGCGAGACTACTCAATCTCCAAAGAAAAAGCCTGAGAAACTGTCACAGCCATGAGGAGCCTAAGTAAACATGCCAACTAAATGTAAAGTGGTATATGCAGGATAGGAATCTGGAATAGAAAAAAAGATACTAGGTGAAAAATAAGGAAATCTGAATAAAATGTGACCTTTAGTTAATAATAATGCTTCAGGATTGGTTAATAATTGTGACAAGTGTACCATACTAGTGTAAAACGTTAATAATAGAGGAAACTGTGTATGGAGTATATAGAAACTGTATTATGTTCACAACTTTCCTGTCAATCTAAAATTGTTCTAAAAGAAGAGTTTATCTAAAGGCAATTAAATGAGGGATGATTAGGGAAAACAAACATCTCTAAGGGATCCTTGCAAGAGCATATGCCATAATAAAAAAAAAAAATTGGAAAAACTGATCTAGAATTATGTTAAGTATGGTGAGGCTGGACAAACTAGTCCTGTTTCTTAGGAGAATAATGTAACTATTTCAACATTAGGCTTTTAATTTTTTCACTTCTTTCATTAAGGAAATGTATACTTATTCACAATTTTTGTCAATTTTCATTTTTATTCTAATTAATATTTATTGAACGACTTTTCATCACTTCTGAATACAATCATATTTTTCTCATTGACTTACTAATCTGATGACACAGATTAATAGAGTACCTAACATTTAGCCAGCTTTTCATTATAGGGAGAAAATTGCTATTGGAGTAAAATGTTATTGGATTCTGTTTGCTAATATTTTAATGAATATTTCTGTACCAGTATTTGTAAGTTTGGTTGTGTTTCTACATTATGTTTTATGTTATCTTTTACAGGTTAGTATTTATATGAAGCTGGTAGAAATATTTTGGAGATGTTCTTTCCTTCTTTACAGTCTGGAAAAGTTTCAATTGTTTCCACTGTCTTTTCCTTTAAGGGTTGAGTGTATTTAAATTATTAAATTCTCTGTGCCTCCTAAATGTTGGTAGCCTTGTATTTTTTTTCACAACTCCTATTGTGGTAAATTTTCTTGATAATAATAAGATAAACATCTATGTACTCACTGCCCAAATAAAAAAATAGAATATTATTAGTCTTTAGAAACTTAATGTATGTCCCATCTGAACTTTATCCTCCTCCCTCACTTTCAGGTTAACAATTTGTTAAATTTTGTTTTAATCATTCTTTTGTTTACTTTAGGTTTTTTATCATATATATTTGTATCCTTAAGCTAAGTTTGCCCAGGTTTTTTCTGTTTTTGTACTTTATATACATGAAATGACACTGAATATATTCTTCTGTGATATGAAGTTATTTACTAAAAGTTTCATCTGTATTGATGTGTGCAGCTGTAGTTCATTCATTTTTACGTATACCACATTTGCTAATTTATTTTGCCCTTGATGGATATTTGGGCAATTTCTCACTTTTTTACTTCTTTGAATATTTTTGTAGGTGTCTCGCAATGCATGGTTTAAATAATTTTAGTGATATATATATATATATATATATATAGAGCTAGTACTGTAATTGTGTTGTAGTATATATTTATGTAAGTAGGGTGATGTCAATAGTTTTTGTGAGACTAGTGTACAATTTGCACTTTTTCTGCAGTAAATGAACATTACCTTTGCTCTATATCCTCACCATTTACTATCATGCTGCTTTAAATTTTTCCTGTGAGATAGAGTAAGATGGTATCTCATTGTGGTTTTAATTTACATTTCCTTGAGAACCAATGAGGTTAAACCTTTTTGTTTGTTTAACTATCTATTTATTGGCCACTTGGATTTACTTGTATGAGAAGTACCGGTTTTCACGTTTTGCACAGTTTTCCTATTAAGTTGTTAGATTTCTTCTTACAATATTTTTTCTAATACGATTAGAATTATGATTTTTTAGGTTTTAGTTTTTAGGTTTTAACTGACATTTTTAATTATATAGAATTCATATTTTTCCTTTTCAATTTTATTTTTTAATTGAAAAATAATACTTTTACATATTCATGGAGTACATAGTGATGTTGTGATACATATAATGTATATTGATCACATAAAGGTAATTAGCACATCCATTATCTCAAACAGTTATCATTTCTTTGTGTTGGGAATGTTGAATGTCCTCTTTCTAGCTTTTTGAAACTGTATTATTGTTAACTATAGTCATCTGATAGTGCTATAGAACATGGGAACTTATTCTTCCCATTAGCTGTAATTTTGTATCTTGTAACAAACCTCTTCCTATTGCTCCCTTCTCTATACCCTTCCCACCCTCTATTGTCCTCTGTTACACTTTTTACTTCTACCAGACCAACTTTTTTTAGCTTCCACATATGAGTGAGAACATGCAGTGTTTAACATTCTATTCCTGGCTTACTTCATTTAACATAATGTCCTCCAGAATTCTTATTTTTAATGTAGTTGACTGTATCATTATTTTCCATTTTCGTTTGCTCCTTTTAATATTTTAAATCCATTTCTACCCTGAGACCTATACAGATTTCACACATTTTCCTTTCATATTAATCCATTTAACCCATTTGTGTTTGTTTCTTAAGTTATGAGACTATAATTCATTTCCTAATTTTTATGAAATATGTAATCATTAAAGGACCATTAGTAAGTAATCAATCATTTTTCCACTGATCAGAAATGCCTATATCAACAAGTGAAACTTCCACATATATGAGACTCTGTGTCTGTTCTCTCAATTCTCCTTTGTTTTTTCTGTCATTCTATTTTATTTGTCTATCCTTGTACTTTTAGCACATTATTTTAATCATTATAGCTTTAAAACTCATCTGGATGTCGAATCGGAAAGATCTTCCATCTTGTTCTTTTGCAGAATGTCTTGGTTGTTCTTGCTTTTCTTTCTTCCTTATAAATTTTACAATGGCTTATTGAACACCCATGGTGGGGGTTGGGGTGCTTTGAGATTTCGATAAGAATCATATCAGCTCCATTAGTCAGTCTGGAGAACTGACACCTTTATGAATTTGATTTTTCTTATTTAGAAAAAAGAGTGCTTATTTAGGTCTTCTTTAATTACTTTCATTAAGATTTTATACTCGTCTCTGAAAATTACTTAAATAACTTCAGTGATATCTTCCCTAAGTACATTGTATTTTTATCTATTTGTAAACATTTTAAAATTACATTGTCTAATTGTTAGTGACATATTAAATGTGATAAACATTTTGCATATTGTTTTCATAGGTAACAATCTTGCCAAAATCTGTTATTTATTCTAGCAACTTAATCTTACATTTGAATTTTTCACATATACAACACATATTATCTGCAAGTGTCAGCATTGTTTCTCTTCTTCCAATCATTATCTGTTCCTTTTCCCCTTACGGCATTGACTAAGACTTTGAGTAAAATATTGAGTAAAAGAGATGATGGCAGCCATCTTTGTTTTGTTTCTCATCCTACTGAAAATATTTTGACATTTCAACATAAAATGAGTATTTGTTCTATGTTTTTAATGGACAATGTGTTAGTTTTATAGGACTGCTGTAACAAAATACCACAGACTAGGTTGCTTGAATGACAAAAATTTATTTTCTCTTAGATCTGGAGGTTGGAAGTCTGAGATCAAGGTGTCAGCTGGGTTGTTTCTAAGGAGGCCTTTCTCTTTGGCTTGCAGACAGCTGCCTTCTTGCTGTGTCCTCTCACATGATCTTTCTTTGGGTGTATACAGCCTTGGTGTTTCCTTTTGTGTACAAATTTCTTCTTATGTCTTATTCTGTTTAGTGTTGCTATAATAGGCTATATGAGACTTGGTAATTTATAAAAAGAGGTATTTTGGTTCATGATTCTCATGGCTGGAAAGTCCAAGATCAAGCAGCCAATCTGGGGAGGGGGTGCATGTGGCTTCAACTCATGGTGGAAAAGCAAGAGGAGGTGCATGTGTGCAAAGAGATCACATGGAATAAGATGAAGCAACAGAGCATCTAGGAAGCCAAACAAACTTGCTTTTATAACACTGGCTGGTAACTAATTATGTCCTGAGAGCAAGAACTCACTTAGTCTCACAGGAGGCCATTAATCTATCTGTGAGGGATCCACCTCTATTACTTAAGTACCTCCCAATAGGCTCCACCTCCCAACACTGTCACATTGACAATCAAATTTCAACACGAGTTTTGGTGGGGACAATGACATCTAAACCATAGCATCTTATGAGGACACCAGTCAGTTTGGATTAGAATCCACCCTAACAGCTTCATTTTAATTTGATTATCTCTTCCTCTGCAAATCAGTCATATTGTGAGACACTGGGGCTTAGGGCTTCAAGATAAATTTTGAAGGGACACAATTCAGCTCCATAACATGGTTTTCTTTATTTTATTCTGATTAATTTTTAAAAAAATTGTGCATTCATATTAAATTTTAGAAATGCTTAATCTGTATCTATTGAAATGGTCTATATTTTCTTTTATTTATTGAAATGGTCTATATTTTTCCTCACGAGGTCATTAATTATAACAGTCAATTTCTAATTTGTACACTTTTTTTTCTAATGTAAGCTTTATGTCTATTCCACATTTTGATAAGTGGTATTTGAACTATATTTTGCAATTAAACATTTTCTAATTCTTATATTGATTTCTTTAGACGATTATTTATTTATAAATGTTTTATAATTTTAAAAAGTATATTTTTCCTCTTTACAAAAATTATTTTCTAGCCTAATTGTTTTGTGATCATAGAACATGCCAGTTCCGATGGTATACAATTTTTGTTGGTGTTCACTTGTGGTATAAAGCATAGCCACTTACTGTAAATGATTCATGTGTGCATGAAAACAGTTTGCAATATTCAGTTTTTATATGTGTATTTGATCAATCTTATTAACATGTTAATCAAGGTTAACATTAACACCAATTTTATTAACATTGGTATTCAAACTGTCTACTTAAGTTTTTAAAATTTGGTTTTCCTACCTTATTATTTATTGAGAAATTTCTGTTAAAATCTCCCATTCGGATGGTAGATTTATTAGGTTCTTTTGTAGAGCTGTTAATTTTCACTATATATATTTTGAGCCTACGCCATTAGATAAAGTTTACTTTTGACTAGCGAAATAAATAAATAAATAAAATATCTAAAACTTCTATATGAAAGTTTGGAAGACAAAAATTAAGTAAGATTTTCTTTAGGTATTTTCCATATAAATACATTAACCATTAGATTTTGCCTTTTCAACCTTAGTCAAATTAGAATTTGTGTTTTTTTTTTTTTTTTTTTTTTTTTGTTTTTTTTTTTTTTTTTTTTGAGACGGAGTCTCGCTCTGTCACCCAGGCTGGAGTGCAGTGGCGCGATTTTGGCTCACTGCAAGCTCCGCCTCCCGGGTTCACGCCATTCTCCTGCCTCAGCCTCTCTGAGTAGCTGGGACTACAGGCGCCCGCCACCACGCCCGGCTAATTTTTTGTATTTTTAGTAGAGACGGGGTTTCACTGTGGTCTCGATCTCCTGACCTCGTGATCCGCTCGCCTCGGCCTCCCAAAGTGCTGGGATTACAAGCGTGAGCCACCGCGCCCGGCCTGTCAAATTAGAATTTTATTTTCAAACCTGCAACTTCATATATAGTTCACATAATCAAATATACAATAATATTAAAGACCTCTATGTATAATTATAATATATAAACTTATAAAACAAAAATTATTACTATCAAAATGATAAATTAACAAAACCATCATTGCAATAATTGACATTAGCACAATTCTCTATGATAGAAAGTCAAAAAAGGACAATAAGGCTTATTTAATGTTTTTAAAAAGAAAAATGTACACATATAATACAAACACAAAATTCTGCTATCCACTGACAAGATCAAATTTTCTAATTGTTAATAGAACATTCGTAAAAATGGTTTATGAACTAAAGAACAAAAAAACCAATTAACTTCAAAATCCAGAAGTTATATGGGTATACCATAATGCGACTTTACAATCAAATGCTAACTGTAGCAAAATATGTCTAAGTACTAAGATTAAATGTTTTTTCTATAAATAATTGTAAAAGGATTAAGCAGTTGGAATTTAAACAGCATATTCATAAATAATATTTTGTCTAATATGTAATTAAAATTTCAATTACATAGGTCTAAGAAAATGATAGCAGCATCAAAATGAAATGGCTAAACTTTAAAAACAAAGTTAAAATGATTATATGTGTTAACCTCAAAGCACAAATAGTAGTGCACTTCAGTTGCTGCCTTTAGGCACTTACCTATGTAATTATAAACGTTGATCTCGCTTTATCTGCTGTATCTTCTCAGTGCTCTCCATCTTCAGTAGAAGGGAGATGAGACTTGATACTGTGGAGGCAGTGAGGTGGATGTGACCACAGTAGTTCTCCTGGGAGACCAGGTGAGGAAAGGTAATGAGGGCATTTGAGAATCAGCAAAGGACCAGAATGCCTCTTCAAGACTCATTTCCTTTCTCACCACCACAGCTTGAATCCAAGATGTTAGCCTAAATATGTGTGGCCTTATTTAAAAGTTTGTAAACAACACCATTTTCTTCATTGCCCTTAATTAGCCACAGGAAGAATTTCATGTACAGCACCACTTTATCATTTTATATTTTTAGATTTAAATTTCTTGCTTACAACACCCTCTGTGACACTTGGACATCAACTGTGTTGGTTTTGTCTGTGTTTACAGAGCTGATAAAGCACGTTCTCTTTGATTTAGCACAGCTGTGTGGCAAGCAACCTCTTGCAGAGCCAACACAAGAAAATAAACTATTCATAAAACTTAAAAAAAGTCCAGATTAGAGTGACAGGATTTTCTACGTTGCCTGCTGAATGTGAGATCATCTAGTTACAGAGATTATGGGGAAAATGTTGCTTTTTGCAAGAATGACCCACTTGTCTATATAGCATGAAAGACACAAAATCTGTTGCCTTATACTTGAAAGAATGAAAACTTCAGCACAATAGAACAGAGAAAAATCTAAAACTGAAAAAGGAATTGGATCTATGCCACTTAAAAAAATTTTTGAACATATACATATGTTCAGAATAAGTAACTATGTATCCTAAGCATGAAGCTTGTAAATTTTTTACAAAATGAACATGCTCAGGCATCCAGCACCCAGATAAGGAAATACCATATTGCCAGCACCCCTGAAACATGACTTGTCTTTTCTTTCAGGCAATTCCCTATGTTTCTTAACAGTAATTACTTTCCTGACTTTTAACAGAACAGATTAGTTTTGGCTGTTCTTGGACTTTCTGTAAATTGCACCATGCCACATACACTTTTTTGTGTGTGTTTCTTTTCACAACCTTTTGTTATGATAATTATTCATATTGGTATATGTGTTGTATACCCTCTGTTTTCATTGCTCTATAATATTTCATTGTATGAATATGTTGCAATTATTAATGGTTGATTACCATTTGTGTAGCTTCTAGTTTGGGGTTATTAAGAATGATGCCTTTATCAACATTCTTGTATGTGTCTTCTAATATACATTTTAGGCATTTCTGTTGGAAATAGACCTAGGAATGGAATTTCTGGTCACAGATATGCATTTATTCAGGTTTCAGAAATAAGTGGCAAATAATTTTTCAAAATGGTTTTATTGGCCAGGCGTGGTGGCTCACGCTTGTAATCCCAGCACTTTGGGAGGCCGAGGGGGGCGGATCACGAGGTCAGGAGATCGAGACCACGGTGAAACCCCGTCTCTACTAAAAATACAAAAAATTAGCTGGGCGTGGTGGCGGGCGCCTGTAGTCCCAGCTACTCGGAGAGGCTGAGGCAGGAGAATGGCGTGAACCCGGGAGGTGGAGCTTGCAGTGAGCCGCGAATCCCCCACTGCGCTCCAGCCTGCGAGACAAGACGCCGCTTCGGAACAAAAAAAAAAAAAAAAGGTTTTATTAATTAATACTCTAACAGTGTCTGAGAATTCTAGTTGTTTAACATCATTGCAAATACTTGGTATTCTCAATCATTGTTATTTTAACCATTCTAATATGTATGTGTGTGTAACAGCATTTTTTGTGATTTTAATTTGCATTTTCTTTATTACTAATGAAATTCAGTAGCTTTTTAATATGGTTCTTGGTCACGCGCATATTTTCTTTTGAGAAACACCTAAATGTTTGCCTCTTTCTTATATTTGGTTGTCTTTCTTTTTCTTTTTTAATTCTTTATTTTGGACACACATTATTTAGTGTATGCATATGTGGTAAGTGCTTTTCTCACTCCCTTTCTCTTTTTTAATCTCCCGTTATGGGTTGCCCTTTCAGTTTCTTGTGATCTTTCACATTTTGATTGATTACCTGTATTCAGTCTGAGTTTTATCTGAGTGGAGTATGATGTAATAAAAGATTCTCTATTGCATTAGAGTGTCATCTTTAACATAAATCAGATGACTATATATTTTTAGGCCTTCTTTTGTAACTTTGATTTTAGTTCTATTTGTCAAATTTTCTGTCCTTGGGTCAATATCATACTGTTCTAATGTCTATGGCTTGTCATGATATATTTTTCTTTAATATTATTGGATATAGTCAATATTGGATATATTTAGAGTTTTGCATTTCCATTTCCACTTTAGAAGCTGTGAAAATTAGTGCAAAAAAGCTTAGAATTTGGGATTGCATTTTCATTTTAGATCAATTTAGGGAACATTTGAAATTTTGTAATACTGAGCCTTTCAATCCATAAATATAGCATATCACTCCATTTACTTTGGTCTTCTTTAAGTTCTCTCAATAATGTTTCATAGTCTTAATGTAGAGATCTTTCAAATCTTTTACTAAATTATATTTGATAGTTTTGGGACTATTTTAAATGGTATCAGTTTTAAAATTTAGAATTTGTTATTGGTGTATAATAGTAATACACTTTATTTTTTTACAGTGACTTCTATCCAGCAATTATAATAGATTGTTTGTAGAGTTTTTTAGCTCTTTTAGTAGGTTATTATGTCTGTGAATAATAATAGTTTATCTCTTATTTTGTAATTTTTATGCTTTTTTTCTTGCGTTATACAATGCTGGTGCTTCCAGCATTTTGAATAGAAGTCACAATGTGAACACATATTTACCTTGTTCCAAGTCTGAGGTACAAAATTTTCAATGTTTTATCACTGAGTGTGTGCTGCTTGCAACAAGCATCCTGATGCTCCACGTTCTCACCAGCAATTAGTACTGTCAGTTAAAAAAAATTTAGCCATTTTGATAGCATGTGCTGATATGCTGTATCACTATCGTGGTTTTAATTTGCATTCCCTTAATGACATTTTATGCTGTTGTGAATTATTTCTTGTGCCTGTTGGCCATCTGTATGTTTTCTTTGGTAAGGTGTCTGTTAACATTTTCTCAGCTCTTTATTGGGTTGTTTGTTTTCTCATTATTTAATTTATAGAGTACTTTATATCTTCTGGATACAAATCTTTTTAATTAGATGTATGTTTTGAAAATATTTTTCCCTAATCTTCTGTAGGTTGGCTTTTCTTCCCCTAACAGTGTAATTAAAACAACAAAAGTTTGTAATTTTGATGAAGTTCAATTAATCAGTTTTTTTCTTTTATGGATTGTGTTTGGTGTCATATCTAAGAAGTCTTTGCTTAACTTAAGGACACAAAGATTTTGTCCAAATCTTTTAGATTTAGCTCTTACATTTTAAGTCTATCATGTATTTTGTGTTTTAGCTCTTACATTTTTAGTGTAAGACTTTTAGCTCTTACATTTTAAGTCTATCATGTATTTTGTGTTAACCTTTGTGTATGGTGTGAAGTATGTGCTGAGCTTTGTTTTCCTTGCTTTTCTTTTTCTTTTGCACGTGAACATCCAATTGTTCCAGCATCATTTGTTAACAAAATTATCTTTTTTTTTCTAAATTGCCATTGTAACTTTGTCAAAAATTAGTGGTCTAGGTGTGTGTGGATCTGTTTCTGGACTTTCTATTTTATGTCATTGATCAATTTCTCTACATGTATGTCTATGCCATGTTGTTTTGACAACTGTAGTTTTATAATTCTTGAAATCAGGTATTTGGGTTATCTTTGTTACATCTTTTTCAAAATGCTTTGCCTACTCTAGATTATTTTTAATTTCCATATAAATTTTGAATACATTTTTCAGTTTCTTAAACAAAAATGCAACTGAAATTTTGATTGGGTACTGAATTCTGCATTGAAAATTTTCCCTTTTTTATTACTTTAAAGGTAATTCTCCCTTGTCTTTTCACTTGCATTGTTTCTGCATCAGTTCTTAATTGCTGCCATAACAAATTATTGCAAACTCAGGGTTTTAAACAACACAAATTCATTATTTCAAACTTCTGTGAGTTGTAAGTCTAGTATGGGTCTCAGTGGGCTAAAATCAGCAGGTTGGTTTACTTTCTGGAGGCTACAGTAGAGAGTTTCCTGCCCAGGTGGGTTGTTTTTAGAATTCAGCTTCTTCGGGAATAGGATCAATGTTGCTGTTTTATTGCCAGCTGTAAACTGATGGCTGTTTTCTGAGCTTCTAGAAGGCACAGCATTCCGTGGTTTGTGGCTTCCTTCCCCCCATCTTCAAAGTCAGTAACGGTAAGTAAAGTCCTTCTTGCTTCACACTCTGATTACAGTCAGCAAAGATTGTCTGCTTTTAAGGACTTGTGGTTTTATTGTGCTCACCTGGATAAGCCACGTTTAAGGACTTGTGATTATACTGGGCCCACCTGGATAAGCCAGTCTATGCTCTTCATCACAAGGTTTTAACCTTACTCACATCTGCAAGGTCTCTTATAACTAGAAGGTAATATATTAATAGTTTCAGAAAATAAGGGCATGAAAACACTTGGAGAATGATGTGGTTTGGATTTGTTTCCCCACCCAAATCAGGTGTCCAGTTGTAATCCCAATGTTGGAGGAGGGGCCTGATGGGAGGTGATTGGATCACGAGGGCAGGACTTCCCTCTTGCTGTTCTCCTGACAGTGAGTGAGTTCTCACAAGATCTCGTTGTTCAAAAGTACGTGGCAGCTCCCCACTCTCTCTCTTCCTCCTGATCCAGCCAGGTAAGACATGCCTGCTTCCCCTTCACCTTCTGCTATGATTGTAAGTTTCCTGAGGCCTTCTCAGCCATGCTTTCTGTATAGCCTGCTGAATGGCAAGCCAAATTCTTTTCTTTATAAATTACCCAGTCTAAGGTAGTTCTTTATAGTAATGTGAGAAGGGACTAATACAGAGAGCTATTAGTCTTCTTACCAGTTTCTAACAAGAAATCCACTGCATTCTTACCTTTGTTCTCTGTGTAATGTGTCTTTTTGTTCTGGCTTCTTTTAAGATTTTTTCTTATCACTGGTTTTGATCAATTTAATTATAATATGTTTTGGTGCAGTTTTCTTCATGTTTCTTGTGCTTGGAATTTTCACTGATCTTCTTGAATCTGTGATTTAATAGTTTTCATCATGTTTGGAAAAATCAGTTATTATTTCTTCAATTTTTTGTTTTCCCCTTCCAAGTATATAATATTAATATATTATATATAATCATATATAACATATATAATCATATAAAATACTTATGTTACATATAATATTTTATATAATATTAATATCATATGTTATTCATATAATTAATACATAATATTATATATTATATATGATGATAATACTTGAAGTGGCCAGAACTTACTGAGGTATTTTTGGTAATTTATTTCTCTGTTTCCTTTTGGATTTCTGTTGTTATCTGTTGGAATTCATTAATCTTTTTCTTTCCTGTAACATCTAATCTGCCATTAAATGTATATAACATATTTTTCACCCCAGTCATCATACTTTTCATCTCTATAAGTCTGATTTGGATATTTTTATATATTTCCTGTACTTTTCTTTTTGAACATCTGGAATTCAGTTATAATAAATGTTTTAATGTTCTCGTCTGCTATTTCCAATATCTTTGTCAGTTCCAGTTCAGGTGTGACTGGTTTTTTCTCTTCATTATGAGTGATGTTTTCTTATTTCTTTGCATGCCTGGTAGTCTTAGAATCTCAGAATAGATGCAAGTCATTCTGAATTTTACCTCACTGAGTGCTGGAAATTTTTGTATTTCTATAAATATTCTTAAGCTTTGTACTGGAACACAATTATCTTACTCAGAGACAGTTTGATTCTTTTGTGTCTTGTTTTTATGATTTGTTAGATGGGACTAAAGCAGCATTTAGTCTAGGACTAATTATTCCCTATCACTGTGGCAAGTACCTTCTGAGGACTCTACCCAGTTCTCTGTAAATTATGAGCTTTTCCATTCTGGGTGGTGGCAGACTCTTCTCCCTCTTGGGTAGGAACCTGGATCTCGTCCTGTCTGATGGTTCTCCCCCAGCCTCTGGTAGTTTTCTCACAGGATCTCTGCTGAATAGGTGGCAGGGATTCTCTGAAGATTTCTTAGTTCTTTCTGAGAAGCTCTCTTTCCAGGACCCTATCCTACAAACTCTAGCAGCCTTGGTATCCCAGAACATCAGGTCCACCTCCTCACCTCAGGGAGTCTGCTGGGTTCACTTGGATTCCCCTCTACCATGGATGGGAAACTTTCTCAAGGTGGTAAACTGGGGCAATGGTTGGTCTCTACTAGTTTGTTTCTCATCTTTCAAGAATCAGTTTCATGTTGCCTGTTTTAAAAGCTATTTGTTTTATTTATTTTGTCTGTTTATTCTTAATAATTTTTAGTTGTTTCAGGGATGTATGTATATCTTATTCCTGTTACTACACCTTTCTCAAAATTGGTATTATACTAAATTTAAAAATTACCATTGTCCACACTTTTCATTTATAGAGCCCTTTGATCCGTTCCCAGTTAGTATATCTTACACAGTCATCAATCTGTGCATCTTTATGGAATGGAATAAAGCTTTATGTTTTAAATGTAATGTATGTGCAACATGGAGATGAAATTGACTTGCCAATCATATAAAGTAGTTAGACTGTCAGAGGTTGGAATTTATCAAAGATAGATGGAGAGTTAATGATCTTTCAGGAATTTTAATGAAGATAGTCCACAGAAGGGTTTTCTATTGGAGATGTAATATTGCTTTCAGCATCATGATAATAGGACATATTATTGTCTTTATTGAAATAACTCACTCTGGCTAGCATTGACATCTTCTTATCAATAAATATGTTGACATTTTAGAGGACATTATACAGGGAAATATGCTCTGCATTCTGATCTAAATACCATACAAGGAAAAAAAGCCCAATTCTTTAAATATTCTAGAAGCATGAGAATATCTTTTCTCCCAATCTTTAGTTTCCACATTATACTGTCTCTCAATTTATATTGATTCTTAAATCCAAATAGTGTTCTTCGTCACTCTCCTGCTCCATAAGTAGTTATTATCAATTGACAGGATTACTGACACAGACCCCTAATGGTTCATTACTTTGACTATATTCTTAATGTGCCTCTTTATGAATGCTCTTAAAATGCAAACTTGAACACATGACTCTTGTTTAACCTTCGATGGGCTTCTTGTTTGAAAATGTTGTTGTAAAGTTGGTACTTTTTATTTCTGGGTTTTGTAGTCTTAAAAACTGAGACAACAAGACCTGGAAAGACAGCTTTAATCTTTAGTGAAACTAAGATAAATCTGAAAACTCACACCACAAATAGACAAAACAATTACTGTACAATATAAAAGAGATGAAAAGATGGCACTCAGAAAAAGCCAAATGAAAGCACTTCCCTCAGTACGTGTCATGGCTCCGAGTAAAACCCTAACAGTTCTTGTTTGGAATGGGAGGCACTAGGCGCAGGACCTGGCAGCAAGAGCTTCCTAGAATTCCAGTGATACAGAGTCTGAAATAATAGAGCATTTATATAGAAAATAGTCTGTTAATAAGGCAATTTTAAAAAGAGACACTCACAATGTGAGGAGGAAATAGGGGCCATCTTGGTTGTTGGGAAGCTGTTAAGGCTGAAAATATGTAATAACATATATAAAACTCTGTCTCACAAGAATTCCTGAAAGTCTTTTCCGTGAACAGCCTGCTTCCAGCTGATCCAAGAAGAATGAATCTTATTCAAATGTGAGCAATAAACAAAAAGGATCAAAAACAGGTCTTTCACAAAATATAACCAATGAAATCAACAACAATGACAACAGATGATTGAAGGAATAAGGAAAAAATTGCAAATAGAAATATTTACATCACAATGGAGAAGGTCAAATTGTCACTAAATATCTTTATGGGTTAAAAAAACATTATGAGTGTTATATTTTAGAATTAAATGTTTTTTAAATAGAAAAAATTGCATTAGAGCATAGAAATATGGCAAAGCTAATACATAAGTGCAAGATTTGATTCTTTTGGAAAAATAATAAAGTTGAGAACAATTAGCTAATTAACTTTGAGATAAAAATGAGAGAAAATGTATAAATACTTCAAATTAGGAATAATAATGAGGAAATCAACACAAATACAGGAAAATTAAATTAAAAGACTCATTGGAGACTACTTACTCAGATTTATATAATACATTTGAGCACCTGCAGGAAAGAAGTGATTGTTTAGGGAAATTATTGAAGCTAACCCCCATAGGGGCAGAAAATTTGAACAAGTTCATTAGTATAAACAAACAAACAGAGAAAGCTGTCAAAGATTACCTCCCTATAAAGGTATGGATTGTTTCAGATTTTTAAGGAAAAAATAATTCTGATGGTATTTAAGTTATTTAAATAATCATGGTATAAATTAAGGAAAGTTTCCAAATTATTTTTATAAAGCAGATATACATTGTTTAAAAAGTCTGCTGAAGATGGCCTAATAGAATAAAAACTACCAACCAAACTCAGTTATAAATATCAATGCAAATGTCTTAAAGTACAGCATATGTATTCCAGTGTGCTTGCCTTGCTTAATGCTTCAGGAGATGCAGTGATTGACAAGTTGCTGTGCCTGCCCTCATGTAGCTAAATTTACAAAAAGGGATCAAATTATAACCATGACTTTGCTATATAGTAGAGTAATATAAGAACTATCACAGATGACCCATGTATTGCTGTGGGGGCTCAAAGGAAGGCACTTTGATATATTTGGTCTCGGTATACGAAGAACAACTGGGAAGAGCTGTTCTTTGAGTTGTGTGGTGAAGAATCACAGCTAAGAGCCTCAGTTCCGGCCTTATTATAAGTCCAAATCCCATCTCTAGGACTCAATTCATAAGTTGTTTAATTACTCATCCTTGTGTTCAGGCTCATCTTTAGACTTCTGGGTGCCCTGAAAAGCGCAGGGACATAGTAGGTTGCTCTTGTAGGTACTGATTGCTTTCCTTGTATAAAACTAGCAGATCTCAAATATGGCCACAATTCTTTGCAGCTCCTTCTATCAACAGGCAGAGTCTATTTTCCTGTCCCTTGAAGCTAGGCTTGCCTTGTGATTTGCTTTGACTAACAGAATATTGTTAAAATGGTGGTGTGCCAGTTCCATGCTCAGTCCTCAAGGAATCTTGCAGTTTCCACTTGCTGTTCTTGGAGCCAAGCGAACAAGCCTGGATTATCTGGTGGGAGGATGAGGGACTTTGCAGGGAGAGAATCGAGTCATCCTAATCATCTCAGCCAAACCCCAGACTTGTGAGCCGATCAAGCCAAGCCTAGCTTATACCAAAAATTTCTTACAAACTTCTGCCCTTACTAGACTGCATTTAGAAATTACTCGATATTCTTCAGTGTTTAGCCGTTTGTAAGGCATGAAGTTGATGAATTTAGGTGAGCACTTCTAAGACTGTAATGCACGTGAAAGCTATTCAAGCATAAGTTAGAAATCTAGTTACTACACTGATGAATGGTAGGGTTTAGAACAGACATTTGGCTTCTAGGGCTTTAATTCGTGCGCCACTAAATGAGGGAATAGAGTTGGGTCTCCAGGGTCCCACTGAGTCTGATGTGCTCTAATTTGAGCACTTCCTGTTATGTTGACTCACTTCTCTGGTCTGCTGGGCACTTAGAGTCAGTAGCAATTCTTTTTATAACAAAATAATTTCTATCTTTAAATTTGTATTATTTAGTTTTAATTATGCTAGCTATTAATATACCAGAAACTCACATTCAGTGTACAAAATAGAGTATCCAGATGTGAATAAAGGATTTATATTCCCATTAGTTAGATATAAACAATGCTGAGAGTGTTAACAGTTCATCTTTAATTCTATTCTTACATGTACTCAAAAATAGGATTATAATTTAATGTGCATATTGTCCTACGAATTGATATTTCTGTGTCAAAATATATATTTATAGGTCTATATGTTGAATAGCACAGTGCAGTATTCTATAGATGCCCATAACTTATTGAACTGCCCATCTACGATTATACATCTGAACTATTGCCAATTTTTACACTTATCAATATGTTGTGATAGACAGAACTAAATTCCCTAAATTTGGGAAGTGAATGTTTGCAAAGCAGAGTAGCAAGCAGAGCTTTAGTGAGGACATTATACCAATGATAAACAATAGATCTATATTTTTATATTCTTCATTTTGGAGTCATGTGTTAGTCACAGTTTCCTAAATTCATGTCTGAAGTGGGACATTGAAAAATTCTAAAGAAAATGAAAGTGTCTAGACACCCTACTGAATCTAATTAAAGTCAGGGTCTCTGGGGCAATCTTTGGATGCACAGATAGCAAAAGCTTGCAAAGATAGCATTTGTCTAGTATATTTGTTTATTGACCTAATTAGAAAAGTGCAAGGAATAAACTACTTTTAAAACCTTGTTCCAATTAGCTATAGATGATAAGAGGTCCCCAAACTCTAAAACACATTCTGAGATCAATTAAAAAAAGCATCCAGAAAAATAACCTCTTATTTCATTTCCATACAGGCAGCAGAATTTCATTTTAGCCACAAAGCAAGATTTAGAAGTTCATAAGAAACGATGTAAGCAGGAGCTATCCTGGATAAGAAACTACAAAATCTGAACATGCAAAGACTGGATAATAAACATGTATTGTATGCTTGCTTCCTAGATTGTTGCAAATGGCCCCCTCCATACCCTGCAGATCTTTTTCCCTCTTCTGCTAATTTTTCTTGACTCCCCCCAGATTTTGTCCATCTCATACATACTATGTTAGATAAAGTTTTAATATTTTGAATCAGGTTTAACTTAAAACATACATACTCTTTCCTTGTCTGTATTTCTCACTAGAGTGTGAGGTCATTGAGGGCAGGATCCATGTGTTATTTTGTGTTGACTGCTTCTGGCACACAGGAATAATAATAATTGTTACTGTTTGTTAAGTATCGTGCCTTGTGCTAAACAATTTACATAAATGGCAAGTTAATTGGTTAAACTATTTTTCTCCCTGTAGTTTCACCTCCTTTCTTGGTTATCAGTGGGTAATCAGGCTTTGTGTTTCTTTGCCTCAGAAATCTTTGCAGGGCAGAAAGTAGAAGTTGTAGATATCATTAGCTCTTCCTAATGTTTAAGACTAGGAAGTATGTACTTGTTCACTTAGGATGGTGAGGTAGAAGAATGGAGTGATTGTGAGGTGAGAGAAAGGAAGAGAGACAGCTATAAACAATCTTCTCAGCCTGCAAATATTGAAGATAAGTTAGAGGCCTGGGTTTCTGGAATGTAATATGCCTAGTTTTAAAACCAGGAAAATCTGTATCAAACTTGCATGAGTTAGTCACCATAGATGGAGTGACGATGCTGTCAAGGAAGGCAAGATCTTTAATGGGAGAGTCTGTGATGTTCATCTGGATGGAGGGGTGATCCCAGATATAGGTGCTTTTCAACTTGCTACAGATTCTCTTGCCCCAGGCGAAACTCAGAAATAACAGAACTGCTGTATCTGAAGACACAATTAAGTCTATGACAACAGACATTTCAGTAGAAACCAGTGTAGATGATTAGAGAGTTCTTGGATGTCTTGGTGTCACCACTATTTATTGATCTGTGCCAAGTATTGTGTGATGAACTGGGAATACAGTTGTCTAACTAGTATCATGGGGGTAAAGGATGGCTAACAAGTCACTGCCCTTGAAAAACTGAGTAAGACAAAATAAAATATACCATTTTGTTATTTTTAAAGACAGGATCTCATTCTGTTACCCAGGCTAGAGTGCAGTGTCATGATCACGGTTCCTGGCCTCCTGGGCTTAAGTGATCCTTCCCCTTTAACCTCCTGAGTAGCTGGGATTACAGGCATGGACCACCACACCTGGCCAACTAAATTTACTTTTGTTCCAAAAGAGGGAAGTACGAGGGAATGTTCAGTGGGAGACAGAGGTACTGGATGCCATCCTGGATATGATGATGCCATTGGGTAGATGGTCAGTCACTACATCTGTGAGTTTAAGTGTAAGAAAATAAAGGAATCTAGAGCACATTTAAGACTTCCTCAAGGAGCTTGCACCTTAATGGGAATTAGATTACACATACACCTCAACAACTTAGGGCAATTCCAAGGTAGCAGATGCAGGGTAAATTGATGTAACAAGGGAAGAACTGAAGTCCTCAGAGTCCCAGACAGAACCACTGTAACCATGTGGAATGAGTATGTCTCCACGGAGGAAAGTTTTGAATCCTGAGGGTATACATGTACATAGAGAGATTGGAAAATAAAGTGAAAGTAGAGTAGACTTTGAAACTTTCAGAGTGAAAGTAAACCGAATGGACAGCTTTCACATGGTTGAGATGCCTCCCTTTTCTGGAGGTGTGCTAGAATAGAAAAGACAATATCTGGAGAAAGGGTTTTAGGGGGATGAGACTGAGAGTGACTTGACTATTTCATGTCAATAGAACAATCTGGCTGCCATGCTGAGAGCTCTTCAAATTTTTTTCCAAACTTCAAGTAACATCTTCATTCTCACTCACTAGCCTTGTTTCCTTTGAAACTTTGCCCTTAAGAAGGTAGCTCCGGGTCTTAATTCCTTTCTTCAATCAGAACCAGTATTCTTTGTCTTGTTTTATAGATTTTCATTAGTTTTATTGAGGTTCCAGGTAAGATGTTTGAAATCTGCTGAAAGTGTTTGAAATTTGCCACACTGGACAATGACTATGTAGTCCTTGAGGATGGAAATCGTTTTTGGTCACCATCTGTGCTGAACACAGAGCTTGTCCAAGGGAGAGGCACAATAACCATCCTAGGAGTGAACTGGGCAGGCCTAAGCACACTGAACGCTGCCAGAAGTCAGGCAAATAGAAAGACAGAAGATTTGTGCAATCGCTTTAAAAGCACTGGTCGGCCAGGCGCGGTGGCTCATGCCTGTAATCCCAGCACTTTGGGAGGCTGAGGTGGGCGGATCATGAGGTCTGGAGATCAAGACCATCCTGACTAACACGGTAAAACCCCATCTGTACTAAAAATGCAAAAAATTGGCCGGGCATGGTGGCATGTGCTTGTAGTCTCAGCTACTCAGGCAGCTGAGGCAGGAGAATCGCTTGAACTCAGGAAGTGGAGGTTGCAGTGAGCCGAGATCGCAGCACTGCACTCCAGCCTGGGTGACAGAGTGAGACTCTATCTCAAAAAAAAAAAAAAAAAAAAAAAAAAAAAAAAAAGCAAAAGGCACTGGTTACGCTTTTCAAAATGTTTAATAAAGTATAGTCATACTGTCCTCTGTCAGACAGAAAGAACGCTTCATAAATGAGGCTGCCAGTTAAATGCATTTTTTCCTCACGAATTATCAGCAGGAATGGGCTTCCTGCAGGGTAGCTCTCAGGATCTGAGAGGGACTAACAGTTACGTCAGGAGAGCTCTTCCCCTAATAATAAACTACCATAATTGTGTTATATTTGTACTACAAAAATATGCTGAGACTCACTGAATCATAGAAAAACTTCCTAAAAATCTTGGAACTGCAGCCTTTTCTTCTCTCTCCCCAAATTCTCTCTGAAACCCAAACAAATCAACTGTGCATATGTATAATCGTTTGGGGACGTAAAAGTAAAAATACGTAATCAAACATCCACCAGTGGTGCACTCATGTGGCTGCCCTGGGCAGAGTGAATTGCGCCCTTCTCCGAGTTTCTGTTGCTTTGTGTTCATACCTCTTTGATGCCCTTCCCACATTGTAGGTGGTTACTTGGTTAGTTCTATCTTCCACATTGACTTGTTGGTTCCTCTGGAGAAAAGAAAGGGTAAATATATTTAATAATTACCTGTGGTGATAAGCAATTCCCTATGTTGTCTAATTTAACTTCTTGTATTCAAGTGCCCTAAGAAGTAAGCATTATTGCTGATCATTCTCCAGTTCAAAGTTGATAAGAAGCTTTAGCAAGGCAAACAGTAGCACAGAGACAGACCCCATGCCTATTTCACTGCAAGACCCCACCTCCTTTCATACTCCCAAGGCCTGTTTTACTTCCTTTTATTCTCAGTGCCCAGTTCACTTCTTGTTAAGGTTCATGGGGGGTTGGCAGGGAGCTTAAATGCTTTGTTTCTGAATGTCTGTGAGGAGTAGGTGAATAGTGAGAAGGTCAGCATTGAAGTGGAGATTTCTTAGCAGAGAAAGGTAGAGACACTGCCATTGAGAAAGGGGGATGGAGTGGAGTAGGGCTTCATGGAAAGAGAAACCAGTGTCTTCGATTTTGAAAACTTTGAGTTTGGGAACCTCAATCTGAGTGGTTGTGTGATTTTCTGTAACAGCACTCCACAGCCCATTGGCAGGTGTCCATGTGGAGACAAGGGTTATAGACTTAAGGCTTGAGGGAGTTGGGGGTACTGTAAGATGGTGGCGGAAGTGGTGGTACCACTTGACAGGGACATAAGTGAAAGCAGAAAGGGCTTAAGAGAAAGGGAGAAAATTAAGAGTTCTAAAAATGATTGGCAAATTGAATTCAAGGAACTCCTAAAGCTTTAGGAATCAAGTGATGGAGTTGGAAGACTGAGACATCATATTTAAAGATTTTAAGATTGAGTTGAGGTGACGAAGAGGTTCAGACTGTGGTCAAGGGGGTGTGTGACTGAAGAGGGATGGAGGGGAGGTCATTGAAATTGATGGAGGTCATCCATCTCCTCTGAGATGGAGGGGAGGTCATTGAAATTGAGGCTTCAAGGAACTGAGGAGTCAGGCTTCTGCATGTGTTATCTAGGTGAACATCAAAGTCACCCATAATGATGTCAGGACATGCATAGAGAGAGGAGCCTCTAAACCAGGTGACAAACTCTTCACTGGATGAAAATGCTGACCATTTGTTCAGAAACAGGAGAGACGCAGGTAAATTGCTGAGTACCTGAAAACAAGGTTTTATGCAAAAATGGCATTGGAATGTAAGATGTGACTGATCACACTTCCTCTGACTTTAGGATGAAGAAGTATGAGACGAATAGACAATATCCTCGTAAGAGTGATAAATAGATAAATGACTTGAGGTAAGGTAAGAGATGAGGGTTTGAATTAATGGGGTGAAAGTGAGGAGGAAGAGGCAAAGCAAGACTGAGAGAGAGCATGAAGGGAGGCTTTGTGTCTGATTGAATGTGAGGGGAAGTAAAGAGGGTGACAGCATTAACTGGGAAGAGAGTATTGCTGTTTCCTGAGATCAGGAACACTAGAGCAGAAACAAGTTGGAATCAATGTGTCCTTTGGGGTTTGGTTAGGAAAAGAGAGTCACTAAAAACATTGCAGGAAAAAAAGCACTTCATAGAGGAATTAGAGCTTACTCAAATCTGGCAGAAGTAAGCGAAGGTCTAGATGCAGAGGTGGTAAGATGAGAGAGGGAGGCACCAAGTCAGCTGGAAGCACTAGTGCACATGGACCAGAGTTTGCTAGAAATTTTAAGAAACTGTGGGAGTGGGGTCATAAAGGGAGAGTTTGTGGAAAAGTCTGTGGAAGACCTGCCTTTATGGAAATAGCTTACCCCTGTGGAAGCATCACCTCTGTGGGCCTGAAGTCCAGGACCGAACAATGGGGTTAGGGCTACTGCTGGTCTGTAGGGGCAGCATTGGGAAGATGAACTGGACACAGAGCAGGAGTAGAGCACTGATACACAGCAGACCACCAGGTCCCTCTTGGCATCTGTTCATCTCCATGTCTTACCTTCCAAGTGTGGTACCCTCAGCTATGAACAATTAGTTATAAGTATCTGGAGCTTAGGAAAGAAATCTGCTGTTGTAAAACAGATGGCATCATGGATCAGCCGACAAACCATGGAAGAAAGGGAAAGCTGGCCAGGTGTGGTGGCTCACGCCTGTAATCCCAGCACTTTGGGAGGCCAAGGCAGGCGGATCACGAGGTCAGGAGATTGAGACCATCCTGGCTAACACGGTGAAACCCCATCTCTACTAAAAAAAATACAAAAAGATTAGCCGAGCGTAGGGGCAGGCGCCTGTAGTCCCAGTTTCTCAGGAGGCTGAGGCAGAAGAATGGCTTGAACCCAGGAGGCGGAGCTTGCAGTGAGCCTAGATCGTGCCATTGCACTCCAGCCTGGGCGATAGAGTGAGACTCAGTCTCAAAAAAAAAAGGAAAGCTGAGGACAAGACAGAAGAGACAGTTTAGAGATATCAAAAGAAGCATCTTGATACTGCATAGCAGAAACCAACGAGAGAGCTTCAGGGAGGAGCCTGCCTTCAGCAGAGCCATGCTCAGAGATGTTAGTGAGACAAGTCACACAGACGTGAAAGGAAAGAATCAGCCAACCAACACTTCTGCCTGGGAGTAACAGAATACCTAGTTCTGGGTCAATGTTCCCAGCAGACCCCTTCCAGAATTCCAGTGCAGCATAACCTTGCTAAGAAAAGGCAGCAATATGGTACTTTGGGCATAGACCAACTGAATTCACTATAAATCTCTGTTTCTGATGAAAAACCATTTGCAAACATGGCCTGATCTTGTGCTTTCTAGTAGCAGTAAGTTTATTGCTGTTTGCTTTGCTGAAAATCCATGTTAAAATCTCTGAACCACATTTCTGAGTTTAGTAAATACATACACACTCACATATAAATGTAGAGAATATGGTTTCTTACTATCCATAATATTCCTCTGCTTCACTCTGCTATTAAGATTATTTAGTTATAAAATAAGAAAAGATGAAGTATCTGTTGGAATGGTTTTCACATAGACTTTGAAAATCTCGGTTTCCTTGCCAAGATAGCCAATTAGAAGCAGCTGTGGTCTGTGGCACTTATAAAGAGGAGTGAACACAGCACCTTCAACTGAAATGTCCAGGTACTTGGATTGGGACTGATCAGGGAAACAAGTTGACCCACAGAGAATGAAGAAAAGCAAGGCAAGTTGATGGCCCATCTGGGAGCAACACAGAAAAGGGAACCCCCAGCTCCAGCCAAGGTAAGCAGTGAGTGAATTTGCAACCCTGGGAAACCACGTTTCTCCCACAGATCTTTGCAACGTGTGGATCAGGAGATCTGCCACCAGGGTCTTGGATCCAACACACAGAGCTATGTGGAGTTTTGGCAGAGCAGCTGCTCAGGCATGCACAGAGAACAAGGAGCTTTACATACTCTGGCCCTGCAATCCCCAACAAAGGTGTATGCAACTCAGGCAAGGGGGGAGTTCCACACATACCCCTAGGAAGGAGGCTGAATCCAGGGAGCTGAGCAGCCTTGGTCTTCGGGCCCCACTTTCGTGGCACCACACAAGATAAGACCCACTAGCTTGGAATTCCAGCCAGCCACCGCCAACAGCGTGGAGCCTGCCTGAGATGGGACAGAGTCCCTGGGAAAGGGGCAGGTCACCATCTCTACTCTTTGGTCAATTTAGCCATTCAAGCCTGTGGGCTTTGGAAAGTCCAACTGGTCTAGATGAGAAATGGTCCCTGCAGCATAGCACAGCTGCTTTGCCAGAATGTGTCCAGACTGCTTCTTTAAGCAGGACCTGGATTCATTCCTCCTCACTGGGGAGGTGTCCCAGCTGGGACCTGCAGCCACACCCACCTGCACCTATTCTATCTCTGATCTTTCCATGGGACAGGGACAGAGTGCTTGGGGGAGGGGAAAGCCACCACCTTGGTTGTTTGAATAACTCAGCAATTCCAGCCTGTGGGCTTTGGAGAGTCCAAGCCAACAAGGGCAGAGATGGTTCATCAGCATGACATGGCTGTTTTGTCAAAGGCGTGGCCAGACTGCTTTTTTAAGTGGGATCCAAATCCACTGCTCCCCATGAGGAGGTCCCTCCTGGTCAGAGACTCCAACTACCCCTGCCTGTGTTCTATGGCCAAGAGAGTTCTAATTTCTCTTTTGGACAGAGTGCCTGTGAGGTGGGGCAGGTTGCCACCTTGACTGTCTGGGCATCTCAGCCGGTCCAGCCTGTGGGCTTTAGAGAGTCCAAACTAATCGGGGGCTGAATAGATTGCCAACACAGCAGAGCTGCTCTACCAAAAAGCAGCTTCATGAGAAGCTCATGGAGATACTCCATGAGAAGCTCATCCCTAAGGCAAATAATTGTCACATTCTCCAAGTCAGAAATGAAAGAAAAGCAGGACTAATAGCTAGATTATTAAAGAAAAAAAGAGAGAAGATTCAAATGAACACAATTAGAAATAAGGGGAATATTATCACTGACCCCACAGAAATACAAACAACCATCAGACAATACTATAAACTCTGCACATAAACTAGAAAATCTAGAAGAAATGGATAAATTCCTGGACACATATACCATCTCAAGACAGCACCAGGAAGAAATTGCATCCCTGAATAGACCTGTAATGAGTTCTGAAATTGAGGCAGTAATAAATAGTCTACTAACCAAAAAAAGCCCAGGACCAGGCAAATTCACAGCTGAATTCTACCAGAAGTGCAAAGAAGAGCTGGTACAATTCCTACTGAAACTATTCCAAAAAGTGGAAAAGGAGGGACTTCTCCCTAATTCATACTATGAGGCCGGCATCATCCTGATACCAAAACCTGGCAGAGATACAACCACAAGAGAAAACTTGAGGTCAATATCATTGATGAATATTGATGCAAAAAATCCTTAACAAAATGCCGGCAAACCAAATCCAGCAGCATATCAAAAAGCTCATTCGCCATGATCAAGTAGGCCAAATCCCTAGGATGCAAGCCTGGCTCAACATACCCAAATCAATAAATGTGATTTATCACATAAAAAACTAAAGACAAAAACCACATGAACGTCTCAATAAATGCAGTAAAGGCCATTGAGAAATCTCAACACTCCCTCATGTTAAAAACTGTCAATAAACCAGGTATTGAAGGAACATACCTCAAAATAATAAGAGCCATGTATGACAAACCCACAGCCAATATCATACTAAATGGGCAAAAGCTGGGAGCATTTCCCCTGAAAACCAGCAAAAGACAAGGTTATCCTGTCTCACCACTCCTATTCAATATAATATTGGACGTTCTGGCTAGGACAATCAGGCAAGAGAAAGAAATAATGGATATTCAAATAGGAAGACAGGAAGTCAAACTGTATCTGTTTGCAGTCAAACTGTATCTGTATAGGAAGTCAAACTGTGTTTGCAAAAGCTTCTTAAGCTAATAAGCAACTTCAGCAATTCTCAGTATACAAAATCAATGTGCAGAAAGTGCTAGCATTCCTATACACCAACAACAGGCAAGCCGAGAACCAAATCAGAAACACAATCCCATTCACAATTACCACAAAAAGAATAAAATACCTAGTAATACAACTAAAGGGAAGTGAAAGACCTCTTCAAGTAGAACTATGAATGACTGCTCAAAGAAATCAGAGATGAAACAAACAAATGGAAAAACATTCCATGCTGATGGATAGGAAGAATTAATATTGTGAAAATGGCCATACTGCTCAAAGCAATTTATAGATTCAATGCTATTCCCATTAAACTACCATTGACATTCTTCACAGAATTAGTAAAAACTACTTTAAAATTCATATGGAACCAAAAAAGAGCCTGAATAGCCAAGACAATCCTAAGCAAAAAGAAGAAAGCTAAAGAAGGCATCACACTATCCTACTTCAAACTATACTACAGGGCTGCAGGAACCAAAACAGCATGGTACTGGTACAAGAATACACACATAGACCAACAGAACAGAATACAGAATCCAGTAATAAGATTGCACACCTACAACCATCTGATCTTCAACAATCCTGACAGAAACAAGCAATGCAGAAAGGACTCCGTATTTAATAAATGGGACAACTGGCTGGACATATGCAGAAAATTGAAACTACCCCTTCCTTATACCATATACAAAAATCAACTCAAGGTGTATTAAAGACTTAAATGTAAAACCTAAAACTATAAAAACCCTAGAAGAAAACCTAGGCAATACCATTCAGGACATAAGTACAGGCAAAGATTTCATGATGGAAATGCCAAAAACAATTGCAACAAAAGCAAAAATTGACAAATGGGATCTAAATAAACTAAAGAGCTCCTGCACAGCCAAAGAAACAACAGAGTAAACAGACAACCTACAGAATGGGAGAAAAATTTTGCAATCTATCCATCTGACAAAGGCCTAATATCCAGCATTTATAAGGAACTTAAACAAATTTATAAGAAAAAAACAACCCCGTTAAAAAGTGGGCAAAGCACATGAACAAACACTTCTCAAAATCAGACAAACATGCAGCCAACAATCACATGAAAAAGAGCTCAAATCATGGATCTTAGAGAAATGCAAACGAAAACCACAATGAGATAACATCTCACACCAGTCAGAATGACTATTATTAAAAAGTCAAAAAAAACACAACAGATGCTGGCAAGGTTGTGGAGAAAAAGGAACACTTTTACAATGTTGGTGGAAGTGTAAATTAGTTCAAACATTGTGGAAGACAGTGTGGCAATTCCTCAAAGACCTAGAGGCAGAAATACCATTTGATCTAGCAATTCCATTACTGGGTATATACCCAAAGGAATATAAATCATTCTGTTATAAAGATACCCGCATGCATATGTTCATTGCAGCACTATTCACAACAGCAAAGACATAGAATCAACTTACATGCCCATCAATCAAAGACTGGATCAAGAAAATGTGGTAAATATACACCGTGGAATATTATGCAGCCATAAGAAGGAATGAGATCATGTTCATTGAAGGGACATGGATGGAGCTGGCGGCCCTTATCCTTAGCAAATTAACCCAGGAACAGAAAACCAAATGCAGCGTGTTCTCACTTATAAGTGGGAGCTGAATGATGAGAAAACATGGACACATGGTGGGGGAACAATACACCCTGGGGCCTGGCAGAGGGTTGATGGTGGGAGGAGGAAGAGCATCAGGAAGAATAGCTAATGGATGCTGGGCTTAATACCTGGGAGATGGGAAGACCTGTGCAGCAAACCACCATGGCACACGTTTACCTATGTAACACACCTGCACATCCTGCACATGTACCCCTGAACTTAAAAGTTGGAAATAAAAAGAAATCTCATTTTGAGTATACTGTATTTTAAAATGTGTTCAATTTGTAAGTAATTTCGCAAGTTACGTTTTTTCTTGCTTGACTCCAAGTTGAACTTCTGTGTTTCTATGTGTGTTCTTTCATATAAATATATATATTTTTTCAAATACAGTCTCTGCAATTTAGTTTTCTTAGTTGTTTAAAAATTTTATAAATATAAATTACCTTAAAATAAAAAGAAAGTGTTTAGCTTCTGGTGCTACAAACTGCTTTTCTGTGCTTTTATAAAGAAATGACAGAGATTTGTGCTTAACTCTGTACAATAATATTTCTTAATCTAGAACTACACCCTTTAAGATATTATGCTCTCCTCTCTTCTGCCTTCTGCATCAGGGCCCTCTGATCCAGAAGACTTCCTCTATTATGTTTACCACACCTAGTATAATCCCAAGAACATGGTAAGTTCTTTTGTTTTTTTTTGTTTTTTTTGTTTTTTTTGTTTTTTTTTGAGAGGGTGTCTTGCTCTGTCACCCAGGCTGGAGTGCAGTGGTGCAATCTTGGCTCACTGCAACCTCCACTTCCCAGGTTCAAGTGATTCTCCTGCCTCAGCCTCCTGAGTAGCTGGGACTTCAGATGTGTGCCACCACACCTGGCTAATTTTTGTATTTTTAGTAGAGACAGGATTTCACCATATTGGCCAGGCTGGTCTTGAACTCCTGACCTCGTGATCTGCCAGCCTTGGCCTCCCAAAGTGCTGGGATTACAGGCATGAGTCCCCTTGCCCAGCCAGTAAGTTCTTAATAAGTTTTAGCTCTTCTACATAGTGTAACTCGTTTATTTATTCCATTTATTCAAATTTGGTTTATAGGGCTTCTTGTCTTCCTACTTTAATAGAGAATTGGAGTGAAAATATTAACATTTTTCAAATAAAAGTTTATTTTTTATTTGAAAAAGTTAAGTATACGAATGTACCTCTGCACCTGTTTAGAATTCATAATTCTAGCCTTTTGTTATTTTTTTAAATATTTTTTGAAATATACATGAAACACGACTGAAAAAATGAAAGTCCTCTTTGTATCCCCTTAGGCCTACATCCCACCACATATGCCCATCATATACCAGATTTTCATACATGAGTTACTTCATTACTGGGCTATCCATTTTGACCTGTTGACCCAGATCCTTTTAATTATCCCTACGTCAGTGCCACCATGTGTTAGTTATGATACCTTTATTGTAAGTTTTGAGATTTTGATATTCCTGCTTTTTGTCACATTTCTTAGCATTGAATTACTATTCTTCAACACTTCTGGCATATTACCTTTAGAATCAGTGATATTAAATATAGATGAATTTGGGAAGAATTTATATCTTTGCAATATCAAGTCATTTCATTAATAAACACAGCATACCTCTCCATTTATTCATGCATTTCCATTTATCCCTTAGCTCTTATAATAATATTGGACAATTTCTCCATAAAAACCATGTTTATTTTTTATTAGGTTGTTCCCAAATATCTTATGCTTCTTGTTCTTCTTGTGAATGGGAACTTTAAAAAACTTACATCTGGTTACAGTGGTGGATAGGAATGCTATCAATTTTTGTAAATCATCTTGTACCTGGAAACTCATTTGTTGGTTTTTACGCTTCATCTGTGTAGACAAATACAACATCTGTACATGATTATTCTCCCCTTTCTTTTCTAATCTTTGTATCTCCTGCTTTCCCCACCTCACTGTCCCTATCTTACTGGATTTATTAGTGCCTTTCAAATTGTCCTGTTTTCTAATCCTTAAGTTTGATTCCTCATGTTTTTGTATCCGATGACTATTGCTTATGCACGTGAGCAATAGTCTGTGAGCTAATTTTCATCAGAATCCTCTTCTGTACAGATTAAGTGGTTTTTAGCTTATAGAAATATCTCTATAGACAGTTTCTGAGTTATTTTTTTCTCCACTCTAGCCTTTGTGGTTTATAGGTTCTGGACAAGTTTTTCCAACAGTTTCTTACTTTATGTCTTCACATCATAAAGGTATTGGAGATTTTGGGTCCCCAGTACCCTGAGGATACCAACTATAGGCTTTGTTTTCTTTCTGCTTGCTCTGTTTCTATCCATGTCTTGGGGTCCCAACCCCTAGGTCCTATCCTTGGGCTGATCATGTGAGCTCTTTACTAATGGGAAGTTACTGCCCTGGCTCCCAGATTTATGCAGGGAGCTCAGGCAGTCAGCTCCCAACCTGATTGACTCCTTCTTGACTGCCATATCCCTACTGTCTCCCTGAGGATTTTTTTTTAATACCCAACCTCTCAGGCCTATACCCCATACTGATTTGTTTACTTTGACAAATCACACAAGTTTCGTTTTAATCACAACTGAAATGTTTTCCCACTAAATATTTGGCACTAGCAAATGTCCTTTAAAAATTTTGAGCATGGCTTCCTGCTTGAAATTTAAAAATGGTATTTCATTTGCACATACTATGCGTGTGTGTGTGTGTGTGTGTGTGTGTGTGTTTCCGTCTGTGTCTGTGTGTGTTGTTTTGGAAAAAGAGCCTCATCAAACATAGTTCTCTTGAGTTTTCTTTATCTGTGTATGTGGGGAAAAATTAAAAAGCATAACACAATGAATGACAATTGGTATTAGGTAAATGGATCTTATAAAATATTTGAAGTTACTTTTTAAAAACTTGTTTTTTGTAAGTACTTGATGTATTCTAAAATCACGTTCATAGTAGCACTCTCTAATACTTATTCAGAGGGATAAAAGTGCATCAGGGCCCTCTGGTAATAAATTTTGACTTAGCAGGATTTCATACTAAAATCAAAGAGCCATAAAATACTAGAAATTTAGTTTGAGAATAAGTTTTATATAGAAAACACAATGATACTATTTGAAGAAGGGGTTATGCATTTTATATAACAGATTTTTTTTCAGGGAGAGAAGGATATTTTTGTAAATACAGTGTTGCTTCTGCTAAAAAATTATATCATTCTTGTTTAGAAAATGAGTTCTCAATAAGTATTTGAAATATGTATTTAATGAGTTTACTGAGGATGGAATTTGAAATCTTGGATGAGAATACATTGTGGAGATAATGATTTTAAGTTTGAGGGAAAAAAATCTAGTAACTGGAGAAGAGCCTTACAATGCTCCCCTCCTTCTCAGAATTTTCTGATTATTTCAAACGTTTTATGTATTGTGTTTTTTAATATTTAAAGAAAAATCAAATGTTCTTTTCTTTTTACCAAAATAGAGGGGAAAATGTGTCATGTCTTTGTCTCCTATCTCCTTCAGACACTGAAACACAAAGACTGTAGGTCTAGTTTCTACCCAGGGAAAAACCTGAAAAGGTCTTGGCTGGCTATATCCCAGCATTATGAAAAAGTCCCAGATGTGCTATCCAAGACCATATTTCTATGGTGGGAATTTATGCTGTGGGAATTTAAGCAAATATCTTTCATTATTTAGAATTCCATTATAATTCTGTCATTCCATGAGACTATAAGCCTAGCAACCTAATACGAGGCCAGTCTGCAAACTGGAGGCCTGTGGTAGTGAAGAGCTTTCCCATCAATATTTGTGATATATTTGTGCTGGTTGAAAACCAACTGGATAAGTGTAGAGAGATCTAAAAAAATCAGAATAAGAGAACAATAAAAGTAATAGTTTCTTCCTGAAGATTACTATTCTCTGCTTAGCTATTTTACATTTAAGGAATGTGATTGCCCCATGGCTTGTGAAGCAATATAGGAAGGTAGGCGGGTGTAGGTCCTGAAATCGGATGGACTTGATTTGAATTGACCAGGTCTAGGGACTTGAATTCATTATATGTAAATAGGGGATAAGAATCCATCCTTATTGAGTCCTCATTAGCATCAAAAATAACATGGCCAGCATGCAGCACACTGCATAACCTCAGTAAAGTTTAGCTATATTTATATAATTTTTCCTGGTGTTTCCAGAGAAAAAAGTAATCTAACAGGTACATACTTGGACAAAAAAAAAGTGAGCAATGCTCACCCTCCAACATGAACAACAATTAAAGTTAGCAGATTCTAATCTTGGAACAATTTTGGAAAAAGGATAATAATCTGCCTCTAGAAACAAGATTATCAGTTCTTGTATTAAAAGAAAAAAACCTTGCAAATGATATGGATTCAGAGTATTACACCTTACTCACTTGTGAGTAAAAACAGGGGAACCAAGATTTTTATTTTTCTTTCAGAAAATAAACAACAATTTAAAACCCCAACAGCAGAAACAACAGGCAGTGCAAAAGAGCATTATAATCTCTCTCCTTGAATGAAGGTGGGGCAAAAAAAATAAAAACGACCAGGATATTTAAAGACTTGATGCATAATTTATGTGCAGGGCTATTTTTGCAGGCTTTTGTAATAGCAAAGGAGATGAGATGGCATCAGCAAAAATCAAACGAAAGTGGAGCTTAGATTAATCTCAAAATAAGTTCCCCCAAAAGAAGCCCATGAATATATGGTTCCTCCCTCAACAATTATGGGAAGGAATGACTAATTAAAAGCCCTACAAAACTGGTGGAAAAAATTCAGGCAAAACCCGATTTCCCCTTCAGACGAGGTCATTGTAAGTGGCAATATTTCCATCAGCATCAGCAGTTGCAGTTTGGAGTTGGAACATCCTGAAGCAGAACTCTAGAATGCTTCACACTAGGAGCTAATGTTTGACCAGTGTGGTATACTGGTTTTATGCAGTATCACACAGAATTTGTTAATGATTAACTTAAAAATTACTCAGTGATGTTAAAAGAATATCAATAATTTATCTTCCTTGTGATGTAATAAATGAGTTACAACTGGGCTCTGAAGCAACAAATTACTTGAGCGCCTGATGCGTGCTAGAGTGTTCTAGGCTTCAGGCATTTGATAGTAAACATTCAAAGTCCCCTAGCTTCTATTCTAGCTCTGGAGGACAGGCAATAAACAAGTAGGCAACTCTATGAATAAAATAACTTTAGGAAGTGAAAAGTTCTATGAAGTCATTAAAATCAGGCACAAGATGGGGAATGCCTAGATAATGAGAGCACCTTCAGCCAGGTCAGGCAGAAGGCTGCTGAGTGGAAGTGGCCTTTGAGCTAAGTCCTGCATCATGAGAAAAAGGGAGGTGTAGAATACAATTCTATGCAGTAAGTAGCAAGTATGAAGACCCTGACACCAGAATAAGGCTAGCATGTTCTAAGGACTGAGGATAGACCAGTATGGCTGGTGCAGGTGGGAGGAAGGAGCCGTAAATAGAAAATAAGGTCAAGGAGGACATGTATATACTTGTCTATGAACTGCAAATATACACAAAGATGGATTTTAAGGGTAAAGCATCATTACTATTTACTAAATAACTAGGGAGAGGCTTGTGGGCTTTTAAAAAACTTTACATGTGATTTATTTAAATAGTAATGATCACTACCTAACTAGAGAAAAGGAATATAACTAATTATGTACTGTATATTTTATAATATATTCTTTGATTTTCCTAATCACTCTTATTTTCCAGACTATGGTATTGAGGCTTACTGAAGTTAAAGGATTGTCCAAGGTCATAAAGCCAGGGTTATGAACTCTAGCAGGTGTCAGTCCCCTCATAGAGAATAGCTATGCCCCAGGGAATGGCTTCCCCTGCACCCATGTTATGGATGGCAGAGTCATTTTACTATGCGTGATCGCATAGCCCTTTTATGTCTTATAAAGTAAACTGTATTTATGAAAGCAGAAATATACCACCAATGCTCACATCTGCAACAACCTCACATTTCCAGTGCAAATTGTCCTTACGACACGATCATTTCAAAAAGAAGAAAGTATGAACCATAGTATTTGTTCAAGCAAGTAACACATCAAATGCTGGGCAAAGGACAAAGAAGATATGTCTCTGTAAAAATTCACTCATCAAAGCTAGGCGTGGTGGCATGTGCCTATAGTCCCAGCTACTCTCAAGGCAGAGGCAGTAGAATCACTTGAGCCCTGGAGTTTGAGGCCAGCCTGAGCAACATAGGGAGAAACCTGTTTTTAAAAATAAAACACAAAATGAAACAAAAAATTCACACATTAAAAAATAAGCATTTATAGTTAGCAGAAATGACCCCACAATGTTTGAGAACATGAATAGTGTTAGAAAGCAATTTGATGATTCATTTCAATAATTATGAAACTGTTCAATCCTTTGATGCAACAAGAATTTTACTCTTGGGAATGTAAAAAAAATTTAAGTGTAAGAACATTACTTACACATGAATATATAATTTATGGCACTTTCTTTAATGCACAAAAAATCCTCAAACAAGGGCACACAGGCTCTTGATGAATTATTGTGCTGACATTTAAATTAATCCTTATGAAGATGGTATAGCTTCATGAAAATATTGCCTAAAATGTAACATTTGAGTGAATAGAGCAGAACAAGAAAGAAGCAAGGTAGTCTTTTTTAAAAAATTAATTTAAAGTTCCAGGATACATGTGCAGGACGTGCAGGTTTGTCACATATGTAAACGTGTCATGGTGGTTTGCTGCACTTATCAACCCATCACATAGATGTGAAGCCCATCATACATTAGCTATTTATCCTGATGCTCTCCCTCTCCTCCCTGTGTCCATGTGTTCTCATTGTTCAGCTCCCACTTATAAGTGAGAGCTGAAGTGAGAACATGCAGTATTTGGTTTTCTGTTCCTGCATTAGTTAGCTGAGGTTGGTGACTTTGAGCTCCATCCATGTCCCTGCAAAGAACACGATCTAATTCCTTTTTATGGCTGCGTAGTATCTCATGGTGTATATGTACCATATTTTCTTTATCCAGTCTATCATTGATGGGCATTTTGGTTGATTCTATGTCTTTGCTATTGTGAATGGTGCTGCAATGAGCATACACATGCCTGTATCTTTATAATAGAATGATTATATTCATTTGGATATATACCAAGTAATGGGATTGCTGGGTCAAGTGGTATTTCTGCTTCCAGGTCTTTGAGGAGTTGCCACACTGTCTTCCACAATGGTTGAACTAATTGACATTCCTACCAACAGTGTAAAAGCATTCCTGTTTCTCCACAGCCTCACCAGGATCTGTTGTTTCTTCACTTTTAAATAATCACCATTCTGACTGTCATGAGATGGTTTCTCATTGTGATTTTGATTTGCATTTCTCTAACGATTAGTGATGTTGAGCTTTTTTTCATACGTTTGTTGGCTGCATGTATGTCTGATTTTGAGAAGTGTCTGTTCATATACTTTGCCCACATTTTAATGGGGTTGTTTGTTTTTTATTTCGTGTGAATTTGTTTAAGTTCCTTGTAGATTTTGGATATTAGACCTTTGTCAGATGGATAGATTGCAAAAATTTTCTCCCATTCGGTAGGCTGTCTGTTCACACTGATGATAGTTTCTTTGGCTGTGCAGGAGCTCTTTAGTTTGATTAGATTACATTTGTCAATTTTTGCTTTTGTTGCAATTACTTTTGGCATTTCCATCATGAAATCTTTGCCTGTGCCTATGTCCTGAATGGTATTGCCTAGATTTTCTTCTAATGTTCTTATAGTTTTGGGGTTACTCCATCTTGAGTTAATTTTTGCATAAGGTGTAAGGAAGGGATCCAGTTTTAATTTTCTTCATATGGCTAACCAGTTCTCCCAGCACTATTTATTAAATAGGGAATCCCTTCCCCATTGCTTGTTTATGTCAAATTTGTTGATCAGATGGTTGTCCAATATCAGATGGTCTTATTTCTGAGTTCTCTATTCTATTTCATTGGTCTATGTGTCTGTTTTTGTAGCAGTACTATGCTGTTTTGGTTATTTTAGCCTTGTAGTATAGTTTGAAGTCAGGTAGCATGATGCCTCCAGCTTTGTTCTTTTTGCTTAGGATTGTCTTAGCTTAGCTAGATTGTCTTTGCAGATCATGTCATCTGCAAACAGGGACAGTTTGGCTTCCTCTCTTCCTATTTGAATACCCTTTATTTCTTTCTCTTGCCTGATTGTCCTGGCCGTAACTTCCAATACTATGTTGAATAGGAGTGATGGGAGAGTTTATTGTTGTCTTGTGCCCGTTTACAAGGGCAAGGCTTCCAGCTTTTGCTCATTCAATACGATATTGGCTGTGTCAATACGATATTGGCTGTGGGTTGGTCACATAAGGCTCATTATTTTGAGGTATGTTCCATCAATACCTAGTTTATTGAAAGTTTTTAACATGAAGCAATATTTAATTTTATCAAAGGTCTTTTCTGTGTCTATTGAGATAATCGTGGTTTTTGTCTTTAGTTCCGTTTATGTGATGAATTATGTTTATTGATTTGCATATGTTGAACCAGCCTTGCAA
Source organism: Hylobates moloch (assembly GCF_009828535.3). Taxonomy (NCBI): domain Eukaryota; kingdom Metazoa; phylum Chordata; class Mammalia; order Primates; family Hylobatidae; genus Hylobates; species Hylobates moloch. The sequence continues at coordinate 93,058,485 of NW_026652283.1, forward strand.
CCTGGGGATGAAGCTGACTTGATCATGGTGGAAAAGCCTTTTGATGTGCTGCTGGATTTGGTTTGCCAGTATTTTATTGAAGATTTTTGCATTAATGTTCATCAGGAATATTGGCCTGAAGTTTCCTTTGTTGTATCTCTGGCAGGTTTTGGTATGAGAATGATGCTGACCTCATAAAATGAGTTAGGGAAGAGTCCCTCTTTTTCAGTTGTTTGGAATAGTTTCAGAAGAAATGGTTCCAGCTCCTAATTGTACTTCTGATAGAATTCAACTGTAAATCTTTCTGGTCCTGGGCGTTTTTGGGTTGGTAGGGTATTTATTACTGCTTCAATTTTAGAGCTTGTTGTTATTCTATTCAGGGATTCAATTTCTTCCTGGTTCAGTATTGGGAGGGTATATGTGTCCAGGAATTTATCCATTTCTTCTAGGTTTTCTAGTTTATTTGCATAAAGCTGTTTATAGTATTCTCTGATGGTGGTTTATATTTCTGTGGGTCAGCCGTGATATCCCCTTTATCATTTTTATTGTATCTATTTGATTCTTCTCTCTCTTCTTCTTTATTAGTCTAGCTAGTGATCTATTGTATTAATTTTTTCAAAAAAATATCCTGGATTCATTGATTTTTTTGAAGGGTTTGATGTCTATGTCCTTCATTTCTCCTCTGATCTTGGTTATTTCTTGTCTTCTGCTAGTTTTGGGGTTTCTTTGCTCTTAGTTCTCTAGTTCTCTTAGTTGTGATGTTAGGGTGTTGATTTGAGATCTTTCTAGCTTTTAGATGTGGGCAATTAGTGCTATAAATTTCCCTCTTAACTCTGCCTTAGCTGCATCCCATAGATTCTGGTACATTATATCAAATATTTTTGTTCTCATTGGTTTCAAAGAACTTCTTGATTTCTGTCTTAATTTCATTATTTACCCAGGAGTCATAAAGGAGCAGGTTGTTCAATTTCCATATAGTTGTATAGTTTTGAGTGAGTTTCTTAATCTTGAGTTCTAATTTGATTGTGCTGTGGCCCTAGAGACTGTTATGATTTTATTTCTTTTGCATTTGCTGAGGAGTCTTTTACTTCCAACTATGTGATTCATTTTAGACTAAGTTCCATGTGGTTCTGAGAAGAATGTATATGCTATTGTTTTGGGGTGGAGAGTTCTGTGATAACTCTCTGGTCCATTTGACCCAGAGCTGAGTTTAAGTCCTGAATATCCCTATTAATTTCTGTCTCAGTGATCTAATATTGACAGTGGGTTGTTAAAGTCTCCAACTATTATTGTGTGAGAGTCTAAGTCTCTTTGTCAATCTCTAAGAACTTGTTTTATAAATCTGGGAGCTCCTGTATTATGTATATATATATTTAGGATAGTTATCCCTTCTTGTTGAATTAAACCCTTTACCATCATGTAGTACCCCTCTTTGTCTCTTTTGATCTTCATTGGCTTAACTGCTTTTTCTGTTTTCCATTTGCTTGGTAAATTTCCCTCATCCTTTTACTTTGAGCCTGTGTGAGTCTTTGCATGAGAGATGGATCTCTTGAATATAGCACACCAATGGATCTTGACTCTTTATGCAGCTTGCCATTCTGTGTCTTTTAATTAGGGCATTTATATTTAAGGTTAATATTATTATGTGTGAATTTGATCCTATCATCATGATGCTGGCTGGTTATTTTGCAGACTTGTTGATGTAGTTGCTTCATAGTGTCATTAGTCTTTGTACTTCAGTGTGCTTTCGTATTGGCTGGTAATGGTTTTTCCTTTCCATATTTAGTGCTTCCTTCAGGAACTCTTGCGGGGCAGGCCTGGTGGTGATTAATTCCCTTGGCATTTGCTTATCTGAAAAGCATTTTATTTCTCCTTTGCTTATGAAGTTTAGTTTGACCAGATATAAAATTTTGGGTTGGAAATTCTCTTCTTTAAGAATGTTGAATATTGGACTTCAATTTCTTCTGGCTTGCAGGGTTTCTGTTGAGAGGTCTGCTGTTAGTCCAATGGGCTTCCCTTTGTAGGTTACCTAGTCTTTCTCTCTGGCTGCCCTTAACATTTCTTTTTTCTTTTTTTTATTATTGTACTTTAAGTTTTAGGGTACATGTGCACAATGTGCAGGTTTGTTACATATGTATACCTGTGCCATGTTGGTGTGCTGCACCCATTAACTCGTCATTTAGCATTAGGTATATCTCCTAATGCTATCCCTCCCCCCTACCCCCACCCCACAACAGTCCCTGGTGTGTGATGTTCCCCTTCCTGTGTCCATGTGTTCTCATTGTTCACTTCCCACCTATGAGTGAAAACATGCGGTGTTTGGTTTTTTGTCCTTGCGATAGTTTACTGAGAATGATGATTTCCAGTTTCATCCATGTCCCTACAAAGACATGAATTCATCATTTTTTATGGCTGCATAGTATTCCATGGTGTATATGTGCCACATTCTCTTAATCCAGTCTATCGTTGTTGGACATTTGGGTTGGTTCCAACTCTTTGCTATTGTGAATAGTGCCGCAATAAACATACGTGTGCATGTGTCTTTATAGCAGCATGATTTATACTCCTTTGGGTATATACCCAGTAATGGGATGGCTGGGTCAAATGGTATTTCTAGTTCTAGATCCCTGAGGAATCGCCACACTGATTTCCACAATGGTTGAACTAGTTTACAGTCCCACCAACAGTGTAAAAGTGTTCCTATTTCTCCACATCCTCTCCAGCACCTGTTGTTTCCTGACTTTTAATGATCGCCATTCTAACTGGTGTGAGATGATATCTCATTGTGGTTTTGATTTGCATTTCTCTGATGGCCAGTGATGATGAGCATTTTTGCATTTGTTTTTTGGCTGCATAAACGTCTTCTATCGAGAAGTGTCTGTTCATGTCCTTCGCCCACTTTTTGATGGGGTTGTTTGTTTTTTTCTTGTAAATTTGTTTGAGTTCATTGTAGATTCTGGATATTAGCCCTTTGTCAGATGAGTAGGTTGCAAAAATTTTCTCCCATTCTGTAGGTTGCCTGTTCACTCTGATGATAGTTTCTTTTGCTGTGCAGAAGCTCTTTAGTTTAATTAGATCCCATTTGTCAATTTTGGCTTTTGTTGCCATTGCTTTTGGTGTTTTAGGCATGAAGTCCTTGCCCATGCCTATGTCCTGAATGGTAATGCCTAGGTTTTCTTCTAGGGTTTTTATGGTTTTAGGTCTAACATGTAAGTCTTTAATCCATCTTGAATTAATTTTTGTATAAGGTGTAAGGAAGGGATCCAGTTTCAGCTTTCTACATATGGCTAGCCAGTTTTCTCAGTACCATTTATTAAATAGGGAATCCTTTCCCCATTGCTTGTTTTTGTCAGGTTTGTCAGAGATCAGATAGTTGTAGATATGCAGCGTTATTTCTGAGGGCTCTGTTCTGTTCCATTGATCTATATCTCTGTTTTGGTACCAGTACCACGCTGTTTTGGTTACTGTAGCCTTGTAGTATAGTTTGAAGTCAGGTAGCGTGATGCCTCCAGCTTTGTTCTTTTGGCTTAGGATTGACTTGGTGATGCGGGCTCTTTTTTGGTTCCATATGAACTTTAAAGTAGTTTTTTCCAATTCTGTGAAGAAAGTCATTGGTAGCTTGATGGGGATGGCATTGAATCTATAAATTACCTTGGGCAGTATGGCCATTTTCATGATATTGATTCTTCCAACGCATGAGCATGGAATGTTCTTCCATTTGTTTGTATCCTCTTTTATTTCATTGAGCAGTGGTTTGTAGTTCTCCTTGAAGAGGTCCTTCACATCCCTTGTAAGTTGGATTCCTAGGTATTTTATTCTCTTTGAAGCAATTGTGAATGGGAGTTCACTCATGATTTGGCTCTCTGTTTGTCTGTTATTGGTGTACAAGAATGCTTGTGATTTTTGTACATTAATTTTGTATCCTGAGACTTTGCTGAAGTTGCTAATCAGCTTAAGGAGATTTCGGGCTGAGACAATGGGGTTTTCTAGATATACAATCATGTCATCTGCAAACAGGGACAATTTGACTTCCTCTTTTCCTAATTGAATACCCTTTATTTCCTTCTCCTGCCTGATTGCTCTGGCCAGAACTTCCAGCACTATGTTGAA